>NW_020799091.1:97663772-97803595 GCF_003259725.1 Athene cunicularia
GGGGGGGTCAGGGCGTCCCGGCGCCCCGGCAACCCTCGCCCAGGCGGGGAGGGATGGTGGAGGGGGAGGCGGGCGCTTTTCGGGGCCGGGGCCGATAGATGGCACCCAAATCTCAGCCTGCCGGGAGCAGCACAGCCCGCCCGCAGCCGGGCGGCGGGGCCGGGGTACCGCGGCGGCGGGGCAAACCCCCGGTAACGGCTACGTAACCTCAGGAATCCTCCCCCCCAAAAAAAAAAATAAATACAGGCCTTCTTAAGGGGTTCCGGTGTCTCCTGTCTGTTTTCAGTGGCTCAGTTAAAGCTTTTGAACAGCGAGTTTAGCTGGCCTGAGACACGAGCACGGTCTTTTCGTTTGGTTGAAGGGGTAAGACCGTACGTTTTTTTAAAAAAAACAAAGTCAAACGGGGTAAAACATCTCCTGCTCAGGCGGCGAAGTTATTTCAGTCAACCTTCAGCAGTCATTGTGCGCCTCTCTCAAGCTTTATTGCGCTCAGATGCCGCTGTAGTGCCCGCTAGAACAGCGGGTCGTCTGACTTAACAACTGCTCTCGACTTTGCATTTCACTCTTCTCAAGCTTTTAGCCTTGCCCCTTTTCCGACTGTTCCCAAGTGGCTGGGATACAAATTGGGCAACACAGAGAGGTGATTGTTATGATTTCCACCTTGTATTTCATCCTGACTCCTCAGATAATGGCATTCTCTTTGCCACTCAACCCAACTGACAGTCGTGTGGCTTTTTGTCCCCTTCTAGCTTTCACGGCAGATAATTTTAAAGATGCAGAAGCCCACCTCAAAACAAATAAACAGTAAGCCAACGGAAAGTACTGTAAACTTAGTATTTTCATTTTAGAAACTCCCAACTTTTAAGCAAAATTCACGATTCTTAAGACACACAGAATTTGTTGACTGTTCCCCAGTCCTTGTTTCACAGATCTTGCCTGTGAACACAATATAAAGCAGGACTGAGCAAGTGTCTTGACCACAACATTAGCGCACCTTTAGGCAGGGCAAAACAAAGGTTGAAGTGGAAATCAGGAAAAAAACCCACATGATTTTCAGCCAATTAAAGCACAAGGGAAAGTTTGTTTCCTAGGTAAAACTTTTGCATACATTGGAAAAAAAAAAAGAGGAGGGGGGATAATGTTAGCTTTTTAGCCTTCTTAAGAACACTCTGCTGTGGTACTCAATAAGAAACTGAATTAAAAGTTTTCCCAAGCATGTGGCATGCAAAATCTTTCTTTCAACTTCAATCTGTTTGGTACTTCTGCTGAAATTCGTTTCAGTCCAGCCAGCCTTTTCCTCGGCACTCTAAATACGTTGCAGAGCACTGTGAGTGCTTGAGTGCATTGGGGGAAGATAAGCATCTATGTGCATACACCTTATGGGGTGTGGGGGGGGTAGTCTGCATTGACACATGTATGTGTGTGTGTATGGGGAGATGGCTGGGGAGAGTTTTATATTATATAACCGTTGCCATGATGTGATCCCTGATTATAGTATCTAACTCTAGTATCTGGCTTCACAGAAAAGGTGGGAATTGTTACTATCACTCTACTGCAGAGATGGGAACATGGAAAAGCAAGCTAACAGCTGAAGGTCACCCAGCTAACCCACAAACGCAGACACGTAGAGAACACAGGTTTCCTGATTCCCCGAGTCACAGGACAGTGTCTACTTCCTACCAGAGCCTGAAGATGCTAAGTCCAGACATACTGAGTGTATAGTTCTTACAGTGCCTAAAATTCATCCCCAAAATAGGTCAAAGAATACATGTTGTGCAATTATCAGCATTTCCCTCTGCAGATTAAAGTGTGCAGAAGCACATGAAAAGACCAGCATGATTGAGAGCTCCTTGAGTGTTTAACATGAGGACTGGGACTCGTGGGCAGTCAGAAAGAAGTACTTGAGGTCAAAAAGAGGACTCATGAGTAGTTTGAGCTGGGGATTTGGATGACTTCACCGCTGACTTATTGTCTGCCTTGAAAGCATACACAACCTAGCAACTATCACTTAATGGGAAAAAAAAATATTTTTGGGGTTTACGTGGATGTATGTGAATTCAAAATATAAGTGGATGTGTCTGAATTCAAAATACATGTAATTCACATGCAAAAGTCAGTCATATCCATTCCCGACACCAGTAACGTCCAACTTTCTTTGAAAGTGAGTTTCCAAAAAGTCTGTTTCTACACTTCCAATATTAGAGATGATCTTGAATTGGAAAAGAAATTAATATTTGCCCCAAGTTGGGGCAAATTGGGACCCAGGTTTTGAAAATCACTTAATTTTTTATAAGCAGCTAGTGGAAATGCCAGTCCCCATCTCTGAGCTGTTCAAAATCTAATGCAAATGCTTGCATTTCAGGCTTTCTTCAACTACAAATGTGGCTCAGGGATAATCTCCTATTAGGTGCAAACCTCTCACCACCGCTGCTTGTGAAACTAAATATCACTTAGTCTTATGTAATTCAAAACATGTTTCATCAAGCAGGTGAACACAGTGCTGAGAGTTCAGCAGCAGTTTACCTTTTGGGGGGGAGGAACAATTCATTATGTCTTGCAGTCCCAGAGATAGGCCCTGCTGAAAGATGTCTTCAATTATGTCTAAGCATTACTCCGAGACAAGCCAAAAGGTTTGAAGGTATAGCTAGGGCTTTGACAAGCCAAACATTTGTCTCAGCCCCGTGAGGCAAAAACATCATCAGATCTTTGGATCTGAGCATGCAGCATGAAAACATGAACAGTACATAATGGGGCACACACACGCGCGTGCACACACACACGCACACATACGTGCGTGCACCTCAGGTCGCCGTGACCGCCAGGAAGTGATGCCAGACAGTTTTCAGCACTTTGGCTCTGTCCCGACTCTCACTCATTCATGGGCACGGAGCCGAGACAGGGCCAGGTTTTCAGCTGCAGCCAGACTTAATGCTTCATTACTTTGCCCACCTCTACACAGGATATAGCATTTTTAACATTAGTAGTTAGCATTATAAGCTCTCATAAATTACCCTGGGCCTATACTGCTGAAAATATGTTCCAGTGCATGGCCCATCCATCCTCTGCCCTGTGAGGTGGGTGGGATACCAGTTTTGTGAACCATGGCTGTTTGCCTTCTGCAGCCTCGGCTCGGTCACAGTTCAGAGCCTTTGAACTGAGTCCAGTAAATGTTTACCTGCTGCTAATGTAGATTACTTGTGCAATGTACTAGAATAGTGTGAAAGCTGCTAGATGTGAGCAGTTCATGTTGGGTTCCAAACAAAAATCTTGAGGATGGGAGCGAGTGCTTCTCTAGCAAAAGAAGGCACAAACACAGCTGAAGCAAAGCCATCGCTAGGCATGCCAAGGGGTAATAAACACATTCCTTTTTAGAAGGAGAAAGGGAAGGGCAAGGAGCAGGTCTGGGGTATGCAAGTAGTTTAAAGTTACCACCAAGCTAACACCCACACACATGAGGGAGAGCTACAGCGTGCCAAAGGCCACCCTTCATTTCAAAGCCAATTAGTGAGTTGCAAGCTGCTGTGCATCCCTGCAGGACCAGATTCCCTGCTTCAGCTGCAGTCACCAGTGAGTGATGACACATGAGATGCTCTACCTCAGAAGCATCCCCAAGAGGTTTTATGACTCACCGCACACATCTTTGAGTTACAGCTCCTTTCTTCATGTCTTTTTTTCTCCTCATGATGAGAAGTTTGCCAGGACCACCTTACCTCCACATTTCCCTACAGGACAAGAAGAGGGAGGGAGGCATCACTAATTTTTCCTTCAGTTACCATGCTGATGCTCCAATCTCACACTGTTGCTCCACTGTCCTAAAGTTTTACTATGTGTGGGGAGGCTAATGAAGTCAAATACCAAATTGGTGAGCACTAGCAAAAATGTCATCCTCTTCAGCTGTGATGGAGCTTTTGGTGAGTTCTGAGCTTTCAACTAGGTCTAGAAAAGTTCACAACAGCAAGAGGAAAATAAGAGATATAATTTTCCCACAGAAGTCTACAAAAGAAATTAGGGGTGTGCTAGGCAATATTGTCCTAGGCTTCAAGGTGAAGAGCCAATCTTCAGAGTCCACTCTACGGAAGAAATTCCCAGCTTAATAACATGGAAAGACACTCATGGGCTGCAGAGATGTGAAGACACATGATTACTTACTGAGAGATTTTGAGTTAGTTGTGTGACAGGTCAAATACAGCCTGTCATTTGGAGGAACAGGCAAAAGTATAAGCAGACTGTGAGGATAAGGAGAAACCATGGATGAAGCTATCCCACAGAGCAATGCACAGCACATACCTGAATGCTCAGGGGACTATAAGAAAAGGTGCAGTGGATAACCAATCTAAAAAGGTGTGTGGGATGATCAGAAGCTACTCACATGTAGGCCCTGCTTGCCGTTTAGGAGAAGGAAACGCTGTCAATGGACTGATGGACTCTTTCCTGCCCAAGCTCCAGTGAGAAGGCCTTGGTTGTTCACTGAAAGAAAAAGAAGAGCACCCTGGATTTCTACCTCTCAAACTACTTCTTCTACCAGGGTGTTTCTGTTTTTATCCTCTAGACTGGAATGGCCCTTTGTGCTCAAAATTTTAATTAAAAGCTGGAGACAAACAACCTCCACATCAGTTACAGACATTTTGCATTCACAACTGACTTTGGTTTTCATCATATGACCTGCTTTTATAACCAGCTCAGTTAACTTTTTAATTTTAAAATGTAGTTAACACTTCGAGGAGTCCTGCTCATTTTCAAACGCTGGAATGCACACATAACCTCAGGGGCTCGTGCTTGTGTTTATTTTGACCAGCACAGTTCAAAAAAACCTTTGGCACACAAATTGTATCTTTTTTTTTTTCCCTGGGGAATAGCACACAGAAAAAGAATGCCAGCAAGTCATACACCTGAGTGTCAAGAAAATCATTGGGAAGCCAGCAGAAGGAGCAGGGAATCAGGAAGTGATGGTGGTAAAGACTAACAAGTCAGAAATACTGGGATTTCAGGGTGTGAAAAGCAAAGCCTTTGGAAAGGCCAACCAACCTGCATGTGCTCGCTAAGCATGAATGCAGTGGACAGATCCTGTATTTTTCACCCCTTGGGGCTGCTAGTCATATTTTTGGCACTGACCATTTACTCAGGAGAGATCTTAACTTTGCATGCTTGACACTTTGTTTGACAGCCACCACTTTAAGTGCATGCTAAGGGAGCGTGTTGAATAGCAGGATTTCTTCTTCCTTTTGAAAAACGCAATATACAGCAGCCATAACAAGTGCCCTGGCTATCTCTGTGAGTTAACTAGATCAGAAATGGGGGGAAAATAACCTTCTCCACATGGAATATGCTGCCTTGGAGAGACAAAAGACTTCATTAAAACCAGACTCACCAGAGCTTTCTTTAAAAATTTTACAGCCGTTCAAATGTAAAACATATTTAACAATGGCTCTTTTGCAATGTTATAAGCTTATTTATTAGTCTATGTGTGTTCATAAATCATCCTTTTATCCTCCTTGTTATTTTTCCAAATTAACACATTTTCGATAAAAGAGATTACGAGAGAGATGATGAAGTGCTAGATTCTATCTCCCACATCTTTTGTGCTCCTAAAGAAAAATCATTAAAAAAAAAAAAAAAAGAAAAGAATGGGGGCAAACACCACAAAGCTTTGCTGATGGTAGTGATCAGAAAGAGTAATAAGGCTGCCTCATCTGTTCTCATACTCCTTTCCTCATCCTTTTTTTGGCTAATATTCCAGCAAATGAACTACAGTATTATGAATGTATATAGCGTTCTGCGGATATGGTTCTCCTTGTCAAGTCTCTCTCTCTCCACACAGTTGGTTGTGGAAGTATAGATACTGTAGGCAATGTCAGATAATAGCACTGACAGACGTTTTCCATGATAAAACTCAAGATTTCTGTTGCTTATAACTTAGTCACATGCTAGAAACAAGTGCTCTAGATTTCATGGTTTTCCAATAGCAAACCTAGAGAACAAGTGTCTTTTAATCTCTCTGTCAGCTGTGCAGTCTAAATGCCACACTGCTACCACAGAAGAAATACAGTCCTGAGAGAAAAAAATGTATCATGAACCTTTTGCAATCATCAGCACAGTATGGAGATAAATGCAGCCTAAGCTATGATGAGGAGCTCATGACTGATGAAGTCTGACAGCATGTTAGGGGATTTGGCAGCCTCCACAGGTAAATATCACCCTTCTAGTTTAAAGCCGTGAAGGGAGGCACATGTGTTGTGAAGTATCTTCATACATACCTAACTAGGCATAGGATCCCATCGCAGTACAAGGCAAGCAGTGACCTCCGTAGCATGACAGGAGACTTCATCCGGGTGGTATACATCAGTTTTTGGAGAGGCCTTTTCTCTCCCTCTGACTATACAAGGAGGATTGACTTCCTAACCTGCTGCCCCAGTCAGGTGCCAAAGTTAGATGGGACGAATATGGCCTGTCAGGACACTAAATGGAGGAGGCACAGGCAGTGTGGCTTTTCACTCTTTCTGTCCCCCCAAGCCCTGGTGGCAACGGGCAGCAGAGATAACTTCTAGCATGACTGAACACAGCCTGACCTACTGCCATATCCCTGGGACAGCTGCCTGAAACTGGATTTGCTGGCTATTTCTGTTACACCAGGCAGCAGCAGGGAGTGGGATAGAGTGGGATACTCTAAGGCCTGACTTACTGTTCTCTGCACTCAGGGAAGTTCCTGGATGCAAGCTAAGGGCATCTCCATGTCTCATTGTGCAACTCTGATGGGATGGGAAACCTTGCCAGGAATGGGGACCCCACCTTGGAAAAGGGGAGAGGAGAAGAAGTAAATGTAGCTTTTATGACTTTGTCTTTGCATTAACCATACTTGTCCTAGCTGGAAAGACTGAGAGGGAAAAAGAAGTGTAATCAGTCTGGCTGACCTTTCCGTAAGCTTTTTGGCCTCACGTGTCATCCTTTTCACAGCACTAATTCCCAGAGCTGCCAGTGAAGTCACAGGAACCACTTGAGGCCACAACTGCCACAGGCATTGTCCTGATGTCAAGCCAAAAGCAGAAAGGAGGATGGTGATTTTACCTGTGGCAGCAGTACCGCAGTGCTGGGAGCTGGGAAAGCAGCAGGCACAAGGGCAGATCCTGTGTTCCCTTTCCTAGCAGCTCAGCAGGTGTGCTGAATGAGCATTGGGGGTAGGACAGTGTTTTACAAAGTGAGTCTGTCTGCTGGGGATGTGGAGGAATAAAACCTAATCCCCTGGGCCCAGAGACCTCACTGGAGATTGCTTCTGCATGGAGGGAGCCAAGTCCACCACCCCTGCAAGCCAGATCGAGAGACTCACATGTGTTTTCATCATTAAACGTTTATGATTTTTTAAGCTGCGTCTACAGGTGATCTTTCTGATTGTTTGTGTGGTGCCTGAAAATGAGAATTTTGGAAAGACCTGTTCGTTTAGTGGAAGCAAGTGAAGTATTAATAAACATTGGTGGTCTCTTGCTAAAAGTGCAAATCCCCTCATGAACCAAAAGGATCAGCACATTAGTGAGATAACTTCAGTACAGACTAACACTCCTGTAAAATCCTGACAGCAAACAACCATTTTAAATGCAGTCATTCAGGCAATTTTGTTGCTCAGTGGTGCTTTATGTTAGCAATTTGATAATCAATATATCTGGACACTGATTTACATTGATTTCTTCCTTAAATAATCAAGACTGCAAAAAAAACCCCAAACCACCAACACCCACCCTCACCCCACCCCCCCCAGTCCAATTAGAGCCATATTCACACAATTTGTGGATTAGCATTTTTGAAATGCTCCCCCCTTAGTGTAGAGTGGGGCTGCAGCATCTTCCAATTATACAGAGCAATTAGAGAAGATCATCAAGACATTCTGAGGTCTCATTAGGGAGAGTGTTGGTTGTTACAGACATCTTCACAGATTACAGTAGTGTCTCGGGTGCATCACAACCCCCACCCCCCATACACACACAATCTCTTTTGGAAGTGTTAGACCATGACTCACTTCTATTGAAACAATGGTCAATGCTCTCAGAGAACAATCTTATATTGGTTTCTTTTTTAAAAAATGGTGATTTGTTCACACCATCAAAGACAGAGTAGAAAAAAAATCCACTGAATTTATCTGTCTTCAGCTTTCATAGTTGAGCATTCTCCGGTAGACAATTTCCAAGGCAAAATTGTTGGGTATTTCCTTATAGAAAAATGTGAACAGTACGTGCCTCACTAAAGGTGGGAAATACAAATTCCAGTGATGAAATGGATGAAACAAATAAGAATAATATTTTCTTATAACTTTAATGGTTAATCAGCATGGAGAATGCAACAGCTTTTGAACTCAAGGCAGTGAATCCTCCTGCCACAGTGCTCGTGCTTTTGCTTTTGGAATATGGTGCTGGGGATCAGAGATGGGGTAATGAAAATAATGTAAATAATGTAAATAATGTAAATAATCAAATATTCAGATCAGTCTAGAGGCTTGAAAAGAACTGAAGTCACACATGAGGCTCATCACACCTTTCTGCACAAACATAAATTCCTCCTAAAAATACAAAGTTCTTGCAGTACATTACAGTACAGTGGGAAGGGCTCATGGCCTTGGCATAAACAAGTTTAACAGAGGGTCGTGCTGTCTGCTAGCTGCGTAAAAAATATATTTTTTTTCCGTACTAATTGGCCAGTTCCATGCTCTGGAGCAGATGAAGCAGTTTGTGTGTGGCAGCTGAAACAGCTGTCGGAGGAAGATCCTGTTGGAAGTGGCAACCCACCCTGAGGAGCCAAGCCCTGGGGTCAAGAGGAACATGTACAGGAATTTGCCATGGCAGAGCAGCATCACACGACATATACTCTGACTCGCCCATCTGCAGTGATTCCTATCGTGTAGTCATGCAGGAGACGACAGCCTCTGACTAACAATACTGTTCCTCTCGTCTGATCCTTAACATTCTCCTTCTGCTGCTTGTCCTGCACGTGTGCGACATCCCCTACAGAAGGCAGCATGGCCGCTCAGTCCTACCACCAGGAACTCAGGTAGTAACACTCTACCCATACGGTTAGATAGCATGATAACTGAAAAACCCTTTTGTAAGTGATACAACACTGCAGTTTGGGATGTTGCTTTCTGTCATTGTTAACTGCTGTTGAGATAAGAAGTGGTCACAGAAATGATAAGAGGGGCAAAACAGATAGAAGCAGCCACTTGTATTTTCCTCAGTTGCCTTGAATATTACATTCTCACAACTCAAACTCAGTCCAAAACCTAAACCAAAAATGCTACTTTGAGAAAGTATTTCTGAGACTGACTATTTCTGTTATAACATAAAATGACAAGAAAGTTCACTGCTAAGAGCTGTGTGCAAGAAGCTGCACATCTTAACAAAATTATTCTATACATAGTTGAAGAAAAAGTTAAGTATTCCTAGTTCTAGTAGAAGGTGATTCTTTATTAGCAGTCTATAGCTATAGACAGACAGAGAGAGAGACAACCATTGTATGTGGGACATATCCAGAATACCTACGCAGTAGGAAGTTCAACCGAAGTCTGGAATAATGTTTTAAGTGGCATCTTTGCTTAAGAAATTATTTTTTATAGATAAAAATTACTTGCGTTTCTCCTTATTTATGTTGGTGCTTATATACCCTGCTGTTGTCTTGGGCTTTGGTTGTGTTGCTTGCTGCTACTGGTTGTCATGGAGAATGTTGCACAAAGCCAGACGGCAAAGAGATAAGAGCAGAGGTTTTCAGTGATATTTTGGTTCCTTTCGGAATGCTGTGTTTAAGTTTATGGAGAAAATTTATGGGAAAAACAAAATAAATTATTACAGGCAGAGCTCTTTTTTAACTTCAGAACGCAGTGGAATGGGGGAGTGATTCCAGACGGTAAACAAGCAATCCCATCTGCAGCAATGACTGGCATGAGAGGCATTCCTTAGGAGCTCAACCTTGAATGGTCCCCGGAGATCAGGTTTCTAGCATATTGCACTCCTGATGGTACAAGAAAATCAAGTTCAGAAATGTTGCATTAACAGCATGTCTCAGTGTCAACATCTTCACTTTAATCCACTCCCTTGGGGGTCACAGTGTGCTAACTGGTTATTGCCAAGCAAGTATTTAGAAGATATCTGTGGTATGATTATATAGATCCTTTCTAAAATCAGATGGGCAATTTTTGCCTTTACTTCTGATCTGCTTTGCCTCTCCTTAAGGATGCCCTGTGGGTAGTGGGGTTTATTTCCATGCATGGTGCTTCCCCCGTCACAAGAAGTGGCAAGTATGCCCAGGTTCCAGTCCTTCTGTCCCGTGTGATGCATCTGCATTTCTAATCACATACAGTGACATGCCAGGTACCTTTGGATGTCTTCCCAGAGAGTGAGTGCTGGATGCATAAATGGAGAGAGAGAGAGAAAATGAGAAGGAAAGCTTAGGGACAGAGGCATAGTTGGATGCTAACACTGGAACGTTATTTGTCCCCTTATCCTTATTAGTTTATGTCAAAAAGATAGGAGCCTCCTGTGAGGAGGCTAATGAGGACAGGGGTTGAAAGCTGAAGCACTAGGAGACCAAAGGTCACTGTAAAGATTCACAGCAGTTTAAAGGCATGCTTTACTGCATGTCAGGCTTGGGAAGGAGGGTAGAAAACCTTCTGGAAATTTAGAGCATGATAATTCTTTAATGAAAAGTGCATATATTTCACATGAATCATCTCTTTGATTCTGCTGAGACAAAACAGAGGTATTTGCTTTCCAGACTGGTATCTTTAAAACTGTCTACAGCTTTGGGTATCGATTCTGGCCTCAGGAAGTGTTTTCTGTTCCTTCTATCATCATGAGACAGGATTAAATTACAATTGATTTTACTATGTATTAAATATGTTTGTACTGGATTAATTGCTGATGAAAGTACAACTGCTTTGAAAATTTACCCTACCACCAAGTTCAGAGTCTACAAATAAGAAATAAATGTTTTCTTGGGTATAATCCACAGGTTTGTTTCATCTGTACCACCCACTCCCACCTCTGCCCTTGCAGTTTTCAAAAACATCTGTGGATTTTTTTAAGTGCCTGAGAGTTTTGGAAACCCATTACCTACTACTTTTAAAGGGAACTGGATGTCTGTCTCTTTGAAAATCTCATCTAGGGTGTTTTCACTCTTTTGTGCTTGCTCTTCCCTCCTCTCCCAGCAGTCCTATTTTTAACACAGGGAGGTCAGCTATCATCCTGACAGATATTCAAGCGCAACAGACTTCTGGCCTGGCTTGCCTTTCGAGCGAGCATAGCTGCCAATTCACATCCGCTTTTCAGTCAGCAGCCATGAGATCAGCTGTTCCAGGCTCCGGGAAGCTCTGCACCCAGCCAGCATCCTCCACCTCCCCGCCGGCCCTTCTGGCTGGCTGCGCAGCTGTGGTACCGAAGGCAGAGACCAACTGGCTGTGCTGGCAGAGCAGATGTCATCTGAAGTATTTGGGCAGCACAGGAGGGATTTCTCAGGCCGGTGGCAAGCTGCTCCACTGCCTCTCGGGACGCACCACTGGCCTGGCCCCAAGGAGACAGTGGGAGATATTTGCTCCCAGGCCCGCATGCCAGCCCCACACTGACACACACAGCCTGAGCAGGACTGGAGGCTGCATGGCACCTACCCTGAACTGGTAGGTCTCCCAGCCACCTCCAGGTCAAAGCTGTGCCATTAAAGCCCCCAACATTTAATCTCCTCAGGTATCAAACAAGCATCTTCATGTAAGAAAAGTCTCAGGAGTTGCAAAGTTTTACCTTCTCTTCCAAAAGTTCTTGGCTTCTTCATCCTCAAGTAGAATCACAGAATCACAGAACAATTTGTGCTGGAAGGAACCTTGAAGGTGATCTAGTTCCACAGGCAGGGACACCTTCCACTAGACCAGGTTGCTCAAATCCCCATCCAACCTGGCCTTGAATATTTCCAAAGATAGGAAGTAGCTGGTAGATAAAATTTATTTTGTGCGATGGATTGCTGATACCTGCTCCTTGCAAAGCATTTGAAGCTCAGTGCGGCAAATAGGGAGGTTCAAATGGTTTTGAAGCAGAGGCACTGAGTTGCATGATCACTCTGTGACTCCCAGGAGGGTGAATTCTATCATGGCCCATGAGAAGCACACTCGGTCTTCAATTGCATGTCTATGGCAGGAATTAAAAATGTAAGATGCACTTTTTTCCAGCCAGCATTGCAAGATTTTATGTGCTCAGCAAGATGGCTAGATCCTCAGTTGGTGTCAGACAGAGAAGTAATGTGAAACAGTGGAGCTATATTGGTTGGTAGCAGCTGAGAGTCATGGGGCTCTCCTTTGTTTTGACTTTTCAGATCTCTTTCCTCCAGGGTGCCAGGACAGTGTTTTGATTATGGAAAGCAACAAGAGTCAAACCCAATGCTACTGAATCACGCTGGTCCAGTTGATGCATGGTGACCAGGTTAATCTGTAGGTCTTGGGGCTGGGTTGGGTAATAGGAAGCACGGTGTGCTCCAGCATCCTCTATTAGCCTCTTCAGCTGGAATGATTTCCTCCTCTTCTTTTACAGACTCTCTTTTTAAACTAAGGGAGATTTTCACAGTTAAAAAGAACTGTTCCACATATGAACACATAAATCTCTCTGAACTTTTTCAGGCTATGCTCAGCTTTAATGATAGTCTCCCCTCAACTATGTAAAGATCTATTAATCTTGACTCAAACTATTAGACAGTCACACTAGAATGGGTTTTGAATTAAACAAAAATGAAATTAGTTCATGCACCATAATTCCAAGTGCCTTTGCTGTAATGTCTGTGTATCTAGGACACATGTTTCATTTTAGTTTGAGATTTTAAACTCATCTCAACTTGCCCGGCTAGGACTGGAACCATGTTAATAATAACACAGCAGTTCTTCAGCGATGAAGCAAAATCACTGGCTGCTGAGTGCTGCAGAGCAAGCACCATGCACATGGAAAACACCACACAGCAGTGTTGCTGTTGCTGTGGTGACTGAGGTCAGGGCTTCTCTGTACCAGGGCTCAGAAAAAAAGGAGCAGGGAAGTATCCTGGCCAGTGAGGCACTGTGGCTGCCAAAAACCAGAGGAGGAGGTATGGCATGGGTCTCCTTGCCTCTGGAGCTGAGGTGGAGCAGTACAGTGGCACTTCACCCAGAGTCATGGAACCCTGGTTGCCAGAGTCCTGTTCCCATTGTTTAAACCACAAGACCATCCTTTTTCTGCGTGCACGAAAGTCATCCTCCTGACGTGTACAAGTAACATGTGGTATGCTGTAAATTATATCCTTATCTGGCCAGTAAATTATATCCTTATCTGGCCAGTAACCATTTTCCCAGAGAAGTAGGTTTTCCTTTTTGGTGATATAAGTGCCTTGCTGAGAGAGAAATGCTGTACAAACCCCTCACTGTGAATACTGTATCACCTTTAGCCCTGCAAACTTAGGTGGCATGTGGTAACTGTACTTCATCAAAATGTGCAACTTTTAACCAGGAGGTAGCTAAAGTTTCACTTGGGAAACCACAAACCAATAGAGTATAATAATGCTGGTGATAGGGGGAGAAACACAGCCGTGTACTGTCATTACAGTCCAAGAGACCATCACTGGCAGATAAAATGCCACAGTCTGTGGTGGCAGGGGGAAGCCACACACTGGGATGAAAACGTGTTGTTTGCAACATAAACATCTCTGCTGCAGGGGCTGGGTGGATATTTGTATTTCACAAGCTAAACAAAACCAAGCAGCTGACTTCACATGGGGTAACTCTAGGTTTTATTCACCTATTTTTATTTCCAGCAGGGGGAAAAGGCTTGAGGAGTGTATGTTGTTGTAGGCTTATTTGTGTATTTTCTCCAAATAGTCCCATATCCTAGGGATAACAGCAATAATAAATGTTAGGGTATCTGCAGTGGTGGATTATCACCAGTAGAAAATACCAAGCATTAAGAGTTTGATATATATGAACACCGAATATTTTGACAAGGACCAGTAGGAAAAAGCAAAGAGAGGTGCTCATTTCACTTTTTCAAGCGGGCCTCTTAGGTTTTGGCAGCAGTGAATATGTTTACATTATTCTTGTATTTCATATGTGATGTATAACTCTTCTTTGAAAAGTTTCTGTGGCATGAATCAGCCAGACATACTCCCTGGGATGTAACAGAGAGGCAGATCTCACCTCTAAGCTGAAAAGAGATCTAGTCAGTTGTCTGAAGTAATTTAACCAAATAATTTCACTGATGATAATTATCATTTCTTCTGAGCAAAACTCCTTAAGAATACCATATATATAAACATTACTGAGACTTCCTATGAAGGCGATTTTGAATTATACTAGTTAGCTGGCTCACCACAGTCAGACATAAAGATAAAACACTGAATAAAAGAATGAGTGAAAAGTATGACAAAGGGGTTAAAAGGAAAAAATCTGTTCATGTGAACATCACAGTTTGCGATAATGAAAATTTCTTTTGAGACATAAAATTCTCTATGATTTCATAAAAATTTGCAAAAATGATGAAAATTCCATTGAAAGGTATTTTTTGTTAAGGAGCTGTTTGAGTGAATTATTTTTTTCAGTGATATTTTTCACCTGGTCCTGCTAGGAACAATAATAAGGACTGTATACTCAACTGGTACTGGTGGTTCTGTACACTACTGGTATCATAGCCACTAGTGTAACTAAAAAGTAAAATAAATTCCTTTATAATTGCCTATTTTCACACACCAAAAGTCTCTGCTTTTTCAACTGAAATTTTATATGCTTTGGGGTTTTTTTTTGTCCAAAGATGTATTGTTTCTGAAGACCTTGGAAATTATTTCTTCAATTCTGCAGTCAGGGAACATTGAAACAAACACAGGCTTTCAGTCTCTAACACACAAACCATACCTTTTTTACAGAAGGCTTAAGACATATAAGAAACTATACAGAGAAATACCAGTGCCATCACAATGAAAGCAACTTCAGTGGTCTAAAATCAAGCAACTCAAACTCAGGAAATTCCCCCCATAAATCTAGTCTCTAATGGCAAAATTATTATCAACATGTTTCATTTACTAAATCCTTTTTCTCCTTCCTTGTTAAACGGAAATATTTGCACGTCGCTCTCTGGTTCATTTAATCAGTATCATACTGCATCGCATTGCTGATATGCAGTGCAGGTTAAATTAATCTTACCAGAGCAACTTCTGGCATTTCCAAATTTTGGAAGCCTTATTTTGTGAACTTACCATTACATTAATTTTAGTATCATTTACATTTACTCTAAAACATTCATATCCATATTTTGCTGATTTTATTCAATCCTGCATCCTGCTAATTTTCCCCAGTATTTTAATGAAAAAAAAAAAAAAAAAAAAAGGCCAGAGAAGGGTCAACCTTAAAAAAAGTCTGCTCTGCTCTTTGAAACTGAGTAAGCTCAACCACAAAATAAACCACTGTAAAAAATGAATGATGAGATGAGAATACCTTTGCATACATGGCACATGGGAGGAACAAACTAGTCACAAACCATCCAATTGCTTCTAACCACAAGATTTTAACACTAGCCAGCAGCTCTGTTGATACAACTATTCTTAACACATTTGGAAAATATTCTTAATATTCAAACACTCTTTCCTAACCTAAAAACCCTAATGCAAAAAAGCAGGCACCAGTAAGAGAGTCAATCCTAGCCTGACTGAATTTAGGAACAAAATTCTCATTGACTTGAAGCTTGTATGGGTTCTAAACTAACAAAGAATAACAGCAATACATCCATAACACAAAATATTTCTAATGTATTTAATTAGTATTACAACAGAAGATTTGATTTTTTTATGTGCTCCATGTCAAAGAAATGCTTGTCTCTTTTCCTTGAGGCTACCATGTTGAAATTGAGAAATACAGTAACTTTGCATAGGTCTAATTATCCTACTTGTATTTATATAATTTTCCAGCTATGCTTATTTCCAAATTAAAAGTAGCTCTGATATTTCTGAGGTAGATTCCATACTTTATTAAAAAATGGGAAACTCAAAAGAATTTTCCTAGTTTTCTTTCCATAGTATTCTGATATTTTCCTGTTGTTCTATATGTGGTTACAGGAAATTTAACATTATAGCATGGTCATCTGGATAGCTATAAACATGAATGAAAAATATGAATATGAAATATAAAATGGGAATATGACTTTGCAATTGCCATTCTGTGTTGTCTGACTGCCTCCCTATAATTTGCTGAATTTGACTGTGGAGGCTTATGGGGATGGGCATTTGTTGTGCCTCTGATCCAGGTGGCCGAACAGGGTGATGGTGAAGCCATCTCCTGTGGGGCTGACTCCCCTCCTGTCACTCCAGTGTCCCTCTGCAAAGCTCCAGGGGTCACTTCTGCATCAGGCTGTTGTAAATGAGAGGAGATGAGGAGACCATCAGTGAGGTAATAGGGTACTGCAACAGTTGATGTTTTGATGACTTGAGTGCAAAAGACATTTCTTTAATATCTATGTTGCCTTGTTTCCTATGAAGACAGGAAATCCTCAGGTCAGACACTTCCCACAATTAGGAGGCAAGCAGGCTAAGGGTCCTCCATCTCTCTGACTCCTCTCACTGGGGTTTACCCACCAGGGAGCACCCTACCCTTTTGCTCAGTAATGCACAGTAAAGATATTAAAGACCCTACATGAAAAAATATGCTGGCTCTACTTATTTTAGGTAAAAAGAGGGTCATATGCTTAGACCTGATACCTGGATTGCTCAAAAAGCTATGTGAAGATGCAGGTGTAGAGAGATGTAAAGGCTCCTTTTGGGGGCCTGCCACACTTTTACCCCAAGTAGATGAGATAAGACTCATTATTTCCCTCCCTCATCAGCATGAAGAGAAACCTGAGATCATAAAGTATTAAACCCACCGGCTGAGTCCCCTCCTGCGAGCACCATCCCTCTGTCATCGAGGCGGCCTCTGCATCCAAGCTACTGGGTCAGGGGGCTTGCAAGATGAGGTCCCAGGCAGGGAAAGGGTGTGAGGGGGAGCAGAGCAGCAAAGCACCTCCTCCAGAATCAACAGCCCAGCCAGAAACCAGATCCCAGGCCTTGAGCCACCAGGCCACACAGAGACTAGTCTAAATTTCATGCACTTTCCTCAAATGATGATGTAATTCATAACTTCTCCAGAGCGGACAAAAATTAATGACTAAGCGGCTTGTTTCAACTTACACCAGTCATGCTATCAGCTTTGTTCAGCATCAAATGTGTCTTTCATCAGGGCTGGGGAGGGGGGATGAGGGCATCATGATCTCTGTCTCTTGCTCCTGTCCAATACATGTCACACACTCTCCTGCTGAGCACAGTTTTAGAAATAGTATGGGAATATGGCTGCGCTCCTCTGGTATCGAGTAACAGCCTTTGCATGCTTGGTGTAGGGAAGGAAATAGCAAGGGAAAAGGGGAAATGAAAATAAGTAGAGAAAAAAATCCCACATAAAAATAGGGAGAATGTTAGTAAAGTGGAGCTTATGATTCAGTTTTCTAACCACAGCTTCAAGGTCCTGATTTCTGAACAGGATGTGACTTAATGCTCTTGTGGGGACCATCTACCAAAAAAAAAAAAAAATCTCTTTGCCACTCATGGAGAAAAGTATCAATTTCTGCTTTTTATGAAAAAGAGACAGATGGTAATTTTCTGTGTATTTAGATCAGCAAACAGAGCAATCATGAAAGCCAAACTTCTGTTATCTCCTTGGGTGAGTGCATCGTTCTGAACCCTTAGAGTCTAATTCTGTTTTGAAAAGTAAAAATCCCCAATGCATGCTCAGCACATCCTTTCCATTGGTATATTTAGAGTTACAGCTAATTCTCAGTACAAAAATACGTATAATCTCCTGCATTGTTATCCCATTTCTGTCAGCCTGCAGACCCAGAAGGGAAACTGGGCTCCTTCACTTCTCCAATGCAACTGCTAATCATTGCAAGTTGCAGAAGATCAAATGATGTCAACTTAAAGCATTACTGCCTACCAACTGAAGTGTTATAGTGTGCACATTGTCACTGCAGTACCGAGAGACTTGCTGAACGCCACCTCTTGTGTATGTTACTGTAACCTCAGCTGACAAGCAGTTGCTTGCCAAGCCTCCGCAAGGTAATTGTTAGCTGTTGTCTAGCAAGGGTTGAAGCCTTGTACAGCCCCATCTTTGCAGCCTTGATCATGCACTCGGTTATGCAGGTGCTGCTTTGAGCAGCAGGTTTGTTGTGCCTCCTGCCATTTCTTCAGCATCCAACCTGTCTCTTGTATGTACAGACTGAGTGCCCAAAGAGCAAAGTTGGGTTGAGGGTTGGACTGCAAGCGAAGGTGATGAAGCTACTGATACTGCTGCCATGTACTCAAGAGTGGACTTTCTCCTGTAAAACCTTCCTCAGGCTGAAGGTGCTCAAGAATGACGATCTGACTAGCCAAGGACAAGTGCCACAGCTCTGCATCCATGGCCTAGGACTGTTCTTTGCAGAACAGCTTAAAAGAGTAGGGTGAGCTGATAAGGATAAATTGAGAATTATTTCTGGAAATGCTGCCTATGTGTATTTATTTGGCAGTTCATTGGTTCAAAACTTGAAGTGGCTTTTTTGTGCATAGGCAACTTCTAAAGCCTCCCCTTAAAAGGAATCCACAAGCTCATTTTGAGTAAGTTTTTCACTGAGTATCTCAAAAGCACAAAGGACATTGAAGCTCAAGAACTGCAAATGAAAATTAACTGAAACAACACTAAAGAGACATATTTGTATGGGAAAATTGGCAGAATTACTATGTGCAGCAACTGGTTGGTGATGGCCTCTGTCAGACTGGCTTCTGACCCAGTTACACAGCAGAAAGTAGAGCTGGGATCTCCAGAAGTCTTTGGGTTTGAAGAGCTTGGACCTATTCTGCCTCAAGGTTATGCATATACCATTCCTGACAGATATCTGGCTCAGATGTACTAAAATCTGATAAAGTTCAGGGAAAATCTATATAAAAACCCATACAGAACATCATAAATCCTCCTCTTTCTACATTTTTATACCTATTATTTTATAAAAATATTTCTCTCCAGTAGGATTTTTGTCTGTGAGACACCTTCATACCTAAGTCAGTATGAGTTTGACAGACAAAGTAATCAAAACAGACAAGCATCCAGTAGACTTTGAAACACCATCATATACAGTGATGGCTGAAAGGAAGCCGTCTTTTCTTTTTCCTCCTATGATGTACGTGTATATAAAATATCTAAATGAGAAGTAATTTATTATACTGGTTTTTAACAATTACTACTGGGTGATTCCCTGAGCTTTCTTTCCCTAAGCTTTTAAGTGCTGGATAGCATGTATAAACTCTTCTTTCGTCCCCAACTTTTACAGTCCAGCAGTGAATGGATCAGATCTGTTGTTTTATAATTAGTTTTCTTTATTGGTCACATAAAGTTATCTAAAAAGTAAGCCAGGGCATAGAGGACATTTTGTAATAAGTGTAGAAAAAGTCCTGCCAAACTTGCAGCAAGACTTAAAATAGGAAAGTGCAAGTCAAATCTTTATGGTCAAAACTGATGAACTTGCCACTGTGTTAATATTAAAGCTGCCTATACTCTTACTGCAAAAGTACCGCTGGAACATTGTACTCCTCACACCTGAGTTCCTCCCAGTCTTCAAAATGCGGACCCTCCCAACAGTCTCTAGGTGATGGCAAGATGCTCGTTCTTTATTTAGTAATTGCCATAGATTTACAAAGGCAAAATATGCTTGACCAACTTGGTATCCTTCTATGATGAGAGGAAGAGCATGTTGAATGTGTAGACAGCAGTGGATATAATTTAAATTGACTTTGGCCAGGTTTTCGGCGCTGTGTCAAATAACACCCTCACAGGCAAACTGGTAAGCATGGACTAGGTAATGGACAGTGAGATGATTTGAACAACTCACTGTCTCAGTGACATGGCTCAACAACTGAGCTTAAGGCCAGTGATCAGTGACATGAAGTCCAGCAGAAGACCAGTCACTAATGGTGTACCCCAGGGGTCCATATGGGGGCCTATATTATTTAACATCTCCATTAATGACCTGGATAATAGGGCAGAGTGCACCCTCAGCAAGTCTGCAGACAAAAGTACACTGGGGGGTGTAGATGATGCTCTAGGTGGTTGTGCTGCCATTCAGATAGATTGAGACAGGCTGGGCATCGAGAAATTAACCTCATGAATTACAACAGTGGGAAATGCCTCTTCCTGCACTTGGAGAATAACCCCAAGCACCAGTACAGGCTGAGGGCCAGTCAGCTGGAAAGTAGCTTTGGAGAGAAGGACCTTCAGGTCCTGGTGGGCAGCAAGTTGAACACGAGCAAGCAATTGTGTGCACCCTTACGCCAGCAACATCCTGGGCTACATCAGGCAGAGTGTTGCCAGCATGTTGAGGAAAGCGATATTTCCTCTCAACTCAGCACTGGCAAGGTCACATCTGGAGCACTGTGTCCAGTCTGGGTTCCCCAGTACATGAGAAACAGACATACTGGAGAAAGTCCAGCAAAGGCTCAGAAAGATGGTTAAGGGACTGAAACATCTGCCATACAAGGAGACGCTGAGAGAGCTGGATCTGTTCAGCCTGAAGAAGAGAAGGGTCAGGGGGACCTCATCAAGGGGCTGTATAAAGAAGATGGAGCCTGTCTTTTCCCAGTGACAGGACAAGAGCCAGAGGGCACAAACTGAAACAGAGGAAATTCTAACTTTTTTTTTTTTTTTTTTCCTGTTAAGTTAATCAAACACTGGTACAGGGTACTTGGAGAGGTTTGGGGCTCTCCATCCCTGGAGAAGTTTAACACTGGGCTGGACATGATCCTGAACAACCTGCTTTAACTGACCCTGCTTGACCAGGGTGGGTGAACTAGGCAGTCTCCCATCCAACCTCAGTGATACTGTAACTTGATGAAACCACACCTACACCATAATGTTGACACAGACACTAAAACAAAGTATAAATACTGTGGTGTACATGTACAGGAAGGAACTACAATTCTAGATTTGCCCCCTAAAAAACCAGTAAGAGGCCTGGGAGAGCAGGGTGGCTTAGACTGGGATCCACAGCATTCATCATATTTACGTTCCCACAGTTCAAACTTGAATGCATGTCCTGGATCGAGACATTTCTTCTGCAAACTGATCCACTGCAAAGCAAAAAGAATTGTTGAGATTCACTGAGTCAGGAAGAGCTAGCAAGAAAGATCATGGTTTGTGCTGGTTAGGATGCTCCTTTGGTGAGGAGAGCCCTGAGTTTGGTTTCTTGCAGTAAGGATGCACAATGAAGAAATGGTCTGGGAGCAGTAACTAGAACTGAAGCATCACTTTCTCAGGTGACTGTATTGCTGGGTTACTGGCTTTTGTTTGGCCTCCTTCTTTGGCTACAGCTCTGTATGTCCAAATGGCTCAGCTCCAGTGAGAAGAGCATAGACAGATCCTTTTTCCCAAAAGCCTGTAATTTTGGTTGGGAATCTTTCTGGGAAACAGATATGTACATTTGAATCCTCCCAGGATGAGGTAGGCATTAAGCCCAGATCTCCCCCTCTCTGGGCAAGTGCTTTAGCTGCCAAGAAGCAGGACAACTTCTGTCCATTTGAAGGAAAAATTCAGCATCTGCTGTGTTTTTCAGGGCACTGATTCCTTTTGTTGGGTGTCAACTATGCTGAGGATGCCAGAGGATGTCTCAGGAAAGACAGCTCTGAGATATGATTTGAGCTGAAGCATGTGAGAGAGGCCACAAGCCCCACAGAGATAGCAGCAGACTGTGTCTTGTGCTTTAGTGCTTTGAAATGTGATGGACATGGAAGGTGGCATTCAGGATCACAGACATGACATGGGGAGCCTTGACTGTTTCTTAGTCCTGAGTGAGGTGCCCTGGTTCCTCGGTGACTTCACCCTGGTCAGGGTCACATTTATGCATGATGGTATGAGTCCAGCAAGTCATCATTTTTACCTTTGAAAACCACTCTATATGGCCACCTGAGTACCATATGCTCAAAAGTCCTTCTTAAGGTCTCGGAAGGTGTTTTGGTTTTTGTTTTCTTTCTTCCCCAGATGTGTACAGGCCCTGGTGGATGTAAGCCATGGACACAAGCAGTGCATCATATTAGATATGGAGAAGATAGGAGCAGATACTATCGTTCTATACATCCAGCAGATGTTCAGATCTCCCGTTCCCAGGTACTTTGGTCTATATCAGGAGCAAGCACATCAAATTCTGCCCACAGTGCCTTTTATCCCCTTTAATTCTAACCCACAAGACATTTCAAACATTAGAAAAGGTTCAGTGCATAATGGTTTTCAAAAACATGCTGTATCTCTGTCTAAATGAGAAAAATAAATATCTAGGGAGCTTTTGCACATGTCAACAGTACTCAGTGAAGCAATATGTGTAGGCAGCACTGGAAACAGTGACAAAGTGAGTATCTGTGCATAACTTGGTAATAATATCATCACCGTCTAGACAACTCAACAATTAGCATCCAGACATACCGAAGCCTTCTTTAAGAAGTCTCCAACAATAAAAAAAATATGCCTCCATGGGGAAGAAAGCCACAGCTCTCTCTGCTACCTTGCACATGCACATTTTAGCTTAATTTCATTTAAAAGGTTGCTTTCTAAGATGAGCTGCTTTTCTCAAGGCCACTGCTGAGTGCATATTTGCAAAAACTACAATTGATGAAGATCTTCCTGTTAAAACATCTGTTTTAATTTTCTCCATGTATAGCAGTTGCTAGGCAAAACTCTGTTTGATATGGTAATTCCCATGCACTGCCTGGGCTGCTTCTCCTTTTTTATTTACTTTGAAAAATGTTATCTTCAAAACTGTATCAATATTGAAAACTCAGGAAAAATAAAGACTTTCCGCACAAGGATGTGACTTACAGTGAGATACCGTTAAAAGACATATCCCAAGACTTGACTCTTCTCTAATGCACAGGCCCAAGTCTGGTCTCACTTCCTGATTTTTGTTTGTCCACCAAAGACAGTCATATTGCACAGGGGTAAGCCCAAGGCAAAAGCAGAATGATGCCCCCAGATTTTGATGCAGGAGTTTTAGTGCCTGTGCTGCAGACTTTGTCCCAGAAGGGTGCAGGCAGAAATTACATGAGATCCTTCTTGTCCAGAGGATTGACACAGAGAGGGAGGCAGAAAATTCTGCAAAACTCCTGGTTATCCCAACTGAAGGCAAGGCTTATCTCTTCCTGTGTCATGGGACTTGGCCTCACTAAGAGCCATGTTGGTTTTAGCCTTCAGAGAGCCTTTGTCAATAGGACCTGGTTCTAGCTGTGGGCACCATGAACCCTCTGGAGGGCTTAGGGCTAGGCACCACAGCTGCTGTTGTAGAAAAACTCATGCTGCCTAGGAATGTAGTGAGGAGTCCCTGTTTCACATTTAAAGTGGTGGATACGTGTGTGTGTGTGACTGTTAATGACATCAGCATCACCTTCATTGCAGTAATTGGTAGCGATGATGGCTAAGGCATGTTTTTCTTCAGTGGTCAAATGCCAAGACAAACAGGAATGATTTAACTCATCACTACCTTTTCATCCCACATAAGATGAATTATGTTGGGAAACAGAGCCCTGAGGTACCTTTAGCCCCTTGGTAGGTTGCAGGCCAATCGTGGAGTTGGTTTTTAATTCTTCCTTGCTTTGAGGACTAGCCCCAAAGCCATGAGTGCTCAAACCATGAATCATACTCTGCTGCTGCTCTGAGTGCATCTGATGGCTTCACAGCTCCTTTTCCCAGTGAGCAATATGAGCAATAACCCAAAGATGTAGAAAGGTCATCAGAACATAACAGGGTTGTAACAGACATTTATGTTCAGTACTCACCCTGACATAAAATAGGAGCAGGATGAAGTGGTTCAGACTGCAATTTTTGGAAGTGGGAGAAACCATGTGCCACATTTTTCAAGTCTGTTAGCATAAACTCTTTGTTCTTAGCACTGTCAATGTCTCCAGTGTAGACAGGGATTAAAAAATCTGTGTCTTTGTCTTTTTCTTGGGCAGTTCAGTCTGACTACAACATCCATGGAAATGCTGTGCTCATGAAATCAGGAGGGTCAATAGTTGAGCTAAGTATGTCTAAGGTTTGTTTATGACTAGGAGAAAAAACATGCAAGTGATACTCCCACCCCGAGTTCTGTAGATGACATGAACACTTTGTTGAAATGTCTTTCCACACCCAGTGGTAAGGAAAAAAAAAAACAAAACATGGTCAATATTTCAAAGGTTCAGACTTGGGAGGGGATGGGACTCACCAGCACTTGCTGTGCTCCAGCCTGAAGCCAAGTTTAGATATGAACAACTGAATATAGTGCAGTAAAAGGCTATTCATTCCCTCCCGGCCCCTGAATTTCAGTCCTCTTTGGATCAACTAATCAATGACAGGCTTGGATAGCCAGTGAGATAACTCTGTACGTTTGCATGTGTATGTGCATGTCTATGGGGAAAATGTTCTCCTCACCACATATGGTCAGCTAACTGCTGATTATTTTCCACACAAATGAGAAAACACAAAATAAAATCTTCTACAGTTTCCCTGAACAGTCAGGATTTTGTCCCCAGGAAGCCACAGGCCATACACTTCTGCAGCTACCTCACTTACAGTGCAGGCTAGACACAGACCGTATTAGCAAGCATCCACAGTCCCCTGGGAGAAAGCCAGAAACAGGACATCTAGGGAGTCTGTTGGTGTTTGCATTGAGTTTCAACAATCCTTTTCATTCCCCTTGCCTCCTGGCTCATCACCTGCTGGCTCCAACCTGTATTTAGCTGTACTCCTTTCCCTTAAGGAAGCAGGTCAGTCCATGGAAGAGGAATACAAAACAATCAGGACAATACAAATGTCCACTTATCTTGGGGAATCCCAGGACAAGGCTGATACAAAGAGTGGCATTTCACCTTGCTGACAGTTGCCCAGCTCCTTCTCCTTGCACATTCAGTGAGTGGTTCTGAGAGAGGAGAGGGAGAACGGATTAGGGCTGTCACAACAACTGGCTGCTCCTCACATGCCTCCACTTCAAGTACCTTGTTGTTTGCTCAGCCACTGTATTTTTTCAGAGGGTGTCCTCTGGTATGCTGTAAGATATTTCTGTCATGACACTTTTCCATGTCTTGAGAGAGACAGTTTTCTTTGTGGAAATGCATACAGAATGGGAAATGCTTTGTCTGAGTTTCATTTTCACTGTGGTTTGCTTAGGCTTTAATATTTACGTCAATTCTGACAATAGATTATTTCCTGTGTTCCTCATTTAAAGTCAGAAATGTCAGCCTGCAAAATGTACAGTAATTGCACAGAGAGCAGCTACTGTCTTACAAAAGCTCCTTTTCCCTCTTGTTTAGGCTAGTGGTGTCCTGTACCGCATTTTGCTCCCCAGCCTGGTCAGGTGGTGTACATCAGGGGTCTGGTGCTGCCTGAATGTTCCTTCTCCAGGTTCCTTCAGAAGCCTCCTTTTGTGGTATGGCTGGATGCTTTTCTACAAATTAGCCCAGGACTCACTCCTGAAATGAACTCTGTGAGACACTTGACCAAGAACTTTGTAGAGTAGGGCTGATGGCTGGACTCGATGATCCCAAGGGTCTTTTCCAACCTGAATGATTCTGTGATTCTGTGATCTCTGTTTCAGTATTGCTCTGGAAATGAAACCATTACTGGTCAAGTATTAGGAAGAAGGCAACCTGAACTTAATGTACCTGAAGCTGACTTTCTCATGTAGCAAGATAATCCCTCACCTCAAGGATGTGCATAGGACTTAGAACTCCAGTTTCTCTGGTGGCTCTGAGGTGGTTCATGATATGTGGGGAAAAGAAGAGTTGAATTCCAAGTGCAGTTGTCCCATACTAGGTTTTAGAAAGTGTGAAAGTGGAAGGAAAAAGCATTGAGGCTATCTGTGTGTCTGTCTGGGGCAGCAGATAAGAAAAGACCTCCGTGTTAGTGCTGCCTTTTGGATGCCAGAGCAGCCCCAGAATGTTTTCCCTGATCTCAGGAGAAACATGTGTCCTGGCCACTGATCTGAAGTCTTTTTAAGGGAAATGCTCTAGTCTGGAAAATTATTATACTACTTCACAGACATATTTGTGAAATCAGAACATCACCACGTAGGACATTATTTCATCTCTGCATACCTTCAGACTTTCCCCCTAGACCATTTGGGGAACACTTCGGACAATGCAGAAGCATCTGAGGAGGCCAAAGGAAGGCAGAGAGGAAGAGAGGAAGACCACTTCCCAAATCAGAGTGAAAACACTGGCCCTATTCCAGACAAGCTCCTGGCCTAAAGAAAAGAAGGAAGGAGACTCTTGGTTTTAGCCTCTTTCCCACTCCTGGGTGACGTGTAACCAGCTGTTGCATTCACAGTCTTTGGGGAATGCAGTACACGCTTCAGTTCATCATCAGCGGCTTCTCTAGGAGATCAGGTTGAGAGAAGGGAGGGGATCAGCAAAGCAACTCCCAGACCAAGTTTTCAAACAATCAAAGCACAAAGACTTCCTTGAAAAGCTCCTCATCTGTTTGAAACTTAGCTTGTCCATGTAACTAAAGGATGGAAAACTCCTTACCAATTCTTCCAGCGCAGCTTGAAAAAAAAAATGAAAAAAAAAAAAAAAAGCAGCCTTCGTAAGTGACTCATGTTCCTTTAAGAGAGGTTTCCTATCAAATCCCTTGTGAGCCTGGTTGCTGAAGGCAGCAGATTCCAACAAAACTTCTTTCACCAATGGATACAATTCATTCTATTAAAAAAAAAAAAAATGCTGGCTGTCCTGACTGTGTAGGTGGGTGAGAAAATGTTAACAGCTGCACTTACCAATCTCCACTGGAGGAGCAAGCTGCCAAAAATACTTGTACTGTGAACAACTGTTCTAAATTTGGTTACCTGCTTTATATTACTCAGTAGCCAGACTCTCTTCTTGCTCTTATCCTATTAGATACGTAAAGCACAAACACAAACCCCTTTCTATGAAAGACAGATGATTCCACAAGCTGTCATCAGGACCTGGGGAATGGCAGTGCCTGCTATGCAATCAAGGGTTTTCAGCATTTTTGACAAATGAGGAGGAAGCAACTAATTTGGCACTGGGGGAGGCTCTGATGATAGCCCTGCGGGAGAGCTGAGCCTGAGGGTGACTGGCCCTCCTGCCTGTGAGGAGAGGTGCAGGGCTGAGGCACTCTGTCCTCTCTGAGACTGGAGCCCCAGCAGAGATGGTGGGCTGCCATCTCATCCCTCAGAGCCCCCACTGCCGGGAGAATTCAGAGTTCCTCCATCCCAGTCCTTGTGTCCTTGTGTGATGGAACAAGCGTGTCCAAATGCACTTCAGACTGAGCTGGAGGTCTAGTGACAGCATGAGAATGGTTTGTCTTCTTGCTGATGGAGGAGGACACTTGTCCGTTATCCCCACCAGAAGATGGCAAGCTACCCTCCCACTCATTAGACAGAGCACTTCCATTTAACTCCTGCCCAGTGCCCTCTGGTTTGTAAGCAGAACTTCAACTGTAGCTGGCTGCGAGTTCACCACAGCAGAGATCGTCTGGTATGGGGGTATTTGCACAGTGTCTGGTATGCTGTGTCCCCATATTTGATAGAGAATCCTCTCATAACACCCTCATGCTACATTGCAGCACTACCAGTACTAAGGGATTGCTGAGTTCACTGTAAAAACCAACTTTTTTCATATTTTTTTTGAAAAAATCATGCTTTTACACTGAGACACAATAACTGCTTTTGCTTATGGACTGCTTCTTTAGCCTGTTTTTTTTAATGTAGCCTGCAATTTTCTGGATGGAATGCTTTGCTCTCAATTAACTGTAGATGCAATTTAATGAGGAGGCCAAATGGTGATAGTTAGGCACATAACTAACATCTGGAATGTGCAGGATTAGTGGCTTAGTTAAGACCCCTTAATTAAAATGAGGTCATTCAGTCCTCCCTTCTCTCTTCGTGCAGATGATGTATGTTTAATACTGAGCACTTGCTGATATGTTATTAGGACCACATAAGCTGTCTATTAAGTACTGGGGAAATTGTGGCTTTGATGTGTCAGGTACCTAATGAAGATGAAATTCAGGCTGGGAGCGGTTATCATGTCAGAGTGCAGAAAAGATCTTTCTGCAAGCTTTGCTCAGTCTTTCGTATAGAGCTCATTGCTTCAGCAACAGCTCCTGTCAGTAAACTGTTTCTAGGACAGCCTCAGAAGGTGTCCATTTAAGTCACATTATTCAGATACTCTGGATTGCAGTGACTGTTTGCAGGACCCCTTGAGCATCTCTCACTGCTCTGTAACACCACTCAGTGAATGCCCTATCATTGGCACATTTCTCAAATGAAATCTGGAACAGTTTTTCCAAAGTCCGTAGCACTCTTGGCCAGTGGTTGGTAGCTAACATTAGAGTCCAGCTTGGGAAACAGTTTTTCCTATTCAACTTATTCTTTCCTTTCAGAAGGATGACATTTGGCCTGTCTTATTTAAGATTAAAGAGGGATGGGCAGGAATTGACCTCCCCTACCTAGATGTCTGGAAGGGACATGAACTTGTCATCCAGCCTCCCTCTTTTGTCAATGAGAAGAAATAAGCAGAGGCAATTTGTCTCACCTGTCCAGGACATCTGGTTCAGGTTGGAGTAAATTGTACCCCTGCAGAGTCTTTCTTTCCACTCACTCCCCAGGAGGGGACCTGAACCGAACATGTAGCTTTGAACATTAGGTTGGATGTCGGCTAAAGTGCTGTGTACTGATGTATGTTGCAGATAGCTGCAGCTCAGCAGGGCATAGAGACCTTTCTGCTGGGACAGCTTGGCCATGCCCCCAGTTATTCCAGCTGGTGAGGGGGGCAGCTGGGTCTCCCATGGCTCCTGCCTCAGGCTGATAGTCCTGGCCAGGAAGCTGCACCTCTAGTCCTTGAGCAGAAGGCAATGAACCTTGTAGTATCTCCATGAGATCAGAAATATTTTGGTTGGGGCTTCATGTCTATTAGTCACTTGTGGCAGGGCAGGAGTGTGTGTGTGTGTGTTTGTGTGTGTGCGCACGCCACACGCAGGTGTGTCTGTGTGCAGGGAGGGACAAGAAGACAATTCAGGCATTGTTTAGTGTTACAAAATTACCATATGGTGCTTAGAAAATACTCATGCTGAAAAACTCTCAGACTTGCACCGACTTATCAACCAACACAGTGACAGTATCAGCCTGATAGCCAGCCTGCTTCTGATCTCATCAACACCTGTGTGCATCAGGAAATAACTCCTCTGGTGTTGGCAAGTTTATGCCATGCTGATGCTGGGGTTGATAAAAGCTATGCAACACGTACCAAAAAAAAAAAAAAACCCAAAGCCAATAAGGTCGGTGCAGTTCATCAGGACCTGCAGCAATGCAAGTTAGACCAGTGGCTACATCTCTGTGGTACATGCTGTGCCTGAGTGTAGTGGTTTGGCTTTGGCTCTGCAGACACTTGATTGTCAGCTGTGTCTAAGCTGTACTTAGTTCACCTTGGGGACTGGAAGAATAATGGCTCTGTTTTACATTTACCCCTCCCTGCCTTCTGAATCTCAGCCTTGAGGCTGATCTCATTTACACTTGTGTGCTTCTGGCCTTGAAGAGGTATCCAGTGCCCAGGGATGCCACCTGCATTTTCTGTCCGTGGCTATGTCCCAGCAGGCTGGGACCTCTTAGCAAGTGCCCAGACTGAACCTGGGCATGTCTTCACATTGGGACAGACTCCTACCCACTCCTGGAGACATCTTTGGGACCGCTCAGCAGTCTTGGTAAAAGTCTGGCCTGCAGGAGCCAAATGCAACCTGCACATTAGATAGGTATGGGAAAACTTTGTGTTATGAATGCGTATGTCAGGAAGGAGACAGGTTGTCATTCTCCTAATCTAGTACCTGTGAGTTCAGTGTCAAATGTGAGTAACTGGCAAAAGGGCAATCTGACATGTGGGCGTATATAATCAAGAAGGAGACTGCAAATTTCAGTTCAGGAGAAGCCTCACTCTGCTGATACAGTTGAGGGAATACCTGTGTCCTGCACCTGGATTTGGGGATGGCTAGGAAGATACAGGCAGGCTGTGGGAAATATAAGCCAATGAGATGAATTTCCTTCATACTCATACTGGCTCTTAGATATGAAAGGAATTCTCCTAAAATCATATTAGACGACTGCAGATAATTTTGTGAGTGCATAAAGTATCCAGCATTCCTACCAGCAGTCAGGCTGCCAAACTTTGTTAATAAAATCCATGGATGCTGTCACAAGTAGTGAAAAAAAAAATTTAAAAAAATTTCTGTTGCCTGCCCCTCCTTCCTTTTCTCTTTCAGGGGAACTGTAGGAGCTGCTAAACCTCCATCCTTAGAAGAACAGCAGACACTAGACAAAATTGCCCTTACTAACTTTAGAAAATGCTTTTCTTCCAGCTGAGGGAAAGTACTTTGGTACCAATGCTTTTGTCTCATTAACTCATCACTATGTCAAGGTCCTACAAGAAAGTCGTGTTCCCATTATCTATACAAAATGGATTAGATGGGGAGATGAAAAGGGCTTGAAAAGGTAAAGACAGATGTACATTTAGTTTCCTAAATGTCAGAACAAGGCAGCTTCTGTCTTCTGTCATGATACTGAAGAAAAATATTATATTACTCTAGTGGTTTAATTTGTTAAAACTATTTATGTCCGCAAGACAGGCATTGTCTTTCTTGGTCTTTAAGTGATCCTTAACCCCAGAGGAAATAAGAATTAGAAAATGAAGAATTAAAAACAAATATCTTTTTTTTTTGTAAAATATTTTGTTCGAAGGAGTGCTGTCTGGCCAGTTTCATTACTTGTGCAGGATGAGAAACACTAATGCTCCTTTGGTAATGATGGCACATGGAGAAGGAAGGGATTAAAAAAGTAAGAATGGAAAAAAAAAATTAAAATAAAGATTTGATTTTCATTCAAGTACAAAAATCCACAACTGAAAATGTGCTTCCACCTCAGCAACCCTTTTATGGGATCTTGGATGCTTAGGGATGTTTGTGTAATTGCTTCTTGTAAATGATCTTCTACTCTGCAACACTTTACAGTAAACCACTTTCCTTTGCCATCTGTTATCCAGTTGTTTTAACTGGGTTTCCAGTTATTTGTATCAGTCATTTACAAGAACCTTTTAACCTCCATAAAATGAAATAATTGAAGCCTATCTTCTTGACTTCTTTAGCATAGGGTTGATATGTGCTTTAAAACTGAGGGACTGAGGGTTAAAATTCAGTGCATGATAAAGAAGCAGTAATTTGTAAATCAGCAGAGAGCAACCTAGCATTGCCAAAATTCTTCTTTCTGAAAGCTCTGAGCATACACATTTAATTGGAGTAAGTAGGTTGGGGGACCTGCAGATGATTTTTCATCTCTAGGTCACTTTTTGAACATGTGCCATTTTCAGCCATGGGTTGGTTAATGTAAATGAATTTAGTGACTAAAAATGTGTTCTGTCAAACACAGAGATGTTTCTGGCCTTTCTAGAAAGCTGGGTTTGGTGAAAATGAAGTTTCTGAAGACTGGGAGGTGAAGAGTTAAGGTGTTTAGCACCCAGCGGGGTTACCTGTAGGTCTCCCTGGGTGGAGCAGGCTCTGATGGAGGGTGGTTTTGAGGCCACGCACAAGCACCGGCAGTACCTCTTCATGGCAGATAATTTCGAGTGGCTGAGAGAAGACAGACTTTTTCTCCACCTCCCTTTCCTGTTATCTACCACAACATGAAGGCCTCTGCTCCTCCTCCCTTTCCCCTCACCTCCGTGACATTTGCGGTTCAAAAATGACTGTCACGTGGAAGTGCTCGCTGCGGCACACACATACACCGACTGACTTACTCATGTGGTGCCAGAAACGGGACTCTGGCCATCAGCAATAGAAGAGCCACGACGGGAAGCCCCAGATTTGGGGGCAAGAAGAGGAACAGGCAGATGTTATCACTCTGGGGGAGCTGACCCTGCTCTGAAGGACCACGGTGTTGGAGCTGCTGTTCCACGGGTTCCCTGGGGAAGATGCCCTCAGCGCAAGACACGCTGCCTGGCACGGTGTCAGGAAAGGGCTGGGCGGGTAGCCTGCCTGCTTTCCCAGTGGGAAACGAGAAACACCAACAAGCCGCAGTGGGGCACGTGGCTGCTGAGGCAGGCTGCAGGGAGGAGGTTTGGCAGAGGGCACCCCAGCCCTCCCCTGCTGCGGCGAGCCCCTCTCCCAACCCACCCCTGGCACCTTGAGGCGGGCATGCAACCTCCTGTGCACCCCATGAGCTGCCCCCCTGCTTTCCCCGTTATCCTGGGAGGTGTCTTCCCCTCTGGGCAGGGACGGAGGGGCATCCTCTCCCCTGGTCTGTCGTGCTTGGGGCATAGGTCCCGACAGGGAGGAGCAAGGGCTGCGCTCGCCCGTTTCGGGGGGACCAGAGGGAGGCAAGTTTTTCTTGCCTCGCTTGAAGTGCACTGGCATTGTGAAGGCTTGCTTGTTCGTGGGGAAGCGGGAATGTTAATGGGCTTGCTTTCCGCTTGGGAGAGACAGTGGAAAGGAAAAAAGGCCTGTGGGAGGGAGAGAAAGAAATCCAGTGCAATTACAGGGTGACAAGTAGAGCAGAGCTAAAAATCAACATGAAGACAGCATTAGAAAGGGGAGAGACTAAAGAGCGAAAAAAGATCTAATAAGAAATTTAATAAGAAATTAAATAGTGTGCTTATACTGTGTCTTAGGTATGGGCTGCAAGGAAGGGGTGTTTCATGCAGCCTTGTACAGCAGGCTTCCTTTCAGCTCAGAAAACAGATTCCTTTCTTTTTAAACTGAATAACAGTTTTAAAAACACAGATTGCAATTATGGGTAATAAAAGTGTTCACAAACTCAAGCTTGCCCTGCTGGCTGCGGGGAGGCCAGGCCAGGCAGCAGGGACCCCCATTCTCTCGCTGCCACTGCTGGACCTCTTCTAGCATTTATCACATGCTATTTCTCTGCAAATAGCCAAACACACATGGCCATCCCCAGGAAGAGGAGACATCTGTGCCCAGTTGTGTTTCACCTCAGCCAGAGAGGGGACAGAGCTGGTATCAAAACCCTGAGAACAAAGAAGAAAAAGAGGTTCTAAATGCTCCGAGTTTTCTGAATATTTGTAAAAATAAGAGAAATCTTCAGTGTAAAAGCAAAGTATTCAGTTGTTTGGGTTTTTAAAATTTTAACCAAGCTGACATTTATCAGAATAGTTTGAGAGTCTCCAACAGTAATAAACGCATTAAGAAAGTGAGCGTAACAGTGGCAAAATGCAGCATCACTGAGAAGTCCTTACAAGAATGCCTCATCCCCAAGAGACACCATCTTGCTCATGTACACACTTCAATGGCAAATCGACTATTTGGTAGGTGAACTTCCAGATGCCTGAAGTCAATGGGAGGCTTGCTACTGACGTCAGTGGAGCTTGAGTTTCACTCAGTAACTTGTGGCAGACATTGTGAAATATTTTCTAACTGTTTTCTTGTTAAACATGACCAACTTTTCTTTGCCTATGCGTGGCTCCACTTTGCTCTGCCCCAGTCCATCACATCTGAGCTGCATCCTGCAAGCCTTCACTCCAGAGTAGGGTAACCCTCCCCCTTCCCATCGTGCTGAGTCAGCGCTTAACAGGGACATTATTGTCTCTCAGTATGCATTATGCAGATTATTTTACTATGAAAATTCATAATTTGGGAAGAGCATATGGTTCTGATTCAAACTGGAGTCTGCATTTGATCCTGATATAAACAGACCAGCTTTGGACTCAGAGACTCCCACCATTTGGCAAATAGCAAATATTTTGAATCCATTCCAGCTCTCCCAGGAGTGTATGGGAGCCTTGCCCTTGATTTCAATAGTAGCAGGCTCTAATGAAATTGAATATTATAGAAAACAAGATATCCCTGTAATCCTTCAAATTTAGCTGTTCAATGGGAAAAAAATCAGAGAAGCAAATGGAAAAAATTGAAGAAAAAATGCACCAAAAGACCAGAAGGGGGAGAGGCAATGGACCATGGCAGAAAAGAAGAAAGTGCAGAAAAATGAGAAAGAATAACAGCAGGGGAGAAGTATGAGGGAACACAGGCAGATAATATTAAAAAAAAAAAGAAAAAAAGAAAGAAAATACAGGAGAAAAGCAGAATCCCAGAGACAGCACAAAGAACTGGTTTTAGTGGGGGTAGAGAGAGAAAGAGGAAGTAAGGCAGAGGCAGTCCCAGGTCTGATGCAGCAAGATAAATGTTAAACACATATTTATGCACAAGTAGTGCGCTGGCAGGCCTGGAGTTAAGCACGTATTTAAATGCCTTGCAGAGCAGTGACAAAATAAAAATAGGCAGAGGAAGAAGAAGGTCAGGAGGGAAGGAACACAATCCAGAACTTTTAAAGAAAAAGTGTGTATAAGTAAATAGACATAGACAGGAATAAAGACTTCTCTTCCATCCTTCGGGGGGGTGGGGGGTGGGGGAACAGTGGAACAGGAAAGGGCTCTGTTTTTAACATAACTATAATAAGAAAAATTCTTATTTCTTTATCGGTGTTCAGGTCCCTAAGCTTTACTTGAACCTATATCCCAACAGCAAATAAGTCTTGGAAAGATGGGTTTTCTTGAAAAAAAAAATTGTTCTTAGACAGGTTTTACCTTGAGACTGATAAAGCAAACAAATAACTTCTGCCTATTTCCTAATTTGTGTTGTGTTGTTGACTCTTGGTAATAGTATCAACTAGAGCTAAGTGTTGCCTCTTGCAAAGAAGACTTTGGTGATTTCTTCTGTGCCCACAGGCAGGCTCTGGTGATGCCTACCTCTGGTGATCTACCATGGCAGACTGGAAGAGACAAGGTGGTAGCTGGCTCTGGTTCCTTTTCTCATGTGGGTTTAATGGTTCCTTTGGTGGTAGCTGGCTCTGGTTCTTTTTCTCTATGGCTGGAGACCAAGCAGATTTGCAAGCTGCATGGGATTTTCTGACTGCAAATGTGCTCATGAATTTCACAACCTGTTGGCTCTGTTGAGGACTGCTACAAATGTGCAACTGTGCCTTCTCTCCCCTGGTTCCATGAGAAAAAAAGTAGAAAGTGTAAGTTCCTTCCTTTTTCTTTAAAGCAAACTCAGTCACAGTATGTGGCCCGCCTTTATCAGCAGCTGTGTCATACTTGGTTCTGTGTTCTGCAAAACCTTACCAAACTCTACTATAAATCGATTAAGCAGAAACAAATTGTGAGAACCTGGGACCTGCTGGGTACAACCTCCACTATGCTATCCTACTAAAAAAAAATCCAGCTTCCCACTAGTAGCATGAATGTTATTCTTAATAACTGTTTGAAATTTCCACATACTCATAAAATTTCTTTAAAAAAAGACTCATTAGAAGCACTGCGGAAATGGATTTAAAACAAAACAATTTTTCTCCACACCTCTGGGCTGACATTTCTTGGCAGCGGAAATTTCAAGCACTCTCAATGGAGTTAACAGAAAAGAAAACTAACTCTTTGTATATTCAAAGAGCAAATTCTTATTTCACTGAGACCGTTGCAGTAAAGACCCTCTCCATTGCCTTGGAGGTGAGGGTACAGAGACCCCCTCATCCAACTAATCTGCCTGGTAAGTATGAGCCAGGACTCATTAACATTTTAAGTGAGGACATCTTTCTCTGAAAAAAAATATAAAAACCCTTCTACCTAAGCAAAGTCACACCATTCTCTGGGAAACGGACTTCATATTTTTTCCAGTGCTGACCCTCATGCATAGGAGAAATTATTTGTAAAACAACGTGAATGTTAGCTCTTTGTTTTGTTTTTGTTTGGGTTTTTTTGGTTTTTTTTGTTTTTTTTTTTTTTTTTCTGAGCATAGAAACTCCCCTTTGCTGTGATGCCTACAGAAAATTTGACACAGATTAGACCAATCTCATGGTTTACGATCCTGATCTGCACTCTTTGCTATTGTTTTCCCCATCTCTCTGTATCCATCTGCTATCTGCACCACAGGTAGACTGAACCATCTCAAGTCAGGACCTTTCTTTTTTTTGTCCTGCTTGCAATTTCTGGGGGCTACATCCACGTGGATATCTAATCCAAATGATGTCAGCTGCCTGGGTGGCGTTCCCCCGAAAGGTAAAATTCTCACCCCAACATCCCTCAGCCATGAGTTGTTAATGCATTGACAAGTTACCGTCATTTTTTTGCACCCTGTTGATATAGCAGCACACTAGCAAATAAATCCTAAGGGGGAAAAGAACAGTTGCTCAAACTGCCTGATAGAAGGAAGAAAAATTCAACAACAGCAACAACAAATTGGGCTTTTTGTATTTGTAGTGATGTAATTTCTGTATTACTAACTGTAGCAGAGATACAATGCTGGTGTAAAGCGTGACTGTGGCATTGCCTACTGGTTCCTGCAGGGGGGAAAGAGTTTACTCCCATTATTAGAAAAAAGGGAAAAGTACTGCTTCAGAAAGCTTCCTTGGCTTATGACATCGATCCACACTTCCTGCCATTAGCGCTGGCGCATTTCAACTCTGGTGGGTGAGGGATCCAAAGGAGAAAAGAAACTCCTGCTCTGTGCAAGGACACAGACACACCCTGGTTACAGGTTATGGATTGTTTCTCTGCCATGAAGACTTCAGTGCAAGAGGTGATACAGATTCAAAGAAAATGTTGCAAAAGAGAACCCTGCAGAGGAGCAGGGCAAAGACAAGATTGTCTTTTTAAGACAGCTGAAATGGTGGTGGTGGATGTTGCTTACAAAAGAGAGTGATCACATTTTTTCAGACTTGAGGATGGTGATGCTTGCTGTGTGGTGGCTGGTGAATCAGAGGGAGAATAGCCATGCACTGGCTTCTGTACATTTCCACTGGGCACCCAGGGAAGAGAGCTAGGGCTGTAACTGCCCAAGATCCTGGAAAGAGGTAATGATTTCCCCAGACATACTGTATGTTTGTACATCGCTGCAAATGCTGGAGCCTGGCCCCCATTCAGGCACCACAGAGAGCCACCTGACTTGGAAGCTTTGAATCCCTCTCTACATACTAATCCCTCATGAATGTTGGTCCATAAAAGGTATGAATCCTCCTGTGGGGATTTTGTGGTCTTCCACAATTTTATTGAAAACCTAGCTTAGCTCAGTTTTTAACTTAGGTACCCCAGGTAAGCACCAGAGCCAGAGGTCCTACAAGTGAAAGTGCTTTGGATGGGAATGTATATTTGGGTTTCCAGTCTGCTGGGTAGACAGACAAAGATATTTATGAGCAAGATACATACCTTTATGTAAATAATTTAACACTGATAGGTCTAAAAAGAGAGGGAGATGGTAGTCAGATTGCTTACACTGGAACAGAGGAGACTTGACCTTGAGGGCCAGTCACAATGATCATGCAAACATTTTTCACAAGGCAGAAACAACTCCAACAGCAGACTCCAAAGAGAAAGCAAGTACAGGGGACCTTATAATGGTACAGTTAAGACAATATGCCAGGACATAGTAGATGGAAGGGAGAGTTCAAAATCTTCTGGAAGAAGTGATTTGAGTCTGCATTTTCCACATTCTTGTATGTGCTCTAGGGACTAGACTGTGGGGAAAAGGGCCGCATTTCTCTCCCTCCTTCCGTGTTTTGTGTGAGGCTTGCTCTCACAGATACACTCATAAAATACTGGTAGGAAAGGGCCTAGACTTGGAGACCAATTGAAATCACTCGGTTTGTGGATGCCTACAGTGTGTTTTTATTTGTTGGACTGCTCGTTATGGCAAAGACATAAAGAGTAATGTGTGAGTCCATACCTCTATGGTATATGGCTTAGGTATGTAGAAAATTACTGGATGAAAGTGGGGTAGCTAGTTTAGGCAGTTCTACCTTTAGGGTGGCAGCTCAGTGGGAGGTTTAAGGATTTAATTTTTGGCCTTTGGCATATAAATCCTTCTGTGGAGCCTATGTATTGAATATAAAGGCAGACCCAATGACTTAATAACCTACACATTTCCCCAACTTTTCTGCTCTGAGCCAAGTAGAGTGAAGTTAAAATTTGCTATAGGTAATCATCATTACACTAAATTTGAGTCGTTTGTGCACATGTTAAAGAAAGTAGAAACAAATATTGATAGCCCCAGTGGTAACTAGATGTAAAAGCAAAAACCTTGGACAACTGATGAAAGACAGGCATGTGGATATAACATGGGAAGAAATACACACCGAACTGTAAGAAGAAAAATCCTAGTTGATTGGTTCCTAATGTTATAAAACAATTCACCCTGGGACTTGTAAAATAACTGTGAGAGCTTAAAGTGATTCAAATTGGCAGTTCCAGCACAGTCCCAGAGGACACGATGCAATAGCCATGCTTAAAACCTATTGCTGAGTTCGTAGAAAGGCGGAGGAGCCAGTGCAGAGCCACCACAGGGGTTAGGATGTGGGGACAGGATGTGTGCTGGGGCTGGGGAGAGATTGCCTCTCCTCTTAACCTCTCTTAGCATTGTTTATGGGAAGAGTTGAGAAACTTTGTCTCCAGGATGCCCGGCATTGCTGCTCTCTCTGGCCTCCCAGGACCCTTGTACAACGCTTGTGATTTAAAATTTCTTCCATGTGAAGCTGTACTGGAAACCCCTACAGTGTTTTAAGTATGGGAACTGTTCAGAAGACCAGAAACATTAAAGATGGAAGGCCCTTTCTATTGACTGTGCCCACTACAATTAAACATGAGAAAATAAACCAGTTTATGTCTGCAGGCTTATGCCTGAGGTATCCCAGAAATAACTCACCCCAGCTATCTTTGCAGATGCATGAAGGACCATGCGCTGGCCTTCAGTGAGGGCTTACTTCTCAGTACACTTCTTCTCACCTATGGCAGATGAATGTGGAGCTGAGTCTGAAAGCACATGCCCATGAATCAGAGGGAGTCCACGGTCTGTTTGCAAGGTGCTGATGATCACAGGATGAGTGCACCCACGTTATCAGATCTCGGCCTGTTCATTAACTGGTAAGGCTGTGATGTGTCATCCCACCAAACCATGTGGCTTCATTGAGTTTCCCCAACACTTCTCACATACTTCACTTTGTTTCTGGGTTGTCTCTGGGTTTTGTGAGCCTAAAATACTCCCTAGGATGCACAAAGACAGTGGTGGCCCGTGGGCCATGTGGACACTGTCCAAGTCCCTACTTCACTGCACACCATGCAATGGGGGCTGCATGGTACAATGTATAACTTCTGTACAGCCCTTTTCTTTCACTGAACTGTATTAAGCGAACTACCAGGCGCCATGGAATAACATGTCAGAACTTGACTCTGTAAGCACTCCGCGGGTATTCAGGGAATTATAATAGCTTTGTCAGGTCAGAGTCTGAAAGCTGTTAAGTCTGACATCACTTGATCCTCTGAAGTTATGTAATGTTGGTATTATTTTTTATTCCATAGCCTGTTTTCCTCTGCTTAGGTGGAAGCTCTTTGCTCCTTACCTCTGAGAAAGCCTTATTTGCACTGCTGCTAGTCTGCATGGGCAGAGCCCACCTTCTCATGTTCATGGCCCCTTGCAGTGGTAGTCCCAGGGGAGCCATGACCTTCATCACAGGAGTAGTGATGAGTAGCCAGCAGTGGCACCATCTTCAAGCAGCTGTACTACTTTCAAATAAATGCCCTTAGACTTTGAAATTAAGCAGAAAACTGAGCTGAGCTCATAGCACAGCTGTCCCTGTCTGTTCCCCAGTTCTTGGGATACTCATGCACTAAATACATCAGTTGCAAGTGAACAGAGAAAGATTTTTGCACCTCGTCTCCATATTCAGCGGCCAATACAGTTTGAGAGGTATGGTGCAGATAGTGAAATAGGGAATATAGCTAATACAGAAGTCAGAAATACGACCACTACAACTCTAATTCACTTAGTGAGGGTATTGCAGCATTACACAGCTTTGTAGCTGAGGTTTCAGCATCAAGTGCTCAGCGCCCCTGGACGTTTTCCCAGTATATATGATAATGTTATAGCTTCCTTGCTACTGGTGTGTGACCTGGTTAGTGTAAAGCTTGATTGGGTACATGTGCCTGAATTGTCATGTTTCCTAACCATATTTCAGATATAGCCAGAGGAAGAAGGCAGCTAAGTAGAACCTACACCTCTAAGGATTAGCTCCATGGCATGAGATTTCCCCTGGTTATTCACCATGTGGTAGTTTCCTCCTGATCTGCTCAGCGCAGAGCTGTGCCAGGAGGCATATGCTACCTCCAGCTTTGAGACAGCATGGGGCGAAGAGGTGTGTCAAAACACATAGGGCAGTGAGTGTGGAGGAGGAGCTAACAGTGATGCACCAGTTTCCTGCACATTCGTCCTTACTAAGGCAAGTGTTATTTTCCAGCAATGTAAGTGTATCAGCTGCAGAATTATCAATGAAAAAGCAATTCCTTGTGTTTGGTGATGGACATGTCTACACAGGGTGTGATGCAATGCTGTGTAACTAGAGCTTGTATGCTACCACTCTCCCTATTAAGTTCTGTGGAACTGGGTTTACAAAAACACCAGCAAGACCCAACCGATTATCAGGATAGTGATCAAAGTATTTTTCATGTGGAATGGGAAGCAAGGAAGGCATGTTACCTCAAGGTCAGCTCCAGCCTCTTTGTTTTGCTTCCATCACTGTCAATGCAATATTTATGCAGTACTCACTGCGCATGAACAGAGGCTGCTACTGCCTGAAGGCATGCCATGCACCTCACAAAAGACTGGGGATGGTGAGGACTCCCCCAGCCCTTTGGTTCAAAAAAAAAAAGAAGGGCATTTCTCTTCCATGAAACAAATTTCTTATCCTGAACATAAAAGGCCAGGCCAATGTCTTGTCCTGCTGATAGTGTGATGCCTGGGGCAAAGCTGTGTCAGATTTAACTAGCAGACTGTGGATGACAGCGAGTGTTTGAGCAGCTCCATTCTGAGCACCTTCAGCTCATTCTTACTGACGCCTCATTTTGAGAAAGCCTCTTGGCCTTGTCCCCGAAAAAGAAAGGCTCCAGGCTGGAAGGCCTGGCGAGGGAAAGCGGACACAAAGCTTTCCATCTGTGTTCTCACCTTCTCTGAGCAGTGGTGCACACCACAGTCATCTCTCAGCCCCCATGATGCTCTGGCAGACTCTCTGCTATTGATGGGTTTAAGGAATTCTTCGTGTCAGATTTTACACCTTGCACAAGTTGCTTTTCAGGATGTGCCTTGGCTTGCCTTGTTACAGCTTCGTCGTTACCTTGCCAGAGCTCATGATCACTTCTTTCCTTGTTTAGACATATTTTTATGACACTGGGACGAAGATGTAACTGAGACATACCTTCACCTACCCACCCACAGCTCTTTGCACTCCCCTCACAGGTAAGGCTCACATCAGTTGCTAACACTTCTCAAATGCAAATTTCAGAACTGTGCAATAAAGGATGGGAGGGGTTTGCTGCAGAAGATGAGTGAATGATGTGTTTTTGGAAGCACTGGCTATCCAGTTTCCAGTGCCTGCAGAGACACTTTAGGATGAAGTCTATACTGTTAGAAGAGTTTGCTCCCTGTTTCACTTGGGCTTCTTGACTCATCAAATCTGAAGTGAAATATTTTAGTGTCTTTGGCAAGGAAACCTTGGCATGGCTGAAGTGATGTATCACTAATCCCACAGGCAGCAGAGGGGCTGTGCAAGACTAGGCTCCCTTTGCCCAGTACTGCCTCTGATACCGAGTGCCTCACACAGCCACATGCATCTGTGCCTCCACACGGATTTTGAGAGCTGCAAAACAGCAGTGTGAGGTGTTAGAAAGGTACCACAAGGTAAGAAGCAGCTTTTGGAGCCATCGCATCTCACTTGTCTCTGGCATGCACTATTCATACACAAAGAAGCCACCGTGGCTTTTCCAACCAGCCCCTGCTGGCTGAAAATGGGTGAAGAGCCCTATCTCACAAACAGCTGGCAACAGAGCCCCTTGACCCTGGGCACCAGGCTCTGCTGCTCCAGAGAAGCCCTGCCTGGACTTGCCATGCTGGCAGTCTGACAGCCAGTGGTTTGGACTTGGCCAGGCCACCTATACAGTCTTGCCTCCGTCAGTTTTATTTAGCCTTAGAGCTGAAGAAACCTTTCATACACGTCTTTGTGGGTTTTTTTACAACAGAGTGACTAGACAAACAAAGGTTAAGTGCCCTTATGAAGAGGAGGAGAGGAGGTCTTTAAGGCCTCCATGAGGGCACTGATAGTTCAAGATTTGTCCATGGATAATCAGGTTCTCTCATGAGGAGGTGTTGGTGTGGTGCCTGTGTTGGCTACCATTGCAGCCAGCAGTGTCACAGAGGGCAGCAGTCCCACAGGGGGTGCAGAGGGCCTGGAAAAGCATGTCCTCCTGCAACAGCTCATCAGGCCATAGTGATCCAGACTCCCTGCAGACACAGTCCAAAGTACAGTGGGCTCCAAGGCACGTTTGGCAGTGATGGGCAAAAGAGTTCAGTTCATTCTGCAGGGGACACACACACACACATGGATGTGCTTTGCACCTCAGCAACATTCAAGCCATCATTGAAAAAGTGCAAGTGGCTTAAGGGGCCTGGCTATTACTATATTATCAAGTGTAGTCTAGTCACATTTTGCTGATGTGAACTTTTTTCTGATTTCTTTTAGAATTTGCCTGAGGATGATGCGGCTGGCATCTGAAGGAAAGCAAACACTTCCTCCTGTTGTTGGAAAACCCCAGGCAGAGGAAGATATGTACATCATAGGTGTACCCACTGTGTTTCTCCACCATCAGTTCCACAAAATGGAGAAACAGCCCTTCCAAATGGCATGGCACAGCATGGCATGGCATGGCAAGTCAGGGAACATAGATAGAACATAGATAAAGGAATGCTCTTAGCTGTTTCATTGACACAAAGGAGTCTGTGCTGGATAAGTGTCCACACTGCCTTGTCTGATGTGCAACACTCAGTGGGATGGGATCTTCCAGAATAGGTCTACAAATCTTGACCATCAGCAAGGGCAGATCCCATAGTTGCCAAAAGAGCAGTGCAAGACCCAACAGATGCAGAGATGGCAAGGGTTGCATGGCAGAGCTGTGCTAAGATGCATTCCTCACAGTGTGACATCTGTCTGCAGCCAGCCTGCTGCTGAGGGCTATGGGAAGGCAACAAGCCTGCCCTCCTCAGCCCATGCAAGGGAAGACCACTGGTGTGCTACTTCTAGCTGAACCTCCAGATAAGGATGATTAAGTAGCATATTCCACTGAAAGTCTGCCCACCCTCAAGAAGATACTCCTAAAGAACTGAAAAACTCCAAGGCAAAGCCTGGATAGCTTATTTCCCTGCCAGAGACACTACCAGTGGCTTTGCTTAAAACTGTTTTCTCTTCCTGGCAGTGGAGCACAAGCTGTTAATGTTCTGAGATACATATGTCCTGTGTTTCCTGAAAATTGATCTTCATCAACTTTATTTTGAAGAATTATGATTAATAGTGTTATACTATTTTCAGTTAATCCGAATTTCTCATCTTTGTTAGAAACTGTGGTCCTGATTCCCTCTCTGGCAAACTCAAGCACACAGAAAGCAATTGTTCTGTTTTCAATGGAGTTGTGTTAGCAGTCTGCAACCAAGACCAGGTTTTGGCTCTTCAAAACAATTCTACAGTTGCTTCATATATCCCCCCTCAATGCTATAAATATTGGTGCTATTTTAGGCTAATGGTGTTTTTCTTTATAAGCCTAGCCCCATCGGAAGTTTCCTGCCCATATTTGGGTAAGTAACAAAGGACAAATGTGATTTTTTTTTTTCCTTTCAAGCTGTTAACTTCAACAATAATAAAGGTATTATGTAGAGTCATCTTAAAAATATATCCCATATATCATTCTGAGATAAAGATCTTTGTCTGAGACTTTGTCTGAAAAGGATAATGTTTCACTCCTGGCGCCTGTGAGTCTACTCTTTCTAGCATAATACATATTTGTTATACAGTTACTAGACCTGGCTAGGTGCAATGCCCAAAAATCAGTTTGCAGGGGTTTTTTTTTGCCAATTAACAAAGCTCATCAGCCCATTGCTTCTTCTCTACCTGTTGAATGTTAACCAAAATACTATGTACTGGTGGAGGCAGTCCCTGGGTGTTATCTATGAGGGTGTAAGTTGTGGTGGAGCACAGACCAGCTTGCAGTCAGAGGGCAATTTGGGTACACTTTAAAATACCTGCACAGTCATTTGGTGGAAATTAGAAGAACGGAAATTAGGATATGCCTGTGTGTTGCAGGAGGAGTGTGTGAGAAATGAATCCCTACAGAAAGTACAGCCCTGTTGAAATTCTCCTTAAAATTTTGTTGAGTTTGGGAATAATTTAAAATCCCAAGCTCCAGTGTTCAGACAACACTAAAACATTGCCCAGAGTGTTTTGGATAAAAACTGTTCGGGTGTTTTCATTTGATATTTAGGCGTTTTCAGTTCAGTGTTTAAGCCATAAATATATACAGGTGTATATACAAAATATAAAGGTTTAAAGTGGAGCAAGAAACCATAGGACTCTTAAATGCCTAACACAAGGCAGGGTGCTTGAGGGGAGTCCCCCAGGTCCTGCTTCTGCAACCTCACCTACTGACACATCCCCAGAAGCCACCGCATTTTTGATGGTGCAGCAGATTCTGGCAGAGGATGATCCTTCAGGGCCAGGGTGTCCCAGTGGGCGCTGCTGGCAGTCAGCCTCCGCGTAGTCACTTAGATTTACCCCATCTCACAAGATTGGAGTCTCACTAGAGAAATGAATTGGCTGCTCCTCCCTGCCCCACCCCCCACCCCCTGTGTTGCATCTGTGGTGTAGTTTGTCTCTAATCTTTAGCCAGATCCAAGAATCATATCTAAAGTAAAAGTATAAAACCCATTAAAGGAGTTAAATGTGATATACTCAAGCTACGTTAAATATAGTAGCAGATTTCAGAAGTTAAAAAAAATAGCAAAGGCTTCTTGTTTATCATTTATAAATTGTTTTATTTGGTGAGTAGTTTCCAAAGTTAATGGCTTTAATAAACTCTTTATAAACCAGAGCGCTTATCTCCTGTATGCTGAGGGCCAGATGGTACCACCAGATTTATACTGCAGATTTCTGCAATTTGGCTTCATTAACGTGGCAGACAGCAGTTTCCACACCTCACAGAGGTATGTTCTCATCTCGCAGAAATGGTGGAGCTCTGGAGCAGTGTGACTCCCCTGTTTGCATTGGAAGGATACTCCGCAGGGGTGTGATTTGAGCAGAAGGGGGTGGAACAAGCCAAAAAAATTAAGCTGCATGATAGCACTAGAAAAAGCAGATCTGGAGGAAAAATTAAGCTTAGGTTAGTGCTGACCTTAGCTTGGAAAATCATATGTTCTCCAACATCCACATCTATACAGCCACTAGGGAGCTGCCTGGTTACATGTGATTTTACCCATCTGTTATTTAAATCACGATCCAAACTCAAACCTTGGAGCTTGCAGAAATGATGTGGATCAGTGTCATCCCTTGGATACTTTTTCTATAAACTGCTGAAGGATCTGGGTCAGGAAATTTTCCAGGCAGGGTGGCACTCCTGACTCCCCCGGCCCACTGTCTCTAGAACTGAGATGATGAATACCTGTCCATTCCTCTCTCTGTCCCAAAAAGCAGACAACTGCTGCCACGGTGCTGCTTCTGCAAGGGAAATTCACTTCCTTGCTCCCACAGTGATCCCCAGAGGTGTTGACTTGAGATATTTAATTTTCTTTAGTATCCCGTGGTAAAATTTCTAAAAATCTGGAAATGACATCTGGCTCAACTGCAGCAGAGAATCCCTCATGTTATTTTACTTTTTGTTTTCCTTTCTGTCTCTTTCCACCTGTATTATCTGTGGTTTGAGTAATAGTGAGACAAGGAAAGAAGAGTGACTTACTAGGTTTCAATGTGTCTTACCAAAGGTAAATATCTAGTCAAGTGCTTCCTTACCTATCTTTGAGTTCCTTGTATTTTCTTCTGCTTGATGTTCTTACCATTGCTCTTTTACAAAGCTATCAAATGATTGATTTGTGCACTTGCTAACAAAATTCTTGAAAAAATCATTGTGGAAAATAAAACATTTTATTCATATTTTACTTTGGGGTTTTTTGGATGTTATACATACTAATACTTATTACATTTACATGAATAGAAAAACAATTGAAACTTTTCCAAACTATATGTTCAGTTTCAGAAAAATGTGGAAAGTATGTTCTTTGTTTTATAGTCATTCATCAAAGTGATTTGATTTAGAACAAGTTTCCAATTTGTCTAATTGAAATTGCCATTATTTAGTGAATAAAAAGAATATTCAGCCCCAAAATGTAGCCTAGCAGCTGAAACAGAAGTACCAGAGGCTGTTGGTTTATTTGTGGGGGCCTGAGTGCAGGATCTTGGCAAATTGGGTCCTTGAAGACTAGGGGAAGCAGAGTGTCCTGCAGGGCAGGCTGGGAAGGTATGGTCTGGATTGTAGAAATGTCACCAGGAAGACAGTTTATTACAAGAAAGGGTGTAGAGTGGGAAATTCTGAAGGAAAGGGAACTGGAACATGGATGGATGTCAGGATGACTGAAGGCCTTTTTGTTTATCTTTTTGTCCCTGATGCGTATCGCTAGCTGATGTCAAGGATACAGATGTCTAACCATAGCCTTGGTGCACCTGGGAACCCCCTTACCAAGTGCCGCAGTGGAAGGAATCTACATTGGGCTTGATAAGCCACTATCCTTATGAAATGAAAACTCACCCCAAGCTATGCTTAGCCCAAAGGGGAGTTGTGCTGACCCATGATGGTCCAGAGCAAGGCACTTCTGGGCTGAGGATTCCCCCAGACTCTGCACCTCTATGTCATTTTGCAGCCAAGCAAAAAGTTGTATGTGACCAGCACTTGTCCAGATGTGGAACTGGGGTTCCTGGGAACTCTGCTTAGGCAGAGGTACTACAGAGCAGGTATGGTGTCCTTGTTCCTGGTCTGTTCCTGCAGAGTTTAGCTGCAATGGTTAGGAAGACAACCCTCTGAGCACTTCAGTAATGGAGAAAACCTCTTGCATTTCTTTTTTTTTTCCACAAAGAAAACGACAACGTATTTTCCCTTCACTAAGTAAAATACAACCCTATTATAAGTCTTATGCATTTCTAGTTATGATGGCAATGAGGCAAAACATTTCCCTGTGAAAGGTGGTTTGCAGAGGTGCCATTCTAGCCCCAGCAGCACGCTGGGGGGTACTGCTGTCCCAGGCCATGTTAGCATTTCAGCACGACCACCCTTATAGGGGATCAGCCCAGCATGGCCATATAGGTGGCATGTCTGATGTCCTGGCTTTCCTGTGCATGTGGATAACACAGGCAAGAAATGTGCCATGGGGCCTGCAGCCCACTGATGGCTGGGTTTGCTTCTGAGTCGGAGACTCAGGCCTGGTTGTGTTATCCTCTATATTAAAAAGGCATAGGGCTGCATGTCGTCAGGGACTATCACTGCAGCTGAAATTAGCAAACAGTGAATCATATAAATCTTCTGGCAGGTTTAATGCATGCTGGAAAGTAATACTTCCTACCCTGTTGGAAAAGAAAACCATCCTTCTGTAGATTTTCTTCTCTTACTCAATTTCAACAGCTGAGGCAATACATTTGCAATAACTCAAGAGCATGTAGTTTGTTTTCGAATAAGTCCAGCCTGCTGCTTATTACAGCAGATACTAGATGCTGAGACATCATCACCTCAGAGCAGATGATAGAAGACAAGATAGCATACAAAATCATATGTTGGGTGAAGATGGAAGAGAGATTATTCCTTGTAACAGCTCAAGAAGGGGATGTCCAGTGACTAACAAATGTGTATTTAGAACAAACATAATGAGGAAGTGTCTCTTCTTGAAAAATTAGCTGTGGAAACCATTTTTACCAAATGCTGTGGAGACCAAAGTGGATATAGTAGGTATAATCTTTAAAGAAAAAAAAAAACAAAACCAACACATTTTTAAGGTCCTTGAGTTGTTGATGAATGCAGTGAGACAACTATAATCCTTAGAGCAGCAGGTCTCTACATGGCAGAAACTGAGAAGTTAATACCGGACAAATAGTTGTTCTACATTGGTGTTGTTTCTTACCTGCTTCCCAAAGCATCTGCTGGTAGCCCATCCTGGAGATGGGTTACTGAGGAGGGTGGCCCTTTACTAATCCAGGATGGCTTCTGTAGTGTTACTGACATTGCAACTATACAACACGAGTGGAAAAAACCACCCCAATACTTTGACTTGTGTGTTTTGGTTGAAGGAAGATTCCATTTATGTGAGAAATTACATCTCTGTAGGGTGTTTGTAGCAATGTAAGAGGTGGTAGATGGTTCTCAGAGCACACTGAAGAAGAGATTTTAGGTCCCTTGAGTGTATAGGTCAGTCTACACTTAGTGGTGCCTAGGGGCTGGATTAACAATATTAGCCACTAAAATCCTGTGTTTATTCAGGAAGGATGACACTGAGAACACTCACATGAGAATCTACGTGGCACCCTACTTGCACACTGCTAGTGCTTCACCCATTTTCACTGATCATTCCATTCGCCGGGTGCTGTGCAGGCACTTCGGAGGAGCAGACAGGCGGCCAGCTGGGAAGCAAGCCACACATCGGCCGGTCACATCCGCTGGTGATGCTTGGGGGAATGCCAGCCAATGAACTTGCTGTGAAAGTTTTGCTTTAAGGCTCTTATTCACCACTTCATCTCTAGCAACAGCACTTCTGTACGTGATGTCCTCCATGTCATTGCCAATCCTCTGACTCATCAGCTCATGAAGGAAATAACTTTGTTTTCCTTTGGCTCTCAGCTGAGCATCCAGCATAAGCACTTTCTTTTGGTCCACCTGGCCTCATCTCAGCTTTATTTAAAGTTTTCCCAGGAGCTTGTTAAAATAGTGCTTATGTTTTCTTGTTTTATGTTTGTATAGGTGATGGGGAGGAGAAATTTCCTGTGTATGACTTTTGAAAAAAACAACACTTGAAGAATCATGGAAGTGTTTCCTTACCTTAAATAAATTTCTCGAGCTTTCATGTAGTCAGAAGAGAACCACAGTTAAAGTATGTTAAAAAAATGCTTCCCCCTCCCCAAAACCCACTCTGAAGAGATGGAGAACACTTGTATATTTGTTCAAAGACTTACGATTTTGGTAGCACTCACCCTGTTGATCCCACATCCCCATCATATATGGCTGCTGCTTTTGATGTTGCATACATTGCCAGAGTAATTTTCCATCAGTCACAGACCAGAGACATATTTGTAAGCTGTTGCATGGTGGTGTAATTATCAGATGCTTCAAGTGTAGATGTTAATCCCAAAGATGGACAGGGAAAAGAAATAAAACAAGGCACAAATCTGTCTTGCTGCAATGTGAAGTGAGATCATGAAACAAAGGAAGCCCTATCTTGGATTTTGCTTATGGGGACTTGTCTCAAATGTTTGGGGTATTTTGTCAATAGTGAAATTATTCATGGATCATGCAAGAGCAGAAGACGAAAATCAGTGGAGGCTCAGGGAAGCGTTTAGTGTGTGTTTAAATCTCATTTGTGTCCAGCTAATTGTGACTTTCAGTCACTTGTCCTGAACAGAGGTGATTTTAAGCATATGCTTGAATTCTTTCTAACTTGAACCCTGAAAAAATGATCCTTTTTCACTAAATTCAGCAAGGACAGAACTTTTTTTCTGGACTATCATCTGTAACTCTTAACACTACTTTCAATGCTCTAAAATAAATACAGACAATCTGGCTTCAGAGTTCAGTCTCATATTTCAAAAATAGTTTGGTGGTAAACCATTTTTTTTCGTTGTGTCTTTCTTTTTGAATGCAATAGTAAATTCTTGAGAACTGGGACAAAAGTTAGTCCTTGCACCATCCTGTCTATCACTGCTTCTTCCAGAGTTACAGAAACAGAAGAGATTACAGTTTAAAAATATTGGTGCACTGTCACTCAGCTTGTTTTTGTTTGCCTGACAAGTCAACAGCTGCTGCAGTTTGTGCCGTTTCACAGGCATCTACTGAGGTATTTAAACAAGCTTTTCAGTAATTCAGCACCATGGCCCTTCTTAAATTATATGATACCTTTTAGAAGTGCAGCATCCCGAGGATGTGGCAGGCAGCACCCACAGAAATGGCTGAAGAGCCACTTTGGCCACCAACAAATGTCCCCAGTGCTGTTCCCTGCCTGCTGGAGGGTATGCTTGTGCTCGATCACTGAGTGCTGCTTGCTAGGCTTTGTTGATCTTTGTGATAGTTTCATACGGAAGATTTGTAACCACCAGTGATGGGTCACATCTGCTTCTGGATTTCCTGGAAGTGTATGAGGTACCAGGGGGTTTCAATCAGGATGGAGATGGCACCTGAAAACAGATGGAGGACCAGAGGAAAGACAGGAACGGCAGTCATGGTTTGAAGAAGACAGGAGAGCAAGAACAGCAATCAGGCAGCTGTCAGGGGTCTACCATGCAAACCAGGGACTGAAAACAGGGCTGGAACCATGTCAGGGAGCTGAGCAGGCATCAGGAACTGCAATGGCCTCAGAAAAAAAGCACTGGGCTCATAAGTCCCAAAAATGGCTGCAAGGAAGGGTCACACTGAGTCGTGGCAGCATCCATTGGTGGGTGGTGGCCAACATTCAGCCTGGTTTCTGGTCTCCTGGAGACCTACCATGGCTTGGTGGCCAACAGTAGCTCCCTTGTCTGACTGTTGCTTAGCAGGAACTATCAATAGCCAGGCAGTGTCCTGGCTTAAGATCCTCAATGTATATCATGCTGTGCAAATATTTCCATGAAACTACATGCGATGATCTGAACAACAGATAACTTATTAAGAGAGCCATGATTTCCACATTTCCTTAGTAACAAGTACAATGACTGAGAAGTACAGCATTTCAGTTTGGAAAAGCATGTCTTCATTTATCTGGTTAAGATAAGAATAATGCTGGAGATAGATAATACTAGAAAAAGCTTGGGCAGAGAACAACTGTGTTTTGGAGCTAGTCTTGGACTGTCTTTGTGGATGCAGACTAATCTCCCAGGCCAAGGACCACATGAAAAGCATTCAGATAGATCCCAAGCTTGGAGCCGCAGCCTTCTTCCTTTACTTTAAAGGGAAGTTTCCTACTCAAAAATGAAAGCTGATCTCATGCTTCCAGGTGCTTCACCAGGCTGGCTCCGGGGAGCGGGCATGCTGATCGCACTGCAGTTGTGGCAGCACAGAGCCTGCTATGGGCTGCCAAAACAGCTCGAAAAGCAGGCTGGCGTAGCCAGAAACATGCTCCCAGCTGCTGCACTTAGTCCTGCCATCCAATTTACATTTACCTTGGGTGTGCCTACCTCACATAACTGTGCTTATAGTCTACACACACCCCCCATCTCCCCCCGCGCTTCAGTTCCCTACACATAAAAGGAGTGGATGGCAGAGGAACAGCAATATGAGTGGTCATATTTAGCCCACTTTGATTCAAGCAAGCCTGCATGTGGTGGTGCCTAGGACAGCTGAGGCAACTGGTCCAAATAACTGACAACGGTGGCTCGTGATTTTAAAGCTAAGCATGCACATAAGTGTTTTGCCAAGCTGGAGCCCCATGCCAAGGGCTGGGAAGCCAATCTTTGGCAGTGAGACAGCAAAAGCCTTAAATGACTTTGGCTGTTTTACCACACTGCAATTGGGCCTAGGAAAGTTCACTTTTCACACCTGGCAGTTGAGATAATTATCCTATCTCTTGCAAAAACATAATAGGTGCATTGTTTGACTTGTGAAGAACGGCAACAAAGTGCAATTGCTGAACTGAGATGTCAGCATAAGAGAATAAAAGTACTGAGGTGAAGGCTTTGATGTGGCAGAGGACAGTGGCCCAGACAGCAAGAATTACACTCCATCCACTTTCTGCTTCTGAAGATAGTCCTTACCTTGCAAATCCCTTTCTTAAATGCAAATCTGCAATTAAACACAAATCTGCAATTAAACACAAATCTGCAATTAAATGCACTCTGTTCCATTGTTGCTTGGTGAAGCTGAAAAATCAAAACGCAAAAACAGGTTGCCCTTCTACAAACGCGCCTTGTCACCAAATGAAGGGATTCAACTTCTGAGGCTCCAGAAGATCAAATACTTATCAGGTGTGTTTTATCTAAAACCTACAATTCATTCGCCAGTCACAAACAAAACAATGAAAACAAAGCTCTTTCTTCTCACCCTTCCCCTTTCCCAACCCTGGGGTGCCACAAAATGAGAAGAAAGGCACTTTTCCACTCCTTGCTCTGATGTTTATGATGTTTGTGTGGCAGCACCTACATCAGAATTGAGGATTTGCTGTGCTGAGCTCTCTGCAAACCTAGCCAGACTCTTCCCCAGAAGACATATGGTCTCTGGACTATAGTAAGCGAAACTACACCTCTTAATGAAAACAACATTTTTTTTTCCTCAAAAACTGGCTGTAGTCCAGTAGGTACAAACCCTGCGTGGGGGTTCTCTTAATTATTTAAATTCAGTGGTAAAATCATGAATACAGTCTTCCTGGTTCTAAGCCAGGCTCTAAAAAGGTCTGTGTACTTACCGTTTTTCCTCAACATCATTCAACCCCTTTTTAAAGTACTCTTTCAGTTTCATTAATGTGGCCTTCTCAGCATATTAAACCTCCAAAATAGAATGAAGTCAAAGAGATCAAATAGACTATAGTCAAGCAACATGGTAAAGATACAACAGCTTTTTTGTTTGCCAGAAGTCCTCTGACATTTCTGTGAGCATAACAGCCTAGCAACAAAGTGGTGGGGAGTGTTAACATGCATATCGAGAGTCATGTATTTTCTAAAGTCCTCCACTTGACCCCTGGCACTGAGTCTCCAGGCTCTTTTGCAATGTAGCCACATGCACCTGAAATACTACATGAGCACTTGCTATGCCAACACCCATCTGGGTGCTGGCAACGTATCTGATCAAATACTCAGGCCTGCACTGCAATCAACATTTTACTTTGGTTATGCAGCACTTACAAGCCAACTGTGTTTTCAACACCTTAGTAACTAATCTGCGCACCAACAAGTGAGCCTGCATTTTAATAATGGCAAGACAATCACCAGGTTTTGAAAGGGGAGAGGATTTAGAAAGACTTAGTTCTGACAAGTACCCGGGTGAGGTAAGGAATTCAAGACAGTTGTGATCTATAAATACTCATCTCTGACTTGCTCAGGATAGCTGGTTAAACAATGATCTGAGAGTCTGCTCTCTGGGAAAACCCTCGATGGAGGAAAGTTCCTTCAGAAGCCAGAGGGCATTACGGGGTTCTTTTAACAAACATCAGCAGATTCACACTGCACAAATATTAGTGGTTTTAGGACAATGAGCCTTAAAGTACCATATATGAGAAGATAACAATTCAGTTCAGAACTATACTTTTTTTTCAGCTGGTCGGGGAAATAAAATTATTCACTGGTCTGTCAGTAGCTATTTTTAAATGGCATATGAGCATATGTTCACACCTAACAGATAGCCCATGTGTAAAAGTCTAGGACTACCACTGTGCTAAATCAGCTTAACTTCTGAACAACCTGGGTCCAAATTTCACCTAATGATTGCTTCATTTAGTTCACCAGGCATTGCCACACTCTGTGCATTAGGAATATGTATCATGTGGGATAAACTTAGTGGAGGTACCTCTTCAGCAGCTGAGGTGTTCTGGTTCATAGATAGCAGCTGGCTCACAAGGGCAAGCAAAGCTCCAGCTCTACCCATTTGCCCCATGACACCCAACCCTAGCAAGACGACCCCAGTCCTGGAAAGGACACCCCAACCCTGGCAATGGCACCCCTACCACATTAGCAGAAAGGAGAAAGGAAACAAGGCCTGTATCGAATCAGAGTTATGTCTCCAGAGGCATGTCAGTACTATTTGGGGTGGGTAATAGAGTAGGTGGGTCGCAGGAAAGGAGCAAGTGCTAAAGCAAAAATTACTACCAACAAAGATAGTGTAGCTTAACCACAGAATCCACAGTACGTAGCTACTGAGCCTACCCCAATTATAACCACAAAATACAGAATCTTTAACCACAGTAATCAGATGATATGACCAATATTCAACACAAGGATATACAGAGAACAGCTCGAACACTGGAAAACAATTTCAGGAACATTCATTTCTGACGTTTGAAAACATCCGTTTAGAGCAGTGCCTCACCACCACGTGTGCTGTGGAGCTGGCTTTTTCTCAGCAAAAGCCGTAGCAGGTATGTTTCTGGCCCATGATGCTGATGGAAGTGAGTGAACCCTGCTATGCCGGGCTGCACACAGAACACTTCAGTGTGAGCAACATGTGCCTTGCCATAGGGTTCCCCCTGAAAGGTGAACACCCAGCCCATGAAGGAATACATGTGCATCATGTAGTCAGCTGGTCAGAAACAAGGCCTTAAATGTACAGATCTAGCCTCAGATAACTGCCTCTAGTTTTTTCTAGTCCCTGTTGCAGACTCCAACATGAGTAGGCCATGAATGGACTCCACTCGTGCTTCAGGCTTGGGATCCTGAATTAAGTCCACAGGCTCCCCTTGTCCCAGTGCACACCTTTGCTCTTGCTGCACCCTTGGTCGAATACAGCTCAGCAGCGCACAGGTCTCCTCCCAGCTTCAGCACAGACCTATCCAGCTTCTCCCTGTGCTGGCTTTGTGCTGCATTTTCTGGCTACACAGCTCTATGCAAACTGATGTTCCTTGGGAACACAAGGTCTGTTGTGCTCAGTGACAGTCAGTGTAAATATTTTAAATAGTAATGGGAAGCTTTTCATAGTCTTCAAAGAACTGACCTAAAGCTTCCAGCTGCAGATCTCATGTGGTTTACATTAGAACATGATGATACTGCAAGTTGGAATATAAGGCTAGCTCTAGCAATAAAAGGACAGTTTCCAACCTATTTAAATTCACCGTATCTTCTTACAGATCATCATTGTTCGTAAAGGATTTCTGGAACTCTTGCTAAAGAGATTTGGGCCTCTAATAACCTTTTCTTAACTAAAGATCAATTTCTGAAGTTAAAAAAACCCATATCACTCTGTTCCTCTGATACCAGAAATGCCAGCTACTGGTTTGTGTTTTCATTTTGCTTTTATTTCGTTGCATGATTTATTCTCCCCTGTATCAAGGCAGAAGACAGGATTCCTAAATATCCTGCAGGAAAAAGCTAAGAAATAATGTCAAATAATCCCATCCACCAGACTGAAAACTTTACATCAAAGTTTGAGCAGCTACAACTTCAGGATAACCTGAGAGGTGCTTACCTTGTTTGATGAAGAGTGCACTGAACAATTCAAGCTAACTGTCTTTGCCTATTCTAAAGCAACTATGTTTCATATAACAAATCAATAATGCATGTTTCCCCTCTCTTCTAGTCCTTTGCCTCAGTTTCTGTGACCTGCTGCCAAAAGTGTTTTAAAAGGATGAAAGATGCTTTGTAAGTTAAGAACTATTAATGAGAACTGGAAATGGGATAGAACAAAAGTATGTCTTCAGAGGCTTTGAAGAAAAAGTCATCATGGTGGGAGATCCAAATTAAAAACAAACATTCCTCAGGGGCACAGGCAGCACAGATCTGAATGAGGTGGGTGGAGAAACTTATATATCTCAACATGCATCATATAACATGGGAATCTGTGTTGTGCTGGCCAATGCAAATGAGAGGAATGGATGGGATGTTGCAGCACCTTCCCCCTCCTTTCTCACAAATGCACACGGTCCATTCAGTCTGCAATAAATACATGACTATTCCTGGGGGTGAACAGCACAGAGACTTTAAATCTACAAATACAGATTAAGCTCAGAGGAACAAAACTTCAGTGAGTTCAGGAGCTTAGGACCCCTTTCAACAAGGGTAGTCCTCTTCCAAAGGGGCATTTGCCTCTGTTTGCATATAGGTGAATCCTGAGGACTGTATCTGAGAAAATGCATGTTATGAATCAATTATGTTTCTCCTCTGTGACCATAAATTCCAACTAGCTGAATTTGGCACTTTTATCTACTGAGAAAATGCAGAACAAAGACTTTACAAAACATGCACCTCAAGAGGAAGTCCTCTCTACATGTTTTAGGGAGTAGTGAGTTTACCACAGAAAGGAGCTGGCACTAGTGATCAGGTAGTCATATGGTGAGCAACCACCTCTGTGCTCAGGCCTTACTTTATTCTGCAGCAACCTTGAAGTGAAGAGAGAAAGGATCAGTGTTCTCATTGTGAAAGTAAACCTGCTCTCCATATCATCTGATATCAAACTCTCATAGACTGATGAGTTCAGAAAAGAACATCACTGTTGTGTACAAACTAATTTCTATCCTGAATGAGTCCTTCCTTTGGGTGATCTGCTCTAGCTCCCCTGAGCTGAAGAGAGAGAGACTATTTTAAGCATGAAAAGAGTCCAAACAAATCTTTTAGGAGAAAATATCAGGTAACATGCCCTCAAAGAAGGCTGACACCCCACTTCATCAGGAATGTCCTCCAGTCACATCAAGCAGGGTTAGCTGGGTCTCCAAGAGTCTATAGTGTGGGACATGACTCTTTCTCAAGGCCACTGTGATGGTCCCACTTAACAAATCCTCTACTGCCCCAGGGATCACCTCTCCACATTGCTCCTGTGGGCTGTTTTGCAACTGCTGAGATGCAGATGAGTCAGAGGAGAGGTGTAGAGAGGATGCCCTGGGTGCCTGGCATGAGATTAACACAGCCTGACAGGACCAGATACAATGACCCACAAGTTTCTTTTCAGTTCCATGTCCCCAGAAAGCCTCTGCTCCTAACCTCTTTGTCAGACTTTTTCTCACTGGAAGTGGAAAACATAAGAAAGATTCTCCATTCCTCATTTCAACAAGAAAAAAAGTTCAAAATATTAAAAGGTGCTATTTTATCCTATACTTGACCCATCTGGGACCATGAATTTGGTTAAAATCACCACCCACCCCCCCCTTAGACCTTTCAGTTGGATTTCTCGGCCAAAATGCTCAGCATAAATTTGGAATCAAATCAACATAAGCATAAGCACCTAAACTTTCACTTGCTGCTCTTTATTTTCCTAAGGAAAGGGGAGAATTCATCTTTCCAAGTGTGTCTATGGCCTTGCTGAGTCACGTACAGCTGTGCATGTCAGACCCCACCACTGAAACCGGACCCCTTTTTGCACAGGTGCAAATGACTGCGCAGGGGACACGGGTGGCCAAAAGTCAGCCAGAGGGACCTGGCTCCCTCTCCCTGCTGTGGCTGCTGCTCACCGTAGCACGTTCAAGGCTAGTGCTGCTTTCTGGAAGCCAAAACCTGAGACTGCAGACATTTGTGTTTGCAGGTGGGGCTGGGAGGAAAAAAAAAGGGAGTGCTAATGCAGTTTTTGGCCTTGGCAAAGGTCAGCAAGGGTCCAGGATGGGAATCTTTGAAGTAAAACACATCACAAAAGTTCTTCTTACCCTGGCACAATTGCTGAATTCTGTCTCTAGTTATGACCAGAGTGAATTATATCTATTTTCACACAGAACAATTTAACCATGTGTACAAATAGGTACATATACATAAAGGAAAATTAGTTGATTGCCCTCTTCTTTATTATAAAGCACTTGTACTCACAGCAACAGCTTTTCAGTTTAATATAACAGACATGGCTGCTTATTACTACTGTCCATTTCAGCATTCAAAATCTTGGGGTGAAAAATACAGGACCACTCACTGAAGGGCTTAAATTTCACATGCTTCAAAAAATGTCTCTCTCCTTTTAATGCTGGATCTGTTTTAGCTGTGTTGGCAAGACGCAATACTGTCTGGAGACATCTGTTTCTATGTTTATACTAGCAAGTAATTTGGTACAGTAGGAGTGTATCAGAGATAGAGCATTTGGTGCTGAGTCACATATCCACAGTGTTTTGGGGAGGGTTTACTTTGACTGAAACTGGGTCTGGTTCTCGGGACCAAGCACCCCCATTACGCATGTTTTTCAAAGCTGTCTGCAGGACTCATCCAGGGTTCAGCCTCTCCAACCCATCAGGAATTAGGGTACATTTGGTGCACACCTGAGGCACAGCTTCCAGGTTAGTTTCCTCTGAAAGGAGTCCAGTTTGCATATGTTAAAACAGTCCTGTGAACTGAAACAATGTGCAATAAGCTGGGGTGACTGAGAATTTTGCTTAAAAACACACTGCTGCCCTGAACCAAAAAGCTAATGTGTATGCAGGCAGTAGATATCAAACCTGGTTATGCTATCTGTGGTCACAGTAGCTGCCCAGGAAGTTCACAGCCTGGACAGATACGATAAAGAGAAGGACAAAAGTGAGACCCCCTAAAAGGCAAGTGTCCTGCCCGAGGTCATGCAACCATGTTATCAATGGTTTTATGTAATGTAAGCCGCTGTCCCTCTGAGTCAGCCCAGTTGGAACCCTATTGAACAGCCAGTTACTGGTGCTTGGGAAAGAGTGGTGAATGAGCCCCTTTTTTGCACTGAGGGTCCCAACATAGCTTGTGTTCTTTTAACTGAACAGAGGATAACAAATATTTCTATAGCATGTCTTTTGCTGATACTGGTTCTCCAAACTGCCAGGGTTTGTTCCATTTTGAAGCAGTGTGATACTTTCTGACTGGTTGACACAAGCCTCAAGCCATACCTAACTGAATCTTTTAAAAAAAAAGGGACTAAAAGCAACATTACTCAGCATGAGCTGGCATACAGCAAACGTGACCCTGATAGCCATATTTCAGATGTGCTATAGTCCTCATTAAAAGTTTGTCTAATCAGTGTCTTACATCTCTTTTTGGTGGACACATGGGTCACTGCAATTGTCACAAAAACTAATTGTTACTATTTTGATGGACAACGCACTCTCCTTTATCTAATCGCAAGCTCTCTAGGCTTATCTCTACAACCAAATTCACTCTTTAAGAAATTCCTCTCTATTTTAAAGAAATTTATTTCTTTCCATAGAGTTGCTGCTCTCATTGCAGTTCAGAACCTTCCTGTTAAAGTCAGACAGAGAAGTTACATTCCTTTTCTTTGAGTGGAGTAAGATAAATAAATGCAAGGCATCTCTGTCTTTGTGGGAAGAGCTCATGGTAAGAGCTGCAGCGAGAAGTGGGGAGCTGAGAAACAGGTTGGTGTAGTGGACTGGAACTTTTCCAGGGTTGCTAACTGACAATTTGGTTGGAAATTCCAGGGTGAAGTCCCAGTACAGCAGTGGGGTGTTGCTGCATTTATTTCCTTATTCAGGCACTATCTGCACTTACTGCTCTGTTTTAACACCAGGTTCTTCGGCTGGATTCCCCACTGACCTGAGAGGAGAATTTAATTGAAAAGTCTGACCCAGTACAACTTTCAGATATTAATTTTATTAAGAGATGAACAACTCTTTTCTGGTAGTCTTTATATTCTCTTCAGGCCACTCTATCTCCCAGATTTATTCCAGTGAGGTGATTTAACCTTTACTTCCCTCATAGTTCCTTCATCCCACAAAACGTCAGACATTATGCATCCAAAATCCCCACTTGCTTTCTATGCCGTTCAGTGCCATTCTGCATGTGCTTCTGCCCATGCTTTTCAGCTATTGTCAAAATCACATTTTGCTTGTTGCCGGTTTGGCAATGGAGTATTCTTGAATGGGTGCAGATGGAGATTTTGAAGGCAATACTTACTTCCCAAATGTCTCATTATTAGTTAGGAAGGAACCATCACCTTACTTATACCATCAGTCTTTCTGGGTTTAGGCTGCCCTTCACTGAGAAGGAAAAATTGATGAAGTCTGTTGGTGAAATTGCCCACTGGTCTCTTATGGTACACAGTGCCATATTTGGTGCCAGAGCATGGGAAAAAAATCACCTTCTGCATAAGCAGGTGTCCAGCAGGAAGGGAATTTCTGCCTCCCTTAGCCAGTTTGGTCTCTTTTAGAGTCAGGCTGAATGCTTTTCCATGCCCATCCCCCATTTCCCACTTTGGCAACACTCTTCCAAAGTGTTCCCAGCCACTGGTCCAGCTCATAGGGTGTGACCAAGTCCTCATAGGAAAGTTCGACTTCATTCCTAGGTGTTAAAAAAAGACAGGTTTGCACTATTTCTCTATATAAGTGTTGAGGTCTGACCATGATAAAACTGTACCCTTGGTGGTTTTATTACCTTCTCTCTTTTTTCTTTTTATCTCATCATGGGTCTGTTTGGATGTTGTGGCCATTACTAATGTAGGCAATGATTGCAAAATAATGAAGAGGCAAGAGTAATGCTGCTATGTTGAGCGTTCGGTGCTAATATGTAGTATTTTAGTAAAAAGAAGGAAAAAACAGGCTCAGAGTGACGTATTTATCTTCTCCTCCTCCACCTTGCACCTGTTCCCCCAACCTTCCTTTGCTGGCTTAAAAAAACCTAACGTTTTTCATATAATGTGTGGGCAACTTCAGTGCATGTGAGTTTCTGTGAGAGAGGAAAAAAAGGAGAAAGTGAATGACTAAGAACTGCAAGCAAGGTGGGTTTTCAGTGTAGTGCTTGCTACTCATTTTAGTAAGGCTCTGTAGGGAACCTGGGGCTGGCCCCTGGTGCTTTATTTTTGCCTCTTCACTCACTAACAGTAGCAATGTAGGAGCACCAGCAATGCCTCAGCCCTGAAACTCAGCCTACCCTGCAGAAACTTGCAGCTTCAACAGCTAAACTCCGTTGAGGTGCTTCCTGCCCTGCTTTCCTCCCCTACCCCACCCAGGCCAAGGCAGGTTTAACCACCCCTCCCACAGGGGCTGTCATTGTGCTGGGATGGCAGAGGGTTAGCCAGCAGTCCTTGCAGAGAAAGCAGGGGCAGATAGGCAATGAAAACCTGTCTGCAGCCCAAAAGTACACAGACATTAACAGCAACACCAGTGATGCTCCCTGCGTGGCAGTGGCTTGGAGGAAAACAGGCTGGGCAGGCAGGGGTGCCAGTTGGGTTAGCATTTGTCTTCACTGAAAGGCATGCTTGCTGGCACCCATGGCTTCGTGGTCTCAGTTTGCAGTGGGATTTGTAAGAGGAGGGTTGTTTTTTGTTTGGTTTTTTTTTTTTTTTTCCATTGATGAGAAGTGTGAGTGGGAACAGCTGCTGACTGCTTGAAATAATAGCGGAGGCACTGGGATCTTGAAATGTTCAAGTCAACACAAGTTGGCCTTGAAAGTTTTGAGCTCCGGCTTAAAGTGTAAAATTATCCTTCAACTGCAGGAAGCTGATCAGCCATGCCAGTAAGTGAAGTTCAGTGGAGGTGAGGTGACTCATGCAATCACTTCAGAGTTTGCCCAGTTCCTGAAAAGGTGGTTTCTTCTCCTCTTGACCCAGGCTGATCAGCACAGCCACAGTTTTACAACTGCTGCTTCCTCACAGTTGCTGCTCAGTGCTGCCGGAGTTGATGAGGCAGCCCTGGCCCAGGGTGTGTTTCTCCTCTGTTGAAGAGAAATACAAAACACACGAACTGTCCTGCTCTCTGTGGCAGATTCTGGGACACCAACTGTTTTTTCCTGTCACCCAGTAGGTTTGTAGAGCCTGACCATAAGTCTTCCCTACTACAGCCCTGCACCACTCCACTGCCACAACACCAGCATCCTGTGAATGCTTGCTGGTGCCATGCAGATGTTCCCGCTGCTTTGGGACATTTGGGCTCCAGCTGTATCAGACTGGTTCTGCTGATTCACGCTGGCTGGGGACCAGGTGCCAAAAAAGAAAAATCTCTCCTTATGCCTCCCTCATTATTTGGGATTTTTTAATTGGTTGTTAGTGGCAATTCCCATTCATTAAATAAAGGGCATGAGTAATTTTTATACATTGCTGGGTTTGCTAGTAATGACGTAAGGTGATTACAAAGGAAAGAATTAAGAGGAAAAAGTTATGATCTCTGTACTCACTTTCACTGTTTCCCAGGAATAATTAGTCAGCTTCCTTTAGTTTTCTGTGGGAGTTTTTCATGTGTCAGAGAAGAAAGAGTGAAATAGTTCTAAAAATAAGAAAATATGATGATAAAATCCTAGACTAACAAGAAGAGATGAAGATGTCTTTAGTGCCTAATAGAACACTTAGGTGAAGATGTAACAGGTGTCTAAAGCACAGACTATAACTGAGATTTTCCCTTTTTCTTCTTATATACTGACATTTGATTGAAGAAAAAGGTATGTCTCGGGATCTTAGGCAGGCTTCTCTAGTACTTGGGCTGAGCTGGAAAACACTTTGGATGTCACACATCAGCTTATGTCTTTAAAGGGACCCATTACTGCTATAAGTACCGTTTGACTGATGTAAATTACAAAACCTTCTGTGCTGGCAGTAAGTAAACAGACATTTGCAGTGTAGCTGTGTAAAAACCTCGCAAGTACTGCAGTGAGAGGAATGTCTGAAATGCCTTCCCCACATGCTGGGACAGGTCTTCCAGAACTGAGGTGCGCATCTCTGAGGTATGAAGGAGTGACTTGGGCCTAAAGTTTCTCTCCTTATGCTACCAGCTTTCATCTCCACTGATAGTAAGAAACAGGTCCCCAGCAAGCCATGAAGGACACAAGGATGCCCACCTGTGCTAGGCAGCTCTCCTTGCTTCCAATGAACATGTTCCGGCACAGCAGGTTCCTAATTGGGGAGGAAATGGGAAAATTCTGCTGGCTGGAAGCTCTCAGACTTTGAGGGACTGGGGTACCTGTTTGTAGAAATATCATCTTGTGGCAGGAATGTGCAGGCTTTGATTAATCTTTACCTGAGAGAAGACCTCCCAGAACCAGGTGAGATATTCAGATGCAAGGGTGTTGCACAGGACCGACTTCCCGGGCAGCTGGTGCACCCTCTCCTTTGGGTTGTGGGAGGTGCAAGGTGATAGATAGCCTGATTCAAGTCAGATCAGGAGGCAGAGCATGGGCCCTTCATGGACAAGGGAGTATAGTTGGTCCCTGGTTTCTTTTTCATGTTAACTATTTCTCTCGCCTTTCTCCCTGCCATCCTCCAACTTCCTCCTCCTTCCACCTCAAAAGCACTTAGTCTCTTTCTAATATAGAGACTTTCTCCTAAAGCCTGGCCAGCAGCAAGGAGATTGCATGATTAGGCAAGGGGAGCTCTGGATTTGGCTCCTCTGCAGGGAAGAAGCCAGAAGTTACTCAAGAAGCCTGTCTTCCCTTTGCTGGGATAATCCATCCCCCAGGCTCAGCAGCCTGGCTCTGGCAATGCTGGCACAGAGGCAGCTGTGGCAGAGATGAAGACCTTTACTCACCACTGCCCAGGAAGCATACAGCCAGTGCTGGTTTCCCCCCTGCAAATAAGAAACTTCAAAACAAGGTCAGTAAATGCCAGTGGTCACCCTTTTCCCAGGCTCCAGTATTGTGCAAGGAGGTTCTCCTCTGTTGCAGCGTGACTGCCTAGGTCAGCCTCTCTGCTGCACGTCCCTGCCTGAAGCAAAGCCCCTTTGACTCAACGGGAAGTGTTCCTTATGCGTTTGGTGCTGGAGTGTGCAGGCAGCCGACCTTGCTCCCCACGGCTCCCACGTTTATATTAAATTCTTCCTTGGGATTTTAAGATTACCAAACACACTGTTTCAACAGAACAAGGATTTTCAACATATCCTGCCCAGAGGACTCAAGTTTACCTTCCCATGGGGATTTTTCTTCTCGTACTAGGAGAAGCAGCAAACCATTATGTCTGAGTTGGGAAATTGCTTAGCCATTGCTGTATCCCCTCAAACATTTAATGATATGCAGTCACTCCAAGAGGCATTCTTACTTTTTTTTTCATTGATATTCAAAGACTGAACATCAATTTGTCCCCTGCCTAATTTTTCCTCTCTGGTTTCAGCATTGTCTTTCTTCTCTTGTTTCCAAGAATTTCAGATCTCTGTTTATATGGAAAATAAGAAGTTAAACATTAAACTCAGAGTGAAAATTAAAACAATCTGTGTTGTGAGTATTTGGGTCATATTTAAATTTGTTCAGGGGGTTTCCTATAGATGCCAATGCTATCACACTAAAAGCTACTTGCTTTCTTAAATATGTACAACTTCTCATCAATTTGTATTAAAAACAATGCTTTGTTCCTGCTAGACTGCCTTCCATGGAAAGGAGATTTTCATAAAATTACTTTAAACCCTGGACTTAACTGAACCTTATGGGTATTTCCAGTCATTTCTCTTTTGTTGCAAATTACTTAACGTTAGAGCTGCTCTGAAGGTTTTCCCAGCTTTCCAGCCATAGAAATGCTGTTACATCTTCAAACTGGACAGCTTTGCTTGCTTTGTCAAATGGCTGTTTTGTTTTGGACTGCATTGAACTTGGAGAGCCAACTATTTCAGTTGGTTTTATCACTTTGAAGGAAAATGTTGTTAATCCTTATGTTGGTCTGTTTATGTGCAGCCCTTGATTTTTAGAAAATATTTGCTAACTTTTTTCTGTCTTCTGGTTTGTGTATCAAGAGATGAGAAGAATTTTTATATTGTTATACAGAATACTTTTTAGAAGCAAAAGTAATGGTTTGGGGTTTTTTTAGAGTTTAGCAGTCATCAAAAATACTATTTTCTATGTTATGTCATGAAGACATCATTACACCACAACTTGCATGATGGGAGGGATTATCAACCTATTGGTCTATTAATGATGCTAAATTAACACTCCCTTTTAAACTTGTATTTATCTTCTAATAGATATATTGATTTAAAGAAACCAAACCCCTTCCTTCTTCATTTTTCCCTTCCCTTATATTCCCAAATAATCATTAAAACACATTGTGGTTTAACATGTCTATAAATCATGCCACTGTATACACAGTAACTAACTGATGTGCTTTTTGTATGACTAGATGCTGCTGGTCTTATGCTTTCAGAAAGGGCTGGTGCCATGCTTGCCTGCAACCCAGGCAGGGTTTCTTCCTCCACATTGCTCGGCATGTGCTTCTACCCTGGTGAGGCTTGGATGACCTTGTATCCATGCCAGTCCTAATTCGAAAATACTCACATCTGTATCTTACATGCCTCCCTGAGGTAAGATGTAATACTCTTATCTTTTCTCTTGTGCCAAATCTCAAACCACAAAAAGTACTGATTCAGGCTTCAGTGGTGCAGAGAAGCATGCAGAGTGCTGCAGACCAGGGATGGGGCAGTGGTTTGGACCCTCCCCTCTAGGGGAACGGATTTCTGCTCCAGACTGAAACTTTCTGTTATGCTAAATGGGATATAATATGTGGGCAGAAGTGGAACATCTCTATTTTGGCAAAGGTAATGATTCTGGCAGGGGAAAGAAGGTAGACAAAATAAGAACAAAAAATTCCAAAAATCTGCTGTGTTCTCCTATTTTTTTCTTAGTTTATGCATCTCATTTTGAAACTTTTTCTCTGTTAATTTTAGGGTGAAGCTGTTCTTAATCTTTGTCCTGTGAAGTGTGCTTGCACATACACATACAGCTGCCTGAATGAAGTGTGTGTTTAAGTGGAAAGTGATGGGAGAGTGGGTGGCATTGTGACTCCAAGGAGGGGATCCTCTGTGCCAGCCAGATGACCAAGAGACTCTGACCATGCAGAGCAACTGTCTTCCCCACCAACTCAGGACATACGGCAGCAGCAGCAGCAGCAGCCCTGCCATCAGCATGGGGATCCCAGACCACTTTTGCTCTGGTTCAGCCAAACCAACCCCAGTCACCATGCAGCAGGTCAACCCCTCGGCACCTGCATGTGGTCCACTGTGCTGTGAGGTGGTGGAGCTTCCAGGACACCATCTCTGCCACTCCTTCCATCAGGCCTGGCAATTTCACAGGGCTGTTGTGAGCTGCTGCATGGCGAAGAGGACAACTCTAATGCTCACCCCCCCATCTAATCCCTCACATGAGCCACCGTGAACAGGAGCCACAAGTTAACAGGCGGCAGAGGAGCCATGGCAGCTCGGCTTTTTATTCACAAGGCAAACCAATCCCCACTGGCAGCTGAACAGGCAGCCCCTCGAGGGACCAATTACTCCGACGTGCACTGTACAAACTGCGGCAGGCGGCTGCCGGCCCCCCAGGGAGATGCTCCACCGGGCTTCGTGAGCGGGAGCCAACCTGATCCTCCAGACACAAGTTGTTCCTCATGTCAAAACTGCTGCTAATGACACAATTAACTAACTGGGGACTACTGAGGAGCTCTTAATTAGGTAAACACTGCTCGGTGAAAAACGAGTGCCCGGTTCTGAGTGTACTGGTTCGTGTCAGGCTGCTGGGAGGTGAAGCCTTCGCCTGCGGATGAAGAATCTGCTTGAAGGTCTAATTTAGGCGGTAAAACAGTAACTCAGCTGGGAATTCCCTTTCATGCAGAATTTAAAGTAAGTGCTAGAAACAGCTCAACAGCTCGCAGAGACGCCCTAGAAGTATTTAAAATATTTCATTGCATATACAGAAAAAGATTGCTTCCTTAACCAGAGCAGCAGCACAGAAAATGCTGTCTAACTTTAAGTGGATCAGCTGGGAAAATCTCAGAGACAAAACCCAGGGGAAAACTACAAAAGCATTTTGCATTCTTCATATGATAATAGGCCTGATGCAGTGCGTGGCACTCAGAGAATGAACCAAGGATCCTGCAGTCCAAATAACTGCAAACTTCATGGACACTTCATTGCAGGGTCTGGAAAAATGAAGACCACCATGGCCATGTATTTCTTTTACCCCTGCAGTCTGTTATTACTTAGTCCTGCGTGTTGAAAGAAACCCCACAGTGTTTAGCTGGTATTGGCTGGCTGAAATTTAGACAGATTTTAAGAGGAGCCTCAGGGAGTTGAAGTTCAGGTCATCGGGATTTGGGCCTCCAACTCCCGAAGGCTTCTCTTGGATAAAATTTTGAATCCTGTCTTTATCTAGGTATTTTCAGGGCCCATTGCTGCAGTTACCACGTGTGGACCACTCACTGAGAATTCTCTCGCTGGATGCCTGCCTGCTCAGCTCTGCGAAACAGTGAGCAGAGAGTGGGACAATGCGGCACAACCACCGTGAATGGTAAAGTAATGCCCGTGGCAGATAGGAGAGCTTATTGATGTACTGCAAAGAGCTCCACCATGTAGTGCTAATTAAATGAGAATGTCAGGAGAGCTCTTATCACATGTTAGGGGTCAGCAAACAGTATGTCTGCAATGGGTAAACGTGGGTATGGAGGAATTCAGAATCTCTTCTTTCTCAGCGCTCTTTACCAGCAAGTTTTACCATGTCTGTCTAGTCAAGTTTTATTTTCATTAAGCACATAAAGAGATTACTGGAGAATTCAGCTAATCTATCTGTAGTATACAACAGAGAAATTTGCACCAGGCAGCTCTAAAACATCATCTGTGACCTCCAGCAGTTACAGTTTTTCAACAAACACTGTAGATGTGTCTCAGTCAGATCCCAAGATACTTTGTTATTTGTTCTGTATACCCATGCAAAATTCATGCTTGGCAAGGAGACAAAAGCAGCACTATCGCTTAGATACCAATGATCTTGATGCAGATCTCAAGTTTTTTCTCAAAAGAGTAGGACCACAGGCATTTTATAAAGCTGCACTAGAGCAGCAGTGTTCTTCTGGCGCTATCCTGTATCTAACAACACTAAGACATGTGCAGGGAGTTTACCAAGTCCTGTGGCAATTATTTATAGCATTATCTGCATATATGGGAACTTCCTTTCCACCCATGCCAATTAGTCATTGGTGCATGCTCTGATAGATATGAAGTTAATAACATTTCCTTCCCAATATACGCATTCTCTTTTAGATTGTCTTTGTATCAGTGTAAGAGCTCTATGCTTTTCAAGATGAGACCTGTTAAGTTTCATGGTACCTTATGTCCATGACAACTCCAGTGGTACCTCTGTCTAACGGAGGAATGGAAATGATTTGTTATACATTGGTTTTGATTTTTAGTGTTTGCTTAGTAGCTCTTGGAGAGAGATATTAACTTCATAGCAGGTGACAGAGAGATACCTCGCTTTCTGTGTCACTCTCTCTGAAATATATCTGTTCACTTGGTCCCACTATTTTCTTTTGGACAAACTCTGACAGAGCATCATCTCTGGTACCTGGAAAGAATAGCCATTGGGCAGATATCTCACCACTGAATTCACTGATGCAGACAGAGTCAAGAAAACACGGTAGAAAAGTCTTCCCATTAGTGTCTTTATTAACCTGAGTTGGGGTGTTGACTTCTCAGGAAACAGTCAGACCGACCATTTTGTTCTTGCGCTTCAGCTTTTTGACACAGGGAAAGACATTTTTATGTTGTACATATTTTTTAAGACTTTCTTTGCTCGCTTTCTTCACCCCCTCGTCTCATTCCTCTGATTTCTATCTTTAGAACTTACCTGTGTCTGTTTATGCTGTTTCTTTCAGCTGTACTAGATTCAGTTTTCCATTTTCTGGTGCATACCAACATGGTTTGAATAACCTCTTGAACTCTGCCATTTAATCCCATGTGTGTTGTTTTATTTTTTGTCCATTGCTTCCTTTCCAATTTAGCCACATACATTCTGTAGCTCTTCTTATAGCTTGTGCAGGGCATGCACTCAGTCCCCCTGCTGAGTCTAAGGATTTTAATTTCCCTGTTTTTGACATTAGGGTCTTTCTCAACCACTTCCTTCATTTTTAGAAATCCCCCCTGTCTGAAGTTCAGTGTTACCAATGTAGTTTTGGGCTATGACTCTTGTTGAGGTAGAACTGAACTATATTGTGGTTACTGTTGTTTTTGATTTAGCTGGAACTGCTTATCAAGTCAACACTAGTTGCCATACAAACAGTTTTTCTATGAAGCAGCTCTTTCAGATACAGAGGAATTTCCCCTAATATTAGCCCCGCGTGTATGTGGACAGCTAAGGTCACTGCATACCATTGTTTTGTCTGACTCAGCTGCCTAGTCTTCCTCAATACTGCAAGTTCCCTACTCCACACCATTACTGGGGTAAACAGCACCTATTTTTCAGAGCTGTCTTTCTATTTAATAACTATTGATAAAATAGGCTATTGATAAAAAAAAAAAAAATAGCCTTCAAACTTGTTACTCCATCTAGAGTTGGCCTGATTGGAAAATTTCCAAAGGGACAATTCCTTGGTAAGAAGTAGAAATGAAATTAATGTCATGACCACATTGAAAAGAATGTAGTGATACTGGTAATTGAAGGTGTCCGGTTCAGAGAAAACAATAGGTTTATGTTCTTCCTTGCTGTTTTCTTTCACTGTCTTCTCTAGATGCAGAAAACCAAGGAGGTGAAAGTAGTTGTCCCACTCATTTGAAAACATGAAAATTCCCCAGCAAAACAGTAGCTCAACTTAATTAAGGGTTGGTTGTTTTTAATTAGACCTGTCTTCCTCCTTCCCCTCCCATAACAGACCAAAGTTAAGATGCCCATGCTATTCATGAAAGCTCCCTGCCACAGGGTCAGCTTGTATCCAATATTTCAAGTGACTTGCAGCACTGGGAACTCCAGCATCAGTACTGGACCATGGTATCCACAGCACTTCCCAGGATACCTCAACAGAGAACGGTATCAGTTCACCATGCAGAAAAGAATTTGATTGTAAGCCAGTTGTTGACACATGCAGTCTAATCAACAACAGCTAAATATAGATGCATGCAAATCAGAAAGGCATAGCACATGCATGTCTGCAGACTGCACCAGAGTTTACTTCTGGCTGCTCCTCTGCTTGGGTCTTGCATGGGAGGAACCGAGCCTCATTAGTGATGGGCTGGCCAATGCATGTAACACAGATGAGCATTGGCAAGCCGGTCACTCAAACCCTGACTGAGAAAGATCCTTCCAGAGAGCACCTTGTAGTAGTTCAAGTTCAGTGCCCAGCTGAGGAGGGGCCAGCAAATCACTTTGGTCCTTTCTGAAGCCATTTTTCTCTGGTCTTCAACTGCAAGCTGTGCCTGCTGCCACGGCTTTCAGTAACTTTCAACAAGTGTTTCAATAGCAGCTGGTAATTTCTTCTATTGTGGCTGTATCTATATGGACTTGAATAATTTACACTATGACTGTTTGAGGGGGTTTTCTCATTTTTTTAGAAGAAGAGATTTTTTTTTTTTTCTTCTTTACATGCACCAAAGCTATTGACTGTGCTATGGCTCTGAAACCAAAACCGCAATTACAATGTTTATTTTTAGGACCTTGGCTTGTGTCACCAATTTAGAGAAGATGTGGTTAAGCTAACGGTCACTCACTTCTACTGCTTGCAATTTTGTATTTCACATTTGTATAAAGCCAGTTACCAGAACAACAGAATGTTTCTGTTCCAGGACTTAGATAATTGATAATTTGAGAGGAAGTCAATGCAACTTCAACAGTTCATTTTGTCAGGTCTTTCTCAGTTGAATATAAGAAGATTCTTCCTTAAAAAACAAAACAAAACAAAACAAAAACAAAACAAAACAAAAAAACCCCAAACAAACAAAAAAGGTGAAGGGGGCTTTTTAAGTATCTCCACAAGGACCAGCCCCCTGTGATTCACAGAATCACAGAACTATCTAGGTTGGAAAAGACCTTGAAGATCATCCAGTCCAACCATCAACCCAACATTGACAGTTCCCAATTACATCACATCCCTCAGCGCTGTGTCGACCCAACTCTTAAACCCCTCTAGGGATGGGCACTCCACCACCAACCTGGGCAGCACATTCCAATACCTAACAACCCCTTCTGGAAAGCTTCCTAATATCTAGTCTAAACCTTCCCTGGCACAACTTGAGGCCATTACCTCTTGTCCTATCACTTATTACTTGGCTAAAGAGACTCATCCCCAGCTCTCTGCAACCTCCTCTCAGGTAGCTGTAGAGGGCGATGAGGTCTCCCCTCAGCCTCCTCTTCTCCAGACTAAACACCCCCAGTTCCCTCAGCCACTCCCCGTACGACCTGTGCTCCAGACCCTGCACCAGCTCCGTTGCCCTTCTCTGGACACGCTTGAGTCATTCAATGTCCTTTTTGTAGTGAGGGGCCCAAAACTGAACACAGGAATCGAGGGGCGGCCTCACCAGTGCCGAGTACAGGGGCAAGATCCCTTCCCTGTCCCTGCTGGCCACGCTATTGCTGACACAAGCCAGGATGCCATTGGCCTTCTTGGCCCCCTGGGCACACTGCTGGCTCCTGTTCAGCTGGCTGTCAATCAGCACCCCCAGGTCCCTCTCTGACTGGCAGCTCTCCAGCCACTCCTCCCCAAGCCTGTAGCGCTGCTGGGGGTTGTTGTGGCCCAAGGGCAGCCCCCGGCATTTGGCCTTATGGAAACTCCTCCAGTTGGGCTCAGCCCATGGCTCCAGCCTGTCCAGGTCTCTCTGCAGAGCCTCCCTACCCTCGAGCAGATCAACACTCCCACCCAACTGGGTGTCATCTGCAAACTGACTGAGGGTGCACTTGATCCCCTCCTCTAGGTCATCAATGAAGATGTTAAACAGGAGTGACCCCAAAACCCAGCCCTGGGGGACACCACTCGTGACCAGCCACCAACTGGATATAACTCCGTTCACCACAACTCTTTGAGCCCGGCCATCCAGCCAGTTTTTTACCCAGCAAAGTGTGTGCCCATCCAAGCCACGAGAAGTCAGTTTCACCAGGAGAATGCTGTGGGAAATGGTGTCAAAGTCCTTACTAAAGTCTAGGTAGACAACATGCACAGCCTTTCCCTCATCCAATAAGCAGGTCGCCCTGTCGTAGAAGGAGATCAGGTTTGTCAGGCAGGACCTGCCTTTCATAAACCAGTGCTGACTGGGCCTGATCATCTGGTTGTCCCTCATGTGTTGTATGATGGCACTCAGGATGAGCTGCTCCATCAGCTTCCTGAGTACCAAAGTCAAGCTGACAGGCCTGTAGTTTCCTGGATCATCCTTCCAACCATTCTTATAGATGGGCATCACATTGTCCAATTTCCAATCTTTTGGGACCTCCCCGGCCAGCCAGGACTGCTGGTAAATGATGGAAAGCAGCTTGGTGAGCACCCCAGCCAGCTCCTTCAGCACCCTTGGGTGTATCCCCTCTGGTCCCATAGATTTGTGTGTGTCTGCGTGATGCAGCAGGTCACTGACTGTCTCCTCCTGGAATGCGGGGGGTGTCGTTCTCCCAGTCTCTGTCTTCTGGCTGAGGAGGCTGGATTCCCTCAATACAACTAGTCTTGTTATTAAAGACTGAGGCAAAGAAGGCACTAAGCTCCTCAGCCTTTTCCTCATCACTTTTTACCATGTTTCCTCCTGCATCTAGCAGGGGATGGAGGCTCTCCTTGGTCTTTCTTTTGATGCTCACCTTTCTTGTTGTCCTTGATTGCTGATGCCAGATGCTAAAGCTGAGCTTTAGATCTCCCGATTTCCAACCTGCAAAGCCTCACAGCATCTTTGTAATCATTGTGAGTGGCTAGCCCCTTCTTCCAAAGGCAGTAAACTCTCCTTTTCTCCTTGAGTTGCAGTCAAAGCTCCCTATTTAGCCAGGGTGGTCTTCTCTGTCACCAGCTTCTCTTACAGCACCTGGGGACTGCCTGCTCCTGAGCTGTGAAGACTTCCTTCTTAAAGAGCACCCAGCCTTCCTGGACCCCTATACCCTTCATGGACCATCTCCCAAGGGATCCTGTTAAGCAGGTGCCCAAACAAGACAAAGTCAGCCCTTCGGAAGTCCAGGATGGCAGTTCTGTTTCCTCCTCTCCTGGCCTCTCTAAGAATAGAGAAGTCTATTATTTCATGATCGCTGTGCCCTAGTCAGCCTCCAACCGCCACTTCATCCACCAGTCTTCTGTTCACAAAGAGGAGATCCAGCAGCACACCTTCTCTGGTCGGCTCACTCACCAGCTGTGTCAGGAAGTTATCTGCCACACATTCCAGGAAACTCCGGGACTGGTCCTGCTCTGCTGTGTTGTATTTCCAGCAGATGTCTGGGAAGTTAAAGTCTCTCACAAGAACAAGGGCAAGCGATCATGAGATTTCTCCTAAATGCCTACAGAATATTTCATCCCCCTTTCTGTCCTGGGTGGGTGGCCTATAGTAGACTCCCACTACACCTGGCAGACACTAAGAATCAAATGGCTATAGAAAGGGTGGCCATGGGAATTAAGCAGGATTGCCACTCCTTAGCCTGACAGTTAAGCTTGGCTTAGCTACTGTGCATGTTTCCATGGCTCTGAGCATAGAAGTTTTTAACTATAAACCAGCAGTAGTAACAGGTCTTGTTTATTTTTTTTTAATACTGTTGCTGCCTCAGAAGTTGGGCTGTGGAATTTTTCTGCTCTCTATAACTTGGCCATTTTGAAAATTTTCCCTGTGGTGACTCTATTCAGTGGTCTGTCATTTAGTCTTGAGAAAAGTGAACACAGAACTGAGACACTCTGATCTGGCAGCGCTCTGCACTCATTTTGCTGATGAGTAAAAGACTAACACATAAGACTGAAAAAATCAGTTTGCTGTGAAAGGATGCAGTTAAAAAAATATTACCACTTATAACTTAAAACATTTGGGACCATGCACAGGTTTTAATGTGGTGCTTCTGCATTGTTGGAAAAGCCTTTATCACAACAGCTTCGCCATTAGCTTGACAAGTAAGTGGCATCTGATGTCACTTACAAGTGACTGTAATTCATTCAATGTATCTAACTGCCTCAGACTGTCCATCAGTAAAAATAGTTTTGTGAGGTGAAACTCCCAAGCCAAAGAGGGAAAGGGAGGAAATGTTTCTGAATACCTCTGGACTTTACCCTGGATTCTGGTGCCTACAGAAAGAAGCTGTTGAGACCCAGCCTTACAGCTGCAGGGGAAATTCCCCAGGAGGCTGAAGACAAGGAGATCAGCCACTGCAAATAAAAGATGGAATTAACCCATAGCCACCTTGCTGGGCATGGGAGTGTGTGTGGCTCTGCATCGTGGGAGGAGCTGACAGAAGGATGGAAGGCTGATGGATCCACACCTTCCCTTGCACACTTGGATCTCAGGGAGCAGGGCAGTTAACGACATCTATTCTGGGAGAAGCTCCTCATCTTCCTCTGTCCCATGCCTTGCCAGCACAGGAGGAGTGGTTCTGCCACCTCCATTCACCCTCCCCACTCAGTCCTTTCCCCTCTTCCCTGCACAGCCACATCACCAGGCTTGGGCATGGCAAAGGCATGTGCTTGGCTCCATGCTCATCTCTTTGGATGCTGTGAAGACAGGGATAGCTCACCTGTGGACACCTAACAGTAATGCTCTGATCCATCATACAACACTTTATGAATGGCAGCAGCCACTGACAGCAATTCAATAAGAGTAAATATGTTCAAAAGTACAGTTGTTTACCCACCAAGTGAATGGAAAATGGTAAAAGGTTGGTTTTGTGGCATTTGAGAAGGGGCAAAACAAGCTTCAAGATCTAGATGGGTGTGCATGTGCATAGAGACAAGTGGCTGAAGGCATATTGCTCAGTGACATAGAGAGTTTCTGCTGAGACCTTGAGGACTGAGAATGCAAATGAAGAGGGTTGAGGTGAACCAGCAAAGACCCTGTAGTACCCAGGACCCAGAAAGCCACTTTAGCAAACAGAAGACAACAATTAAAAAGGACTTTTCTGGAAGGGAATAAATTGTGAAGGAAAGAGTTCTCATTAGGATTAGATAACAGTAAAAAAAAATATTTAATAGAAACCGAATGAGGGATAAAACCCTAGAAAATAATTCATTTTCTGGGACAGACACTGAAAACAATCCATAGAAATTAATCTGCACTGTTTGGATAAAGAGATCAAGGATTAGGTAATTTATAAAGGTGGTGAATCATTTGCAGTGAATAATTTATTTTGTGAACATGGCTTCATTTTCTACTGCGAAGTCTGCAAGCAGGTTATGAATTAATTGACATGCATTTGCCAGCTGTTTATGAATAATGTTTGGTGAGTTTGTTCACATGTATTCTTTGGAAGTAGCAATCTTTAATCTGCTTTGGCTTTGGTTAACAAAGCAGGCAATTTACATTAAGTTTTCTCCTTCCTTGCCTGATGAGCATAATTTTTAATTCTGTGTGAGCACCTGAATTAATGACCAAGCCTGGCCACTCGTAGGGCCCCTTTGAGCACTTGGGGTTCTCCATGCTTCAGATATTGTCCAGGCCTCTCCTGGGATTGTTGCTGGCAGGATTACTCTCCTTACAGATGGTAAATCTCATCATCAGAAGGCATTTCATGGCATTGCTTGATCAGAAGTTCAGAAGTGCATGCTGGTGTTAAATCCATTTGCCAGTGAGATGCTCAGAGACCTGCTCAGGGCTCCCTGTTGGGATGATCCACCTTGCACCAGGGCTGCACCCTCATTTGCCTGAGCAGTGTCTGGCACAACACAGGGTCTGCTGGGACTTTTAGGTGCTAACATGTGCAGCCAAAGGGAAAAAATAATACAGGTCTGGATTTCTGATCATGCAGCTGCGTACTTACACAGCCTGAGAAGAAAATTAGTGGGATCTACTAAATGCTTTGTGATCCAGCTCCCCAGGTGGGGAGTATGATTTTTTTAAGAGGACTCCTTTACAAGAGGGCAGCACTCAAAAAAAAAAAAAAAAACAAACAAAAAACAAACCACCAACAAAAAAAACAAACCCAAAACACCCCAAAAAAAACAACAGGGAGGAAATTCACAAATCTATCCTGTTTGTTGCCCAAGAAAATTATTTTCACTTCTATGTGTCATATGGATTTTTTTTGGTGGGAGGCATTTGTATCACAGGCGGTTTGCATAGAAAGAATGGCCTGTCTGCAAGGGTTCAGCCTGGTGATAAGGCTCCCTTCAGCTTTACTGGGGAAACAGTAAAAGTGATTAGGTACAACATTAGGGCACATTTTAAATGGAAAAAAAAAATAAAATCTGCTGTTCTCTTTTAGTTAGAGCTATTGCAGACACTACTGTTAACTGAAGCAGGTCCAAAGAGCTCATTGTTTTGAAGTTGAATGCACCTCTTTCAGATGTCTCAGAATTTAAATTTAAAATCTTGAACTGAAATATTTAATTTTAACTGCATGGCACTATTTCTGCTTCGCTGCAATACCCATCCAATTAAATCTAACTTAAAAAGAAAGAAAGAAAAAAACCCTCCACATACATTATATTAAATGACTTTCTTGACATATTTGGGAATTAACAAAAAGCGAGAAGCCTATTTAACAACTTGCAACGTATATGATTTTAACAGCCAAACTTACAATAGCTGTTCTTTCATCTATAAATTAAATGTATAACAAAGCCATAATTAAAGACCTTACTAGCAAAACTTTTCAATGGTGTGTTCTTTGCAATGGACTTTGAAGCACCTTCAATTGGAGCAATGGGAATTCTTCTGGACAATACTACAAGCTGCAGATATAGCTTAGTTAATTACAAGCAGAGCTTTCAGTATTTACTCTTCCTGCCAAAATCCTTATGCATTGCAACAGAGAACTGTTTTTCCCTTGTGCTTGCTTACTAATGCTGCTAGAATGTGAATATAAAACAATACCTGTCTGTCTCTCTTGATCCTAGCCATGATTATTAGGCTTTCATGCTAATTTCCTTGTCTATTGAGTTAAGACTGGATTAAGAAGGCAGAATTTCTATATGCAGTTAGGGTTCCCTAAATATTTCAAGGTAATGCTTGGAGACTGAAGCTACAAGGCAGCTATTGTTTAAATACCATGGGGTTCTCCACCACTGCTTCTGCTCGCCCCCTGAGACAATGCAGTACTGCTGGCAACAGCAGTGAGAATTGCTCTCAACCTACCTAAGCTGAGAGCAGAGCCCACAGAAACACTGTCTGCTGTATAAGACTTGTAAGTGTTCCTGGCACATCACACGCCTGGATCCCTGGTCTAGGGATTCAAACCAGTGTGAAGCTGGTGAGGTGCATCAGTATATAGGAATCTCCCAGATTTCCTCCCCTAATACTTGAATAATTCTTTACTCAACTTTGTCCTGCTGTTTGGAAGCCTGCAATTAAATCCAGAAAGTTGTTCAAAGATTCAGGGGCCACTCTGGAAAATAACAGAGACATGGTGCTGGAGCAGTTCTTCTGAAGCAGAGTCCTCTTACCGGTCCTTTCACACAAAACCTTTGAACACCTGATCACCCTCCATGTGAAGTCTGCTTCTCCTGGAAGGCAGGTCCACAACCTCAGGCCTCTGAGGGCTGGAAATCTTCTGTGGTTTCTAGGCTAAATCTACCTGTGGCCAACATATTTCCATTTCTCTCCTTATATCAATATTATTCTTTGCTAAAATGATGTTATTTTCCTCTGTGGTATTTTCCTCTTCAGGTGTTCTCAGAGAGGAGTCACATCACATTTCTGTCATTTGTTTTGCTCACTTGTGACACATTTCTCCTCGAGGGACCCCATGGTGATTCGCCTTTCTCTCCTCCCCATCACATGCAGATGTATGTATATTCATGGCCACAGTGAAGCCACAGCTTGCAGATTTTGCTATTTGGAAGAAACCAAAACGGGGCCCACTGAATAATCTTTGGGTGGCTGAGACATTTCAAGGAACAGCTGCACGGCAGGTCACCATGAATTTAGGCTCATGTTTTTGTCTGCACTCAGCCCTGGGGTAGGGACTGTACACCACATGCTGCTACTCACCACTCCATCCAACCCTCAGTGGTGCAGCGTAGCAGTAGCATGCATAAGATTTCCCTCAGAAGCATTTTGACAAGTGCTTGCTCTGGTGCCTTTCACCCTACCTGCCTCTCAGCCCTCTTCTCCCCTGAAGCTGGATTAATATTTTCTCCCTATTATTTACTTATTTGTTTGTTCCCTGTACAAATTACCAGCTTCAGCCAGCCACAGCTAACCAAAAACATGCTTCCAGTATGGAATTACCTGTCTAGGAAATCGCATGAGATATGTGGGTGGTGATTGGGAGGGAATGAAGTGCACACCAGCATTTTAGCTATGGTAACAAACAAATTCACAGCTCAACTTTGAGCTTGATCAGCTGCACGCTTGCACAAGGTGTTTGCCAGGCCAACATGCGGTACAACACATTGAACAGCTACACTGAAAAGCAAAGGATGCAAACAGATAGTTTACTAGTATTTAGTGATGAATATTTACAAGGTAGGGTCATTACATTTCTAGTTATAAAATCCTGTCTGCATTGGTAGAGTCTCCCTTGGCCTTGTGTGGTAGTACCAAAATGGTACTTGCTCTAAGCTTCCCCATAAAGGTTTGCTTTCTCTTGCAGAAGGCTTGAACCCTTCCACCAGTTCAAGAAATGTGAGATTCCACCAAGTTGCCCTTGTTCTCCTGCTTCAGAAATGATAGGAAGAAGAAAAGAGTAGCACCAGCCTCATTTAATTTCTGCTTCCAACCATCCCTTGATGTCCAGCACTCCTGTACCCATGGCTCCCAGTGCGAGTCCCTCTCCATGGGACACTTGAAGCTGCCTGACACATGCCCAAAGCATACCACCATTTCATGTCACAAAGAGGTGGGCAGGCTGTGGCATATTTCAGTTAATGTGTATGGTAAAAGCCTGAATGGAATGCCTTGGTCCTCGATCAGATCAGGTCCAGCAGATCCGGGAGGAATTAACGTTATTATACCACCTCTAACTCAGTACTTCCCACTCTGGCTGCAGTCTGTCCAATTATGTCTGATTCCTATGTGACTTGACAGTTTTACACTCCTCCCCATTTTATCTATTTTAACTAAATTTCTCATAAAACACACTATCAGATGCCTTCCTGAAGTCTAGATAAATGAGATCTACTGCAATTCTTTAATCTGGAAAATCAGTCATTGTCATGCGAGAAAGATATGAGCCTGAAGTGATGTGACTTTTAAGTTTTTATTGACTTCTTCATTTCATTTGTCATTTAATCCTATCTTTAACTCACCAATAACACATAAACCTTCAGTTCAGATGCTGAGATCAGATCAACAGACCTGTGGTTACCTGGACTGTTTGTTGCTTTTCGCAAATACAGGAGCTACGTTTGCTGTTCCCCAATCACATGGCCTCAGTCAAGCACAAAAAAAAAAAAAAGTCATTAAACATCTGTGCTGCAGACCTGCAATTTCACATGCAAATCCTTTCAGAGGTGAAGATGGAGAGTGTCTGGTTTGCCCTGTTTGAAGCAGCAAGCTCTTTGAGCTCTGCTTCCACCTCAGGTGTGATCATTTCTAATTCACCTTCCTTCCACTCCCATTAGTCATCCTGCATTTGCCACCACGTTTTGCATCCTCACTGAAATATGAGGGAAAATATTCACTGAGTTTTGATGTAGACTGTTTACTGTAGTTATGATTTCTAAGTTGCCCTCACTGAAGAGTGCCCTCACATCTTCTTTCTTTGTTCTCTTTTTATTTATATAACTGAAGAACAATAAATTACTGGCTTTATTTCCTTTGCAAGATCTAAACCAGCTTGATTTTTAATACTTTTCATTCTATATATATATACTGCTTACCTCTAAGATGTACCATTCTTTGCTGATGGGGCCCATTTTTCAATCCATGTAGGCTATCTAATTATTCCTAATTTTCTTTATTTGAGATTATTATTTGCACTAGAAGGAGCATTGGCCTTTTCTGCACCATCTCCTCATCCCTTTTGCTTGCATCTATGACTTAATAAAATTTCAAACTTTGCATATTGGAGTACAAGCTGCTCAGTCCAGATGGCTTCAATCACTAGTTCCCTGACTTTGTCAAACTTTTCCCTTTTTAAATCAAGAATCTTATTAAGAGAACCGAACTCAATCATTTGACTGCACGTAATTTTCTACAATTAAATATTCCAAAGTGTCATCAGTATTGACAAAATCAAGTCAACAATCACTTATAAAGAAATCTGTTGATAATCATACCCAAGAATATATGGATTCTGCTGTGATTAGTCTACCTCTGAGAAGCTGAACTTTCCCACAAGAACGATTTTGTTCATTGCTTGTTTCTAAGAACTCTGCAGAGATCTCAGTCCGTATCAAAATTGGATTGGGTTTTACACCCCTCCCTGCTTTTTTTTTTTTTTTTTTACCTCGTCTAGTCAGTCAGGACTGTAACTGCCTTCCCACCTAGACTTCATCCATCTTTTCTGTTTACATTCAAAACTCTCCAGGAGTGACTCTGCCGCCTTGTACAGAGTGAAGTCTTGATTGTGTTTGGTCCCCGGACACCACCATAGTTATTAGTCATGTTTATATAGTGATCCTGTATCATCAGGTTGTTATGACACATTTTATTAATGTGTTGTAATCTCTTTGATGCTCAGAAGGACTGGGAAACAGAATTATACATCCCCAGCAATGTTTGCAGCAGTGGGGTAAGGCACGCGGGCTTGTATCCCAATGCTGTCTATGTTCTTTGTGGAACATGAGACAGTTGTTATTCTAACCATCACATACCTCATCCTTTTCATTTAAACCACTATCAGCACAATGGCTACTGCTAGTCCAAAGTGTTAACAGCTGTGTTAAGTCGCAGCCAACCAATTTCCTGTAACTTGTGGTGAGGTAGCCAGATGCAGAGAATATCTATATAAAGGCTTTTTTCTTTTTTTGGGTGAAGAGGAAATAAAAAAAAGCCCCTTTTACATTTGAGTTCAGTTTCCATATCTAGGCCAAGAACAGTGTGAGGGCTAAGAGAAATGCCACCATACTGACATTCTAGAATGGAGTCAAGAGGTGCTATGAGTGGGGAAATGGGATGAGGTTTACCCTAGGTCAGCCTCTGTTGTAATTTGTGTCCCTCTCAGCTGATTCCAGAAGACCTGTTTCACCTTCTCTTTCTTTACTGAGCATAGCAAGACACTACTTGCTTTGTTGCCAAAGAGTTTACTATCATATACGTGTGCCTCCTGGCTTAAACAACATGACATCTCTCCACAGCCTATGGCCAAATCCTTCCCTCCCTCCCTGTGGGAAGACAGCCTTCAGAAAGCCATATCTTAAAGGCAGGGGGAATTTGCACAGTGTGACAGAGGAAACAAGTCTTGCTGCTCTACAGAGGGCAGGTAGTTTTGCCTCTGCCTCAGTATTTACCTGCACAGTACAGTGGAGCGGGGCAAGGTGTTTGGTCTGTAGCTGGTGCCACTGCAACCCCACGGGGCTGTAACCTGAGGGTTCTGAGCCCACATCCGTGGGTAGCATGTCCTCTGCCTGGACAATGTTGTTAAACAGTCTGGGCTGGAGCATCGGTTTCAGGTCTGGCTAGAGGGGGTGACCACAGGAAATCCCAGCTGAGAAAGGCCAGGAGGCTCCTCTGCAAGGAAGGAGGTACATTGTGGTGGCAGGCAGACCCTGGCACATGTCAGAGTGACAGCTGGCTGTGCTCTATTCTCTTAGCACAGTCCAACCTCTCCCGGAGAGACACAGCCAGGGATGGACCTTGGCCCCTTTCAGGGTCAGGCTGTTGGGTCAAAGCTCAGCAAGACATTATGTACTTGGCTGAACAGGCAGGGGACTGGCTAGCATGCAGGGGCACAGAAAATTAAGAGACTCCTGTGCCTGGTGCTAGAGAGATTGCTTAGGGCTAAGATTTCCTGCACTTGACTTCCCTCCCCTGTGCCCATGCAATTTAAGAAAGGACTTGCTTTTTCTCTGTGAATGTTGGGTGTGTATACATACATGCATGTGTGAAGGACTGTCTGAAATCTACCATGCCTGGAATAGGAAAGTAGTGAATGATGAACAACACTCTTAAAAGACTTTATCCACTACTAAGCAGATACGCCTCAAATCTCTTGAGATGGCATACCATTGCATCAGTGTTAGGGAGTGAAGGAAGATAGACATCTAGGCATAAGGTAATAGAAAAGTTGCTGTGGACTCATGCTCTTACCTCTGCAAGCAGCACTACAGGATCTTTAACAACTAGACATGGTCAGGACCTCCATTTTACATCTTGTCTGAGCAATCTGCAACAGAGCCCCTATTAAAACCATTCGGGGGGTATTGGTTTTCTCTTGACTCAGAGAGAAGACTGCTGCCTGAATCACTAACAAGAATTCAGCAGCACCTGGGTTTTCATTGGCAATGAACCACCCGTGTACTGACCAAGTGGGAGGCTGTTAAAGAACAATTTCCCACCATATGGGGGAGGAAAAAAAGCATTCACTGTGCCACACAACTGTCCAAATTCTGTGACATAGGAGTGATTTCTTAAAGAAAAAATCCCTTCTTTAGTCAGGGGGTGGGGAAGTACGGAAAACTCAAGGGGAAGAGTGCCATTTTACCATATTTTGTGTGCATGTGTGTGTGTCTAAATTCAGTCAGACAAAATCCCTGAAAATTTCTCTTGAGCAGCTGAAAGCATGAGGCAGTCAGCACAGTCCTGCAATCGTATTGTGCAGGCATCTGAACTCTGCTGTATTGGGAAACAGCAGCACATAATAACTGTATGAACAGCCTGGTACTAGGACACTGCCTTGGGGCTCTCGTGGTACCACAATCCCCTCAAGGAGCTCAGAGCCTTGTAATTACATGGCTTTACACACCGCTTGTTGCCTTCATCTTAAGGGCTTGTCACAGTACCTGTAAAATAGTCTTCTTAGAAGTGAAGGGTTGGAAGTGCAGCTCATGGTAGCAGTCACCCTCCTCAAATCACAGACAGGGAAATTCCTGATGACTCTGACTGCTCTGTCCTAATTCCCAGTTCATATTTTGTCCCTTTCTGGGCAAGATCCAAAAGCTTGATATGCCTGGGATAGACATAACCAGGTCCTCCCAAAGCTGGAGTTGGTTAAGCACAGCCTTATTTATGCAGCCCTTGAGATGTGTCTATGCATGCATCTTTAATCCTGTTGTGGCATAGTAACAAATACAATAGCAAATTCTCATTCAGTCAGGAAAGGAATACCCAATGATCAGGCCGTATCTGTGGCCACAGTGGCTGAATAACAAGAAGACCGCTATAATGTCAAATGCAGATCTCTATATTGAAAGGTTTCAGTTCCCACTCATAAGTGATTATGGAAAAAGGACTCACTTGCCCACTTCCAATAAATGAGAAACACGTTTCTTAGAGGCAGTATGCTTCCTATGCTTGTAGTGCAGTGAAGCTGTTGGCTACTCTACTATTTTTGACATGCAGCTGTTACACAGAAACATCTGATAGTTTCTTTTCTTCAGACTCAGTTGCTGTGGTGTCAGGAAACAGCCTTTGGTTTCAATTCTTGTAAGATGTGAGCAGGTATGGGAGGCCAGCGTGATACCTCAGTAACGCAAAAAAACATCCTGCATCCTGCATAAGAAACGAGAGGTGCAGAGAAGAGTAGCTGATCAGTTCTAAACTCTCATTACTAATATTTGCTTTGATATTAAAAAAAAACCAACAACAACCTGCTAAAGAGCAAGTTAAAGAAAATCACAAATCAGAGTGATATATGAGTTTCTCTTCCACTGTGAGACCAGGGAATGAGTTCATTGACTTATGAGGCAACATACTGATGCTTTGGGTCAAAGCAGCTTCTCACCAATAAATAGAAAACTTAAAGTTTTCCAGTGACTAGTAACATAGAAGACTTAATTGCACATTAACTTAGGATAAAGCCACATCAAATATGGAATGCTGTGAAAAATAAATGCAGAAGTGGGAAAGTTAAATGAAGGCTTTCAAGAACCTAGGATGGCTTAGGCCAGTGACCAAAGCTTGTATATCAATTTAACACAAAATTTAGGAAAACAACATACAATATTTTGCAGCATCTACTATCACCCTTAATTGGGACCCCAGAGGAAGAGGGTTGGCTATCTTTAAGGCAGGCTCTATCTGGGCAAGTTCTATGCTAAGAAATCCAGGTGCCAGCCATAGAAATCATGGAGACAGCTACACGTCTTAGAGCCTGCCCCATGAATCTTCTTTAAATCCCAGCAGTAACTGCAAAACCAGCAATGGCATAAGCAGTTTCCTCTCCTCCCCATCATGAGAACAGTGCAGATCAACCCTTGCTCTGCAGAGTGTGTATGGGTTTTTTGGGAGGTTTGGGGTTTTGTGCGTTTGTTTTTTTCTAAACCTCAGCTGACAAGAGCTACAGCAATCTGGTTCTGCATCAGTTTTGAAGCCTTTGGCTTCCACAAGCTGTGGCTTTCACTGTGGAGAAAGAAAAGGTGAACATCCTTTCATGTGAGGCATATTTATGCTGAAGCTAAGAAAGCTTTAGAGTGAAAAGGTGGCAAAACTGCTTGCCTTGCACAGTGAGGAGCCTAAGTCAGTAAGCCAATGTTCACTTGCAGTACCTGGGCTTGGGAGCACCCCAAGTCTTCCTGGACCAAGCCAACAGAGTATGGTCATTCCCTATCGCCTATGGCAACAAGCCATTACAGGTGTTGTATCTGCTATAATGCCCTTCCTTCGTGTGGGGAAGTGGGCTGACAGTTTTGGGCAGGATAGCATTAGCAAAACTGATTTTCACTTTTAGGAGCCGTTTATCACGTTTGCTCACTGCTGCAGCTTGTAACATGGCTCTGGGGCAGCCAGCACGGCATAGCTGGCGGACTGTGAAACCTGCAGGATGATGATGGCAGGTGGATGAGTCAGGCTGACATGTCCCTTGGGCATGCAGGTGGCATACACACCACAGCTCTCTGTGAGTGAGATCTGGGTGGAGCCTTGTGTACCTGGGTGTGTGGGTTGGCTCCAAACAACTTTAGTAAGAGGTTACTGCTGTTGTGTCTGTGGATGCTTCAGACCATGGTTTGTCAGCTCTGGCACTGAACCAGCAATAGCAAAGCAGGTTTGTGACTGTTGCCTATTGTGATCCTGTCTGACAGCTTCAAGTGACCAGCCACTGCATTTGGGAAGGTTCTTGGAAAGACCCTGGTTTGTGTTCTACCACATTATCCCAAAGGCCATTTTCTAGCCATGCTTCAGGATGACAATCTGCCTTTGCATTCACATGGTGTCATTTTCCATGCTCTCTGACCACAAAAAGTGGCTGCTGCTCCTGGGGAAGCTCATGATACCTTGTTTTACTCCCCAAGAGCGAGGTTGGCCAGGAAAGGTCATTGATGTATCCTCATGTTTGTGGACTCAGAGATTCCATTTTTCCCTTCATCAGGTGGCAGCTGGGTGGGGATGTGGTCATTCCAACCTACAGCCTCAAACACTTGGATCTGGCTAATAAGTAGCTAAAGCAGTGCTGTAATTTATGGCTGTCCATGATGAAGATGAAGAGTAGCAGCTCAGTCCCTGTGTAGACTTGTGCATGCTGATCCACTTGTTAAGCTACTAAAACAACTTTTGTTTTGTCTAGCTCTACATCTCGCCATGTCTTTAACAAACAGAAATCCAAACCTGGGATATAAACCAGAAAATTTGTCTGATTTAAAAATGTTTCTGTAATGCACTAACTGAGGTAATGGCTACATTCATTTGAAAGACAGATGGTTTCTTTTTCTTCCTCCTATTTTTTCCAGCATGACAAGAAACTGGTGGCTGAAGGAAGAAAAAGGATATAGTTTATTCTCTTTGGGCTATATGGCTTCTGACAGACGCAAACACTCTCTTCCTGCAAACACAGCTAATCCTCTTTGTCTGGATATTTTATTAGCTGAAATTTAAATCCTTGAACCCTCACTTTATCATGTGTTTCCCTTTACTGATGATGTCACCTACCCACCTCCATCTAATGAGTCACATACAGCAGCCAAACACAAGTGCCGGTAGGATATAAGGCTCTGCCAAGAACTTCAGGCTCCTAACACTTACCTTATTACTTGATGAAATAGGAATATAACATATACTAGATGATATACCCTGAAACATAAAGGAGGTCATTCAGAGCCTATAATTACCTCCTAATTATAGGAACTGAATGCAACAGGAGTTGTTAGTAAAGGGGGAGGGAGGATTGATGCTGGTTCTGCTGTGTAACCAATGACAAGTGGGACGTTTGAAAATTATTTCCTTCCTAAACATTTCCATATGTTATGTGGGCATAAGACTATTATTGTAAAAGATCAGCCCCCTAATGCCCCCTTTCAAAAGTGAGAAGAAGTGCACTGGGCATTGTGTAACTGGTGATGTCATCATGGAAAGCCAACACTTTTATGTTTGAAACCCTGAAAAAGAAGGTAGGGAAGGAAATGGAAAAAATGAAGAGGCAAATCAGACAGATGGAGAGACCAAAGGAGCTGGGCAAACCCCTGCAGGACAGATGACTAAGCTTTCCATTCCAAGTCAAACAGCTCCATTTTGGGACAGCAACAGGTTTTCATTTATCCTCCCTAAATTTCTTGAACATACTCTGGGCTCCCTACAAGAATGTGGCTACTGTCTGTGTTTGAGACTAGACAGGCAGCCTGCTTTTTCCACTTGGCTACCTTTGCACAGTATGTCAAAAACCTTAAGTGGCTTTGATAGAAGAAAAAAATTTTGGTCCCACTGGATATCTGGGAATAGACTCTTTGGTGTGAGCATAAGCATGCAGGGAGGTCTGGACCTCCTAATTAAATTGTCATGTTTGGGACCCACCCAACAAAACTGAACAAAATCTGCTCTTAGATTTGAAGAATGGAATTTTCCAAAAAGTTTCAGCTCTGAAGAAACCAGAGATCACCGCTGGTCCATGCTTCAAGGACAGCACAAGTCCTGGTGTCCACAGGGAAATGTTTCAGGGGATGATCTCCCATGTAGGATGTGCTTACTGGGCCTCTTTGGCTGAGCAGGGGCAAAGGCTTTTTCAGTTCCTCATGGCTGTAAATCTTCATCACACCAGCAGTTGTGAAAAGTAACTATAAAGGAGAGGGAAAGATAAGGGCAGTGAAACTCTCAGTACAGAAATGTTGAAGTAAATATTGAAATTTAAAATGAAGGAGGAGGGAACCTAGAAGTTAATGTGACCCTTTCTGAACCCTCTGAACGCCTACCTTCTTCTTCCCCGCAGGCTTTTCCTATGCTTTCCTCCTTGCTAGCCATCTCACTCCTGTCCTGGGAGTGACTGAAGTGTGGCCTTATATTTGGTTCCAAATTTGAAAATGAAGGGGCTGGCTGACATCTTCGTGATGTAAAGCCAAAGATACAAGGGTGACTGCATTCAAGAGCCCGATGAGCTGATAGGGAGGAGTGGGGTGGGGTGAGAGGAAAGACCAATGTAGACCATCAGTAGTCTCTGGGAAAGGTCCCACTGGAAGTAGGAGTCAGCCACTGAGTCAAAGGGGAGGATTTGCCCAGCTGTTTTGGACAGATTTTCCTTTGCCTTTTCACATTTTTTAAAAATATATTGCTGGATTTCTTTCATTTTTTTAACTTTTTTTTTTTTTTTAATCTCTTTTTTTAGTCAGCCGCTGGCAGCTCAAGGCTGCTGATTTTACTGTTGAGAAGAAATAGGAGTGCAGAAGCCAGCTGGAGGGGCCATTGTGGAGAGAGACTTGCAGGTGGTGCAGACTCCCAGTGACAGTGTCGCAGAGCCTTTGTGGTTAGGTTTATGTCTGTTGTCATGAGCAGAGCTGTGCTGTGCTGTAAACCAGATGATCTGAAAGAAGTAACCTCAAAGCTGCTTTGTAAATCAGAACCACCAAGTAAGAGCTGGGCAGGGAGCTGTAGGAGGGGATGCGGGAGGGGTGCAGCTGCATGGCAGCCCTCAGCAACTGAGGTGATGATCTTCTGCTACAATCTTTAGCCACACTTTCAAGGCAGAGAGCAAGGAAAATGGAAAGGATAAACAAAAAAATTACCTTTTCCCTTAACAGGTAAGTGAATCAGGAAATTCATTACTATAATTGACTCAGAAATTATTTCAAAGAAGGCTTTCACAGACTTGTAGAAGATAAATCTGATCAGATTTATGGTACCTAAAGTGATGCTGCAGGATCACACAGAAAGTTCCCACACACCAGAACCCAGAGAAGGTACCGCATCTGAAACATGTCCAAGCATTTTCTCCTGGCCATATTGGAGATAGCTTACCAGGTAAACAGTTCCTTAGGTCTGACCCAGTGCGGGTGCTCTTATATTACCAAGTGCCCACTGGATCAGGAATAGAGGAGGTCAACACACCCAAGATGATATCATTAACCTGTCTAACAGCAGGAAGGAAGGAAGGAGTTACAGAGGATGAAGCAGGGAAAGACACAAAAGTTGCAGCCTATTTCTCAGGAAAAGATGAGGTCCTGTGCTTCACAGGGGCTGATGCATACCAACCCCAACTCAGAGGTCACTGTGGTTTTCTCCACTGTCCCTGAGAGGTTTGAGAAGAAGCCCGTAGCAGATGGGAGAAAATGACTGCAAGGTAAGCTCAGCAGATGAGTGGTGGAAGGCATAGGTGTGTGCTGTTCATCATAAGGATGTCTTGCAGATGTTTCTGCAGGCCCCTCTGCAATCATTCTTTCCCTCAAGTGAGTTGACTCCCACACTTCGGTTTCTTGTAGATGTGTTCTCCTTATGACACCAGATTTGCCTGCAAACTCTGTGAACCCAGAAGCCCTCCTTAATGGCACCATCTCACAGCCTTCCTGCTTATGGTTGCTGATCTACTTCATGAGAAAAGATACTCTTGTCCTGTAGAAGACACTTTACTCCTTGTCCTAAGGAGCACACAGCAACTTCCATGCTGGAGAAGAGCATGAGTTCCTCCACACTCCTTCAGGCTGATAGCTGCCCTTGTCCTCATCCACCAGTGGTTAGGGAGGCCATCAGTGGGGATGAAAACACATCTCCCACACAAAGCAGCACCAAGTAAATAATGGAAGAAGTGGGTGCTGCTAATGCTGCCACCCCGGACCACGGAGAGACATGCGTAAAAAGATTTAAAACTAAATGGTGGCTCAGCAGCTCAGTTTCACTGGAGGGGATGCAGGAGGAAAGCTCCCTTTCTCCTGTTATTTAGGACTGATGAGCGATGGCCAAATGGTGCTGCATTGCTGCAAGGGACGGGGAGACCAACGGTTAGGTAGGTTTGTGGGGAGTGCACAGCCCAAATGCCTTCTTCTCCAGCATCCCCCCAACCGCTGCCTCCTACAGCCTATGACAGGGCAGGATTCAGCCGCAGCCCTCCCCCATCTTTTTTTCACCACAGGGAAGAGTCTTGTCTCTCTACTGCTGCCGAGGCAGTTGCAGTCTGCACTGTGGGCAGCAGCACTGCCCATCGCTCCCCTGCAGAGCAACCGGCCTTGAGCAGCCGTGTGGCTTTTGTGTCTGAGAGCGAAGCAGGGGAGCCAGCGATACCCTGCAATAGCATGAATGGCTCGCTCTCACCTCATAGAGAAAATTGCAAGTGTGCAAGAGCTGCCTTCAGGTGCCAGGAATGGGGGAACTTGCATCAGGTGCTGCATCTGGTAGCACTAAAAGTGTCTCAAAGCAGAGGACTGTCTCCTAGTGCCAGGCAAATGCTGGGAAACCTGCTTCCCAGAGATCCCACCTATTTCCTCTTTAAAAAATTTCACCTCATTTCAAGCAGAAAGAAACACTCTGAGAAGGTGTTTGGGGGAAACTAGACAACAGGTCTTCTGGTTTCTCCAGTTAAAACGATGCCCTTAAAAAAAAAAAAAAAAAAAAAAAGTCATTAAACAGTTTCAGGCTCCCAAATGAAGCCTGAATGCTGTTTCCAGTGCACCCAGCACTGCTGCTGCAGGGAACAGCTGGATCCAGACAACACCCCAGTGTCTAGGAACTGCCTGTGTAAAGAGATTATTGTTTATCCTTTGACATACAGAGCCATTACCTACCTAAGCAGCCTTGGCTTCATACTGGGCATTATGCTTAATCCTATTTTCCTAAGGAAATAGGATTATTCTCTGAGAGTTCATCATTATTAACTTCATTGAATGAATTACTGAGGCAAAAGATACATAGTGATTTCTGGTCCCTCGGTATTAGATGGGGACAGCTGACTGGAATTTTAAGTTTTCTGCATGAATTTATTTGATGGTGTCGGTCCTTCTCTTAGCAAGTGAACACGTGTCTCTTGCCTTTAGATCAGGACTTTCTTTTTTCTTTTTGGGACCATAAAATCCTACTGGTGTGTTTGCAGCTATTGTTTCTTTTGGGAAACACCACTGCTGAGAGAAAATGTCTGATGAAAGTTATGTATAAGGGCAAGGTATGATTTTATGAAAAGCTGTTTACATGTGTATTTCTCCTCACTTGGCCCCGGCCACCCATGCTTGAAGGAACTTTGCTTCAAGCTTTTCCATTTTGAATCTCTTTCTTTTGGGTTCTACACATTTTGTTTCATTTCCAGCCAAGTTATATCTCAAGCAAGTTTAAAAGGCCTTTTTTTCTTTTGTGATTTTGATTACAACAATTTTTATTTTTCCAGCATCTCAGCCTAAATTTGGAGATTCTGATGCCAAAGATAATGATGGTATTCCCTTTGATATTGAATCATCTGGTGCTGCAGCACCAAATAATTGGAATTTTCTTTAGCTCTCCAACTTCTTCTCTGAAGGAACACTTTTCTGACATGGTGCTAAATCTAGAATGCTTGTTATGCTTTGTTTTCACATTATACACTTGGCTTGGCTCGATTTTCCTAGGGCTATATCATTGTAAGAATTAGATTCACCTTGCATAAGAACTCAGATTTACTGAGGCTCCTACTAAAGTGACATGCTAATTCTGTGGAGGGAAGAGGAGCCACCAGGAGGTCTCAGAGAGCTTCTCCTGAGACACTGAGCATACCATTCCTGGACTGCCGGTAACAACTATCCACACCTGATCCTTTGCATGTGCCCCTGAAAGGGTGGTGACATCCTATCCTGCTTCACATGCAGTATAGGTGGGCTTTGACATGTGACTATGTCAAAAAGTTTGTGTCTGGCAAGGTCTGCAGCAGGACACAAATATCTGCTAAGACCTGGCAAGGCAGCGGGTGCCTCCACTATACGGTTCCTCCATAAGGCATTAAGGTGAGCCATAAATTTTGATTTCAAGATCTCTGGGGCAAGAAGCATCTCTTTGATCTGGGCTTGTACAGCCCCTTGGACAAAGGGGATCCTGCCCATTAACTAGAACTGCAAGCTCCTACAGGACATACAAATAACACATCATTAATAATCATAATTGTGATGGCCAGACTGGTGAGTTTGGATTCCTCACGTGGCGATCTCATCCTTTGGAAGTCAGTGGCCATTTCCCATCAGCTTCAGTGGGGCTAGGATTTGGCCTTTCCCTCCTGGCTGTGTGCTGCTTTGCAAATGGAAAAATATTTGAAGTTCTGGTTTTGGTGCCTCGGACTCTGCTTCCTTTCCACTTTAAGAACACTTCACTCCAAAAAAAAAAAAAAAAAAAAAAAAAAAAGAAAGAAAAAAGAAAAGCTTTGTCCAAATAAGAACATGAGCAACAGAAGTGTTAGGAGAAAGGATATACTTAGGCTCCAAAAGAAAAGAAAAAACTTTTCCCACTGTCCCAGTCAAGGCCAAGAGAAAGCAGCCAACTTTGCCAGCAAAATCCTAAGCAAAAGAAATAAATGACATCCCTCTGGTGCCCCTGGACGTACGAAGTATCCGGCTTTGCTGCTGTTCTGCTCCCCTTCTGCTTCCAACGCAACAGCTGCCAAATTTGTCCTGCCTTGTAGGCATAACACATCAAGTTCAGGGAAAAACCAGGTGCTGAGATGAATTCTGGAAGTTCTGCAAAGGGAGGAGACCAGCGTGAAAGAAAACACAGCTATGTTAAGAAGCTTCCTTCTAGGATAAAAATAGATGGACTCACACACAGGAACTGAAAATCCCTCACTTCTGTTTGCTTTTTTCCATCTGATTTCTTTTTATTCTCTCTCACCTTGCTGCTCCCCTCTCCTATCCCAAATGAAGAGTTGTGTTTCCCATCATAGCTCAGCTCTCTTTCAAGGCAAGATATTTTAGACTTAAAAAGAAAAAAAAATATAAAATTTAGGAGTTATTTCCCAGTGCATAAAACAGCAAACTCCCTTAAGGAAAAACTGAATGTTTAATTTTGCAGTGGAAGCCTTGCAAAATCAGGTTTTCATTTCCGCTGACTGCTTTGAGTGGAAAACTGCATAAACATGAATACATATGGTGCACGCATGCACACACGTATATATTTACACACTGGTTCCTCAGCTGCTGAATACTTGCAGCTTGAAATTGCAACTTAAGACGTGAAGTTTTGCCAGAGCAGATTTTAAATCATGAGATAACACAGGAAAATAAATTCTCCCTTGGAGTTGCTCCTTTCAGTTCAACCAGTTACATGCTCTTAGCTTTTTAGCTAGTAGCCCAGAATATTGTTTTGCTTTTAAAAGTATAGCTCTGAATGTCAGGAGGACGAACTGCTGGCTCCCTCAACAGAGATAGCAAAGAAAAGAAAGTGCCACTTATTGCATTGCAGGAACTGGCATAGAGGATAAGGTGGATGGGCTAGGCTGCCCTTCTGTATCCACAGCAAACTTTCACACCTATGTTTCCTAGAAGTCAAACAGCATCTATTTTCTTAAAATTGGGGAGGGGGGAAAAAAAACCCCACAAACAAACAAACAAAAAAACAAAAACAAAAAAACACTAAGAAAGTTCAAACTCAAAGGAATCAGGAAGCTGTTCTTACCAGGAATCGGAGGCTGGGGAGCAGGCTGGGCGCAGCCTGCCTGCAACACCCACCCAGCCCAGCTGCAGCCTATCTTAACACAAACATCGCAGCAGTGGCCGTTTGCCCAGAAACAGCATCGGCCGCTGGAGCCCTCCAACGGAAGGAAGCTGGAGCGAGCCCCGGCCCCCTGCCACAGCCCCCCAGAAATCAGCTCAGGGGGTGGGAGGGGTGATTGGCAGCTCCCAACGGGGTGGAAAGCAGTGCCCATAAACATTGCTGTTATTTTCTTAGGTGAAGAGGCTTTCCTCTGCTTCCTGTGATCAAAAAGGGTTGTTAACAGTTCCTGTTAAAAGCCAGTGCTTGCAGCCTGTAGCTTTACACATGGGCCGCATTAGAAACAGGAAAGATGATTTTTTCCTCAGTGTTAAGAGATGCCAAAAGCTTTACGTTAACCTTGTGTCGAGATTTTACATTTTTCTCAGTAGGTTTCATGGGACAGTCAGGTTTTGTGAGGAATGGAAAGTACAAGTGAATCTTAAAGGTCCTAAAAGTTACAGTTCCCACCCTTATACTGGAGAAATAAGCTTGAGGGAGCTGTGGCCATCCCTACAGATTTTGTTTCTTACTTGATTTTTTTTTGCCATCCAGTATTTTCATCATAACCCACCTGTCAAAAGGTTATATGAGGTCTCCCATGTATGTAAATACCTGCAAAAAGTCATGCCAGCTGCTAGGTAGGACTGTAAAAACACAGTCGTAAGGTCCTCAAAATGCTGAGAAAATCAAAACTCAGAGATGGATCAATGAGACTTTAAACAAGAATTGAGCAAAATATTTCAGAAATACTACACATGCTCTCAACTTCATAGAGTCAAGCCTCCCAGTCCTGTTTGACTAACAGGTCCGTGTTAGATTCATCTTTCTACCTAGGCTTTGTCAACACCAACACCAACTGCATCCCAAGGTGTGTGTTTGTGTGACATGTACAAGATCATGTACAGAGTGAGGAACAAATTATTTTTTCATGAAAGTGAGCCCAAAGCCTGCCAGATTTAGGGTGGTTTTGTCCAGGGTGTTCAAACGTAAGCTGGGGCTGTTTCAGCTCAGCGGCCTTTGAAGGGTGTAACATGCTATTGAGATTCGGTGAAAACATGAAGTCTTCCTTTCATTTCCACAGGAGATACTGTTGGTGTCTCACCAGAGGGTGTCTCAGCAGCAGGCAGACACTGAGAGGGTACCAACCTCTAAAGAGGGGGCCAACCTTTGGCTGGTGTCAGAAGGATTTCAACTGGAAATCCTTTCTGGTTTGTGGATGCTCTTGAGTCAAGATGTTATTCATGCAGGACCCATCCCCGAACTCCCGAGCTAGTTGAGACAGCAGTTGGTAGAGGACCTTTGTGGTTTTCTTGGTCAGGCTTGTGTGCTGCAAGCAGCCTCAGAGAACCTCAATCCCCTATTTGTAAACAGAGACAGAGCAGTTTTAAGGAAGCTTTTGTTCATCAGCAAGCAATTGTCAGCCATGGAAGTGCTTTTTTTCTTCCCATGGTTCTTCTGGAAATGCATTCCCAGGAGATGCAACTGACCCCTCAGAGATGTGGCCTGCTGCCAGGGGACATGCGCTTGGCTTCTGCCATCTGGGCAGTAGCAGCCACTCTGTGCGCTGTTGGTAACAGCTCTCCGGTGGAGACAGCAAGTCTGGGAGCATTTTTCTTTAGAATGGCATAGTTTGGCCATGGTTCCTCATATAGACACAGCTCCTCACCGAGGCCCCTTCATGCAAATATTTATGCCCATGAGTAATTGCAAGAGCATTAGTAATGAATTGAGTGGGATGACTCCTGGGTTCTCAGCAGACACTGAGGAAAACAATCCTTTGCAAGAGGGGTTTACATACGTGCTCAAATGTCTTTTGCAGTAAGGATGGACTTAAGTATGTGCTTAAGTGATTTTTGGAAGTGAAGGATGAGAATTTCCCCACTGTCTGCGTTCCTTTTTATTTGCTGTCTATTGACAGACATTTTGTGAGGGTTGCCCAGGCTCTTTGTGTAAAATTAATGGTTAAATGATTTGATTTCTGATTATATTTGCAGTTCTTCCTCCTTCTAAATATAATAAAAGCCATTATAGCCATTATTCTCTTTTACATTTGTTGCATATAAAAACACATTCCAGCGCTGAGACCTGAAAGATCAGCTTTTTCCTAAAGCACATTTTGTCTGACTTATAAAAGTTTTACGAGTTATAAAACCCCTGAAACAATAAGTTTCTGATGGAAATGATGACTAGAGCAAAACTAACAGGTGTTGATATAATACTCCTAAAAGCAGGGGACATGGAAATATAGCTCAGCTAAAAATATGCACGACTTTATTTCTTCATATTACATGTTTAATACCTTGGTTCTTCAGTCTGAACAGCAGCAGGAGATCATAGGAATCCCGGGTGAGTCTTTGCCTCAGCTTCTGAACTCTTAGCAGGCAATATGTTTGCACTTAGGGGCGAGCAGCTTCCTAGAGAGCTAGCACCACATCCTCGGCTGGTGTAAACTGGCATAGCCCTAAAGAAGTTGAGGGAGATGATTTAATAATAGTTAAACACAATAAGACACATCTCTGCTTTGAATTGTGTAATTCAGTGCAGCCTAATGTGAATTTATTGATGTGGCTGTCTTTATGAGTATTGTCAGGCTACAGGAAAAATATGGCAAATCCCCTGGGTTAACCTGTTTAGGCTTTATGGCAAATCCCCTGGGTTAACCTGTTTAGGCTTTGCCCATCTTGTCTTAGTGAAGCCTGTGTTTACTGCATAGACCCATGGTCAACTAATGATGGTGGTCCCAGGCCTAGGCAACACCTCTGTATGCTGATAGCTGCCACTTTACTGAACCCTGTCCCCACAAGCCCTGCACACACAACAGATTTGACACCCATCCTGAGCACCCCCCCGACAAGGCTGAAGCATGTAGGTGAGGCACCTGAAGCTGGCCATCATGAGTGCGCCTGCTGTCCTCCTCACCTAGACTGCCTCTTCCCTGGCAGAAGACACTGTATGTCATTTTCTCTTCTTTCACACGTTTCCCTCATTGTTTTCACCCTCCTTGCTCATAAACTGCAGGAAAATGCCCCAGCTGAGTTACTTTAAGACATGCCCTTGTGATATATGCATAAATACATACAAAAACATCTTTGCTTGGCCTGAGCAAAAATAGGAGTTCAGATTCTGCTGCCATCATGCTACAGCTGGCTGGGGAAGTGGTGCTGTTTTAGCCACGCAGCTTACCTTCCACCAGCCCTCATTTCCCAGCCAGCTAACGAGGGTCCTGTACATTTGTGTTCCATTAGAGGTGCTGATAAGCACTTCCCCAAAAGGCCAGTCTTGCTGATTGTTGTACGCTCTTCACAGAAAGGAGTATAAATACAATAATGAACTACAAATAAATATCAAGAGCTGGGAACTGATCATGTCTTTGATTTCTTTCCTAGCCGAACGCATCCAGCTGTGACGCCCTCTTTTTCCCTCCAAGTCCAGAGAGTGACTCAGCAGTGCCCCAGAGATTACTGCTGAACCGAGATCCTCTCTTTTGCAGCTTTAACTGTCTGTTCTCAACTGTTTGCTGTGGAAATTATTTTACAGAATAGGTGACTGATGATTCAGTGCTATGTAGGGAATCCCCTTGAGCACCCCCATGGAGTGACTCATCTCACTGCTCATCAGGTCCACCTGCTCAGGGCATAACTGTGGTATAAATCCACACTGCCTTACATGGCTGAGGATCTCAGCTGGGTTGGCACATGTTATCTACTGGCTGTATGGAAGTGGGTTGTTTGCTGACCTTTGTTTTGCATCTCATGACATTGCCTGTTTCTGAGTAGTTGTAAATTAGTGTTAATCTAAGAACTGCTTCAGCTCTCAGTAAAGTGGTACAGAGAGATGATGACCCATCAGTGGGTTTTACACATGTGCAGGTAACTGGAGTATCCTCACCAATGAAATCAAGTACAACAGCTCTGTTGTGATTCAGTTCTAAAATATCCTTGTATTCCTCCTGAGGAAGAGAGGGAGAATCAGTTGGTGAAGCTGAAGTCAAACTAGAAGGGACATGGTAGATGGCTGAGAAACAAGAGGTCACATATTGTTGCCAGCAGGCACACTTACAGAGTGTAGTCCTTTCAAAGTCTGTTCTGTGAGAAACATTTTTTCCACTTTATCCTTCTCAATGATACCGATTTATTTGTATTCACATGGACCTGTGGTGACAGTTCCTGGAGTTCCTGTAGCAGTCAAGGATGTTCACAATGTAGTTAGAGGATAATCACGCTTGGAACTTGTAATGAACACAGTTAATCGGGTCCCTGCAAGAAAATGAAGTGATTCGAATCACAAGGCTAGACTCTTTACAGAAAAAAAAAAAAAACCAACACAAAACCAAAACTCCTCTCTGTCCACTCAGAGCCCCAGGAAAGAGCCAAAAGAGTATGGATACTGAGTCAGGGAGTAATGCATGTGAATTGCAAAAAGTGACACAGCAAGCAGTGACTAAAAAGAAGCAGACAGTGGTGTGGAGAGACAGTAGTTGAGATGGGGCAATGAGAGAGCTTTCTACAGGACTGTCACACTAATGTGTGTACAGTTTGCCTTAAATTTCAAGCAGAGATTGCCTCTTAGTCACAGCACTGGCAGGTGGTGTTTGGGGACAGTTCAGTCAAGTGGAAGGTGTGATCCCAAAACAGCAACGTTAGGAGTGCTGGAAGAATAAGGAAAAAGAGAAAGAGATAAATCTGAATCTCTTGGATGGAAGAGAGTTTATGGATGAATCAGTATGACTCTGGCAGGCATAATACAGAAATACATGGTGGCATCACAATCCATCCAGCTTTGTAAAGATTCCAGTCCTGGCACAGCATGTAAATAATCACTGTTAAAGCAAATGTGGGGCCTGCCAGATGTTTCATCTCTAGTTTTCCCCAGAAGTATCCTTCAGAGACCTGGGAATGTGAGGCTGAATCTGCTGCGTGGAAGTGAATGTGAGTCTTCCCAGGGACCTACCCAGGGTCAGACATACAGGAGGCATGTAAGTGTCAGGGAAGACTGAGGACTTGTAGGTACACACTGAACATTTTTCCTTTCCTGCTCGTAGGGATGTCACACCCCTGCAGAAGGGAAGGTGAAGATATATACCTGGGGCTCATCAGGAGGAGGCTGGGTCCTTGTGCAGGCCAGCGATGGGTGGCACACTGGCATCCCAAAACTTGGATTTAACATCTCCAAACAGCTTGAGAAAGGCTGACTGCCAGTCCTCAGCTGTGTCTGATGTAGCCATTGCTTTTGTGTCTTTTGGTAATATTTCTTCTGTCAGTCAGTCTGCTTCATGCCTGTGACTTCTCAGAAAAGGTATCTTCCCTGGAGCTTTTTGAGGAAAAGAGAAGATCCACTGAAACTTACTTTTAATGCTATAGCAGGATACCAGCAGCTGAAATCAAATTTGTCCTCACCAAGATCTCAAGTTGATTGAATAATTGAAAAAGTTAATAGTTTAGAGTGTGAGTGAAATTTTTTAGATGTTTTGGCCTTGGTCTAATAGTGAAAATATTTAAATTAGGGAAAAACTCCAGTCAACTTCAATTAGGTCAATGCTGGGCAATTTTGAAAATCTCACATGGAGGTCCATGGGGCAGGGACTCTGTTATGCTCTAATTCGGTGTCTTCCCAGCATTGCTGTGACATTGCTTGAATGCATTCAGTGTTGTACAATGTGTTTTTACATATTTTTGGCAGTATCTCTTTTCAGAAAGCCTGGATGTTAAAGGGTAGAGGAGGAAGGCAGTCAAATGTTCAAAGCAGGGACTCTATCTCCTTTTGTCTTGGTCTTTAACCTCAGTTAAGGCCAGTTAAGTGCTGCCATAATCTGCCTAATAAAATCTAAGAATTTAGTTTCTTTTTCATAGCACATTTAAATTAACAAATAAACCAAACCCAGTAACCCAGGGCAATCTCCACATAAGACAGGACAAGTAGTGGAGTAGTAGATACCGCTGCAGTGTCAACAGGACTTAGACATCCCCTCCAGCCCATACAGCTCTGAGGATTGTGTAAGTTTTTAAAGATGACTGCAGGACTTTCAAGTAAAGTAAAGTAAAGATTTCCCACTCCTACTAAGCTGCAGAAGCTAAATATATCCTTCCTGTTTACCCTCTGTGTGATTTTCGACTAAGCTCCAGTCTATAAAACAAAATGCATCTCTGGTGTCTCAGCTCAACAAGGAGCAGTACAGCCCTGGTTAGTAATACAGCATCGTCTGACCGCCTGTCTCTGCCAAAGCTGGCAACAAAACATGCTTCAGGCAAGTTCAGGGGACAGCTGGCAATATCTGGATCAAGTCAGTTCTGTGGTTTAGTTCAAACTTCAGGGATAAGGCATATGCTAATGTTCTGACTCTCTCCTTTTTAGGTAAGCATTTTCATTTCTAATGAGCCATCAATTTTGGAGGCGGCAGACTGGATTCAGAGAGAGAACCTATGGAGTGTCTAAGACACATTTAGCTTTGACTTTCCTGCTTCCTCAGTTCATGACAGACTGATAGCTGGTTTCAGATATCTCATATTTAACTTTTCTGGTTCTCTGAATCTATGATTTTTTTTGCTAGATCTTTCTGTTTATAGCAAGAATCTGTCATAGCCCAGTGAGACTGTCTGCATCCCACTCACAGTGCAGAAGTACACTCAGTAATCATGGACATGGATGCTCTGGCTTATTCTCTACCCAAAACAGGCATCTTCTGGGAGGAAAGGGTCACAGGATGATGATTTCTTCTTGTAAGCAGATGTGGGGAACATGAAAAAAACCTCTTAATAGCCAGTCCAAAAATGACCAGAGGCACTGTTTTGCAGTACAGGGTGTACAGCCTAGTAAAACCAAACCTCTCTAATATAAAATAGTTATTCCTTCCCTACCTCTCGTTTTGTCTCAAAGAAAGAGGTCAATTTTGTATTTAAAAAACACTATCAAAGATTTAATGATTGTACCATTGGCCATAGTTCAAACAGTACAGGCAGGAAAGAATGTACAGCTGTCAAGTGTAAACAGAAATGGGTACAGCTCAGAAGTGCTTCAGACAAATCATTGTATGTCATCGGCTGGTTTTAATTAAGAACAGACCAAATATTCTCCCCCTTCCCCCTCCCTCTTTCTTCTCCCCCTTTTTTCTTCCACTCCTTCAGTAACTTAAAACAAAATGATTTGTAGTGTATTGTCTTATTGGTGTCTGTCCTTGTGGAAGTAAGCAAATGAATATGGAAATAGCTTGACTCGAAGTTCAAAGCATATTATGACATCCCAGGGAGACCACAAGATTGTAATCTTAAAACTGAAACAGCAATAGGTTAGACTTGCACCTTCCCACTTTCTACATGGAAAGTCTTGCTTCAGGAACAGAATCCCATCATGTTGTTTCATGTTCTCATTTAAATCATTGTTTTAGAAGCAGATTTCAGGTTGATCACCTCAGTCGTGTGAGTTTTCTTCGTTATGTGCCTTGTGCCAGCACGAGGTTTGGCAGGAGAGAAACCTATTTGCAATATATCCTATTTTCAGAAATGAGACATTAGCCAATACTCAGATTCTTATGGATGGGCCTGAGCCAGAGGCAATACAAAGGAACTGAGGAAAGATGTTGTGCACGCATTATTTGTTTTTATTTATTTATTTTACATTAGCTTCTCTGGATTGCCCCGCTTCTGTGTTCTGATATTGCTACTGGTGTGGATCTCTTCTAACTCTGAGACTTCAAAAAGTAATATTCACCAGTAAACATACTGTAGCTCAGGACCTGACATTAAAGAAGTACCTCTATACTCCTCTCCCAGTGCTGTGGCACAGAACTGTTTCTCTGAAAATACGAAACAGCAGTTTATCAGGTTGTATTGTCTTTCAGGCAAGCTTCATCCAGTTTGTTTTCAGACGATGAGGTGGTTGTCTTTCCAAAGCAGCAATGGTATACATATTGCAACCATTTTGAAGGGTAATCAGGAGAAGAAAACACACTGTCCCAGTCTGAAGTGAAGAAGCACTGTGCACTTTGACTCAAGGGTGGAGAAATGAAGTCTCCACAAGGAAAGAAACCATAATAGATGTTCATATTTACTTGCCAGCTCATCCTATTTCTGTTTGCTGTGAAGAATAGTAATAATGGCAGTAGTAATAATGTTATTGATGGTACATCGTGAAAGGACTATAAGGGGAGGGGTGTGAAAAAAATATTACATGAATCTCTTCTGCAATGACAACAGTGTGGGCATCTTGTAAGAAGGCATTCCTGCATTTGCAAGATAAATAGGTGGTGAGTGCTTCTTTAGCTGCTCACTATTGCTGGCGTTGAAAGTTCGCTGCTGCTGGGCACCAGACGTTTTCTTTGCTGCTACCCTCAACCAAGACAGAAAGGGTGCTTTTTTCCTTTGAGAGCAGTTCATAGCTTCCCACATAAAAAGAATTCTTGGTAGACATCATCCCGTGTGCTAATGACCACAGAAAAGAGTAGACGTCATTGGCAAATGCAGTATCGGTTATTTCCATATTTGCTCATAATGAAAAGGCAGAAGCAATGAGAAAAACTCAGTTAATTTGTGCCCACCAGTAGGTCCATGCCAGTGCCGATCAATGAAAACTGCAGACAGGCTTACCTTGCATAAGATTTCTAAAACCTCTTTTGTTTTTCTAGTTAAAGAAAGCTTTTTCATTTACAATATAAAGGAAATAATCTCTGAATCAGTGGGCACTGGGGTGCAAAGCTGAGATGACATGTTTTCTAGACATTAGGTGAAGGCTAACATATAGGTACTTTTACTATATAGGACGTGTGCTACTGCTGTGTAGTTACCAAAAGGCCATATGCCTTATGAACTAGGCCCTTCAGCAGTTAGGCTAGAGATTTTGGGGGGTTTTTAGCACTGGCCACTCACTTAAATACTGTCAATTAATTCTAAATATAGTATATGAATCTCTGCACCGGGACTAAATCACTTTCATATTTCCTTTTCTTTTTCAGCATGTCTTTCTCTCCAAAAGAGGATAGTAATCACAAAGCAATAGTTAGGAAGCAAAAAACCTTGAAAATTTTATTAAGGCTATATAGAGAGACAGTAGATCAGTCTTGATGCTGGTTCTACAAACAGCCTAACTTGCACCAGTTCTGAGACAAAAAAGAAGAGAGAAGAAATGCAAACAATCATAGAAACATGCGATGAATTAAGAAGACATATGGAGATCTCCGTTAAATATGGCCTCTAAATTTACTGGGAAACATGTTTCCTATTTGCTTCACACGTTCAAATGTCTGTTTTGTATGCAGCAGAAACAGATTTTCTTTATATTCTGTGTGGGTTTGGTGTAATATATATATTAATTTATGAAACATAACTCCTCAGTGCACACGTGTATGTATTTTGTACATTAATTATTATGATTATATATAATATGCATGTATTATATTGTGTTTATTGCATAATGCTTGTATCAGGTTTGGTAAGCAAGCCAATATTTCTACCAAGTAACACAGACAGAGGCCCCCCAGATGGATCAGAAGGATTGTCTGAAAAAAGCTGTACTTTTTTACAAGGCTCAGAAGCCCAGTAAAACTTCTCTACATCCTCATGCAGCCTCCCAACAGAAAATAAAAACCCTTTATTAAATAATGTGGCCCTTTAGGGAGACGTATATGACATCATCTGAACAAATGTATTTGATGAATAATGCATCATGATGCGCCACTCTGTGAGTGTGATTATGGAGCCCGGTGTGTGGGAGGCCTCCAAAATGGACAAGTTTTCTACCTTAATTTTATTCTTGAAGATAAAGAGGATCTGTCTTTCTGAGAAACAGAGATAGATGTTTTCCTCTGAAATCAGTAAGACCCTCTATGTGAGATTTACTCTTAAAAACCTGCAGAGGTATTATGTTACTTTCAAAGTTGCTTTACACTTATTTTTTAGGAATCTATTCCAACTCAAACCAACTGAGACAAAACAATGCCTGTATCAGGGGAAAATCAAGTAAAAGAATGAGTTAGTTTCATGATTCATCAAATTACTTTTTTTATCTCTGCTCCTATTCTGTTAAAGTAGAATGTGGCAGTTATCACATTCTGTAACTACACCAACTTCAGCACAGTTTAAGCAAAAATACATCTTGTATTACTGCATATGAATAAGCAATGGACAGAAGTCTGTCTCTACACAATGTCTCTTGTGGATATGCAGGGAGCTTTGGGACATCCTGGCACAGAGTAGAAATTTTTTGAGAGGTGGCTCCTCATTACTTTAGCTGATCAATTTTTCTCTTCCTATTGTTGCTAGATCATCTTTCTGACAATCATGGGACAGCAAGTTGCAAAGAATAAGATCAAATTTTAATACAGACTTGAAATATAAGAGTCCCACAAACTGAAAACCCCAGAAAATATCTTCATTTTTTTTTGTCTAAAGAAATGAAAGATCAGGGAAATTCCCAAAGGCAATCAACATTTCATGTTTTGTTTGCATTGGCTCAGGTTCATATTGAAGCTCTATATTTAAGAAGCCACCCTGAGAAGGCTAGATAGCCATGGCTAATGACAATGGAAACAATTTCATTTTGTGGTGTCTGCTGTAACAGTAAGCCCAGAGCTTTGATATCTGCCTGACACCGTTCAGAAATATTACATTAATTAAGAATATAAAACTGAGAATTATTGCCATCTTAACTGAAAGCTTGTACTGATGCCTGGTGGAGGCTCCCCCCAGCTTTGTCAGGTACCGCAGCCTGTTTCAGCAAGATGAGCTACAACATTTGCAGAAGATTTGATTTTATTGCCATGGGATCACTGCATGGAAACAGATGTGAAGAGGATGCTCTTCCCTCTGAGATGTCCCTAAATCTGTAGTGGATGGCCCCTGGGTGCCAATGTCAGCCTTGTGGGCCCATTATTAGTGTCCAATTAGGTTAATTGCCTCATTTGTCATTGCTCCTTATGTCCCCGATCCACACCAAACCATGGTCTTGTGCCAGGGATGATTCTGCCCCAGCACCTGCCTGGAGGTGAGCATCCCTGCTCCTGTTTGTTCTGCCTTGCGTGTCTGCCCTGGGGCATCAGGAGCTAGCAAGGGTTCCCAAGAAGTACACAGAAGTGAGTGTTGTCCACCCTCTGGATCTCTCTAAAAGAGTTTTACAAGATTTTTGGAGCATCTCTCAGCCTCGCTCTGAATGAAAAAGGAACTTTTCCAGCCAGTTTTGCAGTAGACAAGTTCCCAGTTCAGCTAAAACTACAAGTGACAGAGAAAGACTGAGTGGTTCTGGGGATTAATTACAATGCACTAAGTTACTGCATCTTACAGTAGTATGCTACTTGAAATCCAACTACGATCAGCAGCAACCAGCTGAAAGCTTTTTCGCAGCGTGTGCAAAATGTAATCGCCGATCTGATTTTAATAGACAAACTATCAGTGTTGAAAGGAAATAAAAAGAAAAAAGACACCCACTGTTTCTTAGGGGAAGATGTCAACAAATAAAACATGCAGGAACACTTTGTACTGAGGGGTTTTTAATATCTTCTAGGCTCTGCAAGTGTAATTTAGAAAATCATAGCCTTTAGAAAAAGTACTTCGTAAGCTGATTAAGGACTTCTAGAAATAGAGAAAGCGAGGGTAACATGTGGTAACTTGCAATGCCACTCCTGTGGCTACTCCAGGCAAGACATGTAGAATATTTCCCGAGTTCTTAGTTCTGGTGGCACATTTTGGTTTTCAAAGATGGGAAAACATATGAAGTTAAAACTAAAGAAATAGATAATGCTTAAAAAAAAAAAAAAAGCATTTTCAGCCAGAAAAAAAAATCTGCTTCACAGTCATTCTGGTTTGGTTGCACCATGTCTTTTACTTCTTAGTGTACGTGAGAGTTTCTTGAGTAGGCTACGTGAACCATGACACATTACGGGGAAATTCCCGCCGTACACCCTGCCCCCTCACCTTCTTCCCATTAATGGTGTGAGTTGGGAGATGCGTTCTGGCAAGGGTGTCTGGAAATTGAGATACCTGTACTACAGCTCCCTGTGAAACATTGCAACAGCATATGCAGCCTAAAATATTTTGCTTTTTAAAAAAAAAAAAAAAATTTGAATTGGTACTAAAAATTTTCTTTTTTTATTCTCTCTAGTTTGAATAATGTGGCTACTGTGAAAGCCCGTTAAGTTTCCGTGACACTCAAAGATCGCTATTACATATATGATAAAAAATTCATAAGCCTTGAAAATTAACAAATCTATCCTAGCAGTAACGAGTAAACAGCAGTCATTTGTGTTCTCTAAATGACAGAATAAGCTAATGAAGAATGGCCAGAATTAGTTGCATTGCTATGCTTTCGAGGGCCTGGGTTTATTGGAAGGAATTTGGTTAGAAGCTAGAGAGTCTTATTCATAAAGAGCTTTGTCCTGTTTCCAGTGGAATTTCTGCCCAATTTACTATTTCCATGCAATTTGTCCAGTATGTTCCTCCTGTTGTAAGCAGTTATTTTTACTTGATGCATTCTTCCTGCTCTTGGTTTCCGTGACTTCAATTACATTTCTAAATACAGTCAACAGCATTGGCCTTCTTACTCAGAAGCTGAGCAAAATCCATGAAAATGGATGTTTCTGCTTGCAGTAAACAAAACAGGTCAGAGGTGATGCCTACTGCAATGCTAGTGAAACCAAAGCAGATATACACATGGGACAAGCCTAGCTCTCAGAAACATCATGGTGTTGTAAGGCTCATGGCAATATTATGATCGCAAATTATTTTCTTGGTTATCTGAAATTTGCCTTTTCATTGGGGAAGAATAGATTCAACAAGTTTAAGAGAAAAGTGCACAAAAGCTAGCTGTGGATAATGGAAGATGTACGACCAGAATTCATGTTGTGTCACTGTGATAGCTGGAGATTGAAAGTCTTATCAAATGCCAGCCCCACCAAAAAAATCAGTCTCCACTGATGGTAGGTGCTATATGGCCAGACTGAGGATGTGGGGCTGAATCCAGGGGAGGCATGTGGCGCTGAAATGGGCTGCCTGGTGTTTGCCAAGAGCCATGGCCCTAAGACAGGATCCCCAGAGACCTGACCTAGTGGGCATGGGCCACCTAAAATGGCCCACAGGAGATGCTGTGGTGCCAGCCACGGCTATGGCCATGCTTCCTTCCCCTCGTGACCTGAGGTTAGGCTGAAGATCCAGCTGGAAAGTGAATCAGTCCTTTCTCAAAAAGATAAACAAGGAGAAAACATTAAGGCTGCTCTTCCCTACTAATATCCACACAGGTTCAAATCCCATCTCTTGGCTACCTGGAGTAGGAAAGTAAAAGTCATTTTCCTTTCTTCTGTGAAAGGAACCTAACCATTCGAATAAATTGTAAAGCATTTGAGGTTGGGACAGTCTCTCCTTCACTCCTGTGGGGGCTGTTGAACTCTGCATACCCCCTGCCCTCGCCAAGATTAAATGTTTTCCAATCTGGTACATCCAGTCTGGCCTTAAAATTTGGGTCTTATATCTTGCTTCTTAGTGTTCTGAAGTGTAAAAATACTGGGATTGGGAATTGATCCTGGTCTGGATTTCAGCCCACACGGTTCAGCTGTGATATTAACATGGTTAAATGGTTCTTCTGGTCCACCAGGAAGTATTAGAAGGTTGTAGGTTAATGAGCATTTACAGTTATATAGTGTTTAATTGAACAAGCTACGATGTGTATCACTTAGGCAGTTGTTGTCAGAGAAAGTATTAACGTATGCTTTTATGTCGAGGGTATAGAGAGTGCCATGTGCATGTCATATTTAATTTGGTAATAAATGTACAACGGTATATTGAATTCTCATATTCATAAAGGTGTGTTTAATACCCTTTACCAAGTGCTTCTTAAACAATCAATATTTAATACGCTATAATTGCACCATATATTTAAATTGAATGGTCTTTCAGAGCAAATTAGAGTGGCAGTAAAACTCTGGCTCTGGGCTGAAGGGGTGCATTAGTCAAGGTAACGGTAGGGAAGATATCAGGTGAGAAAGGCTACGGGACTCGCAGAGCAGCTGTGACATCCTCCCAGCTAGCAACTGTGCACTTCTACCTGTGGCTTCCTCCAAAACAGTGGAGAGTCACCATCCAGAGGAGATGGGTTAACTCCAATACTGCTGAAGCCAGTGGGTGTTATTTCACTTAACTTGCCTGCCTTTGGGTGTGTCTGAGCTCTAGGGTCAGCTCTAGGTAAAAGTGAGTGATTTCAACTCTGTTATTTCTTCTTTTAATTTCACATCACTGACAGCCTAGTTCAGTCCCAGAAAATATCCAGAAGACCCTTCTCACTGGCTTGCATTGCTTTAGGGTGAAACCAGACTATTTGCATCAAAGTGCCTATTCATTTTTTAAAAACATATTCAGATTTCTCAACAACCAACACTGATGATCATTCAAAACAGGGAGTTGCAGAGGAACATACAAGCCACAGGGCACAGCATCACGTCTAGGATATTACTTAAACTACTTACACGACCACAGGAATAGTTTGAATCTCTCTGACTGCAGTGCTTGCTGTTTTGATTTGTTACGGAGTTAATCCAGCCAGGAAACAGAAATAATGCCACATGATGTGAGTAACTAGCTGACCACAGCACAGCTGAAAAGATCAGTTCTGCCACTGAATGCATTAACTGAAATTTCAAAGTGTTACCAAAAAAAAAGAGGGGGGAAAAAAAAAAAAAAAGCGCCAGAAACTCAGTCAAACTGAAATTAGCTGTTGAATTTAGAAGAAAATCTGAGAATTTTTTTCAGTTATTCATTTATCACTAGTCACAAGTTTTGTCACAACTTCAGTGATAAGAGTGGCACCCTAATCATGATATTTAAACTAGTTGCAGGACACAGATGACTCAGATGCAGTTCAAAGAGCCTCTTGTTTCAGACAGACTGAGGCTAATAGCATTCATACAGTTTTTCTCATGTGAGAAATGTTAAGATACACCAAACTGAGTCATTGTGGGCAGTTCTCTGAATGTCAGCTCAGTGCTCAGCAGCAGTCGAATGAAAAATACCGCTGTTAAAATAGTAGTCAGGAATAAAGAAGAAAATGTTATTAGGACACATTTTAACTTGAATGCTCCTCTTGGCCCCATCTCAGAGGTATGCCAGAGTATGAGTGCAGGAAGGATGCAGGGAGTTCACTACGGAAGCGCATCAGTAGAAAGTCTAAATAAACTGTAATTTGGGGAGATGGCAGTAGGGAAGGTATAATCAAAAGGGGGTGTGCAGTTACAGTTGCAGCAGGAAGAAGCAACTGGAGGAGGAACCTGCCATCACATGAGATCTGGGGGGGGCAGCCTCCAAGAGAGTCAGGCACAGGTATGGGATATGGCAGAAAAAGGACTTTTTTCACATGGCAGTTTTCCCACATGATTTTTAAGCTGTGAAAGTTTCTGCCATTGGATACTGTGGAAGCCAAAGTCTAAATGGATAAAAGCACCATTAGGGACTACGAAATGCATCAGAGCAAATGTCACCTCCAGCACAAGACCTCCATAAAGCAGAGCTGCAGAAGATGGAGGAGATACAAGAAGACATATCCTTGCATGCCCACTATGTTTCTTGCTCCTTTTCCCAAGGTCTCTACTGTTTACCGTTCCTAAAAGCAAGATGGTGAGCTAAAAGGACCTCTGCTCTGACCCACTATTGACTATCCTTTAGTTCTTAGGAAAGGCTTACAGAGAAAAAGCTTTTGCTTGGAGATGTCCTACTACACCTCAAGACAGAGCAGCTTAGTTCTGGGCCCTAGTCATCCAGACACTTGCATGCAAGTGACTTCACACATATAAGTAGGTTCATTAAATTCCCTGGGACTACTCAAGTGCATAAAATTAGGCATGTGCAAAAACGCTTCCAGGTGCAGGGATGTTAAAATGCATTCACTGCAGCCCCAGCTCAGCAAAGCACTTAAGCATGTGCTTAAACCCCCCTTGCCAAAGAACTTCAGTGTGTTTGGCTGAGCAGGCACGTACTTGTGGCAGAGCTAAACTAGATTTACAAACATGTAGAGCACAAATGATAAAATCATGGGATACTTGTTTAAACTCTGATTAAATAAATCAGCAACCAAGAGTATGGTGCACAGCTTGCACACTGCAGTTGCAGGTTTATGCACTCCACAGACATGATGAGAGAAGAGTCAAAATTCTTCTAATATAGACATTTATTTCTGATCTTTCCTTTCACCAGGCTCACTAATTGGACAGAAATTACCTTATTTGTGGGCATCAATTTATCATAGTCATGACTGTATGCAGCTATGGTTTTACTTCTTAAAATCTCTTCCAGAGCAATAGGATTAGGTGAGACTGTCATTAGAGTATTCTGATAAATAACAAGAAAAACCTTAAAAACTTGCCGACTGTGGAACGGAGACACTTAAAACAGAATGTAGTGTTTAGCCCCAGGCCTTGGCAACAATTGAAACAAAATGTTTTGAAACAAAGCAAATTGGCATTTTGCTGACTTTTAATGTACTGTCTTTCCAAGCAAGACACCTGGTTCAACTACACAAAACATCTATTCAGAATTATAGTCTGAGCTTTTGTTATGCAAAAGGTAAATGAGGGCAACATGAACTCTGTGAGAGAGTCAGGTTTGGGTTTTTTTTTTTCTTTTTCCCTAGGGTAATCTGTCAAGAAGATACTGGTTACTGACAGGAAACCAGGAGTCTTTTGAGGATGTGTTGGTTTCTTTTTTAGGGGGTGGGGGGCAACAGTCCAGTGGAAAAAAGATATTAGGTACAACAGAATACACTAGCTGCATTAACCAAATGCACATTTGAATATCGGGCTTTATAAAAATGGCACGTGTGTGTGTGTACATGTGCATGCATGCAGGGGCTTACCAGTATATTAAAAGAGGGGATTCGCATATGCAAGAGTCTAGAAGGGTATGTGTCACAGCATTGTTCATGTGTTCCTTTAACTTTGATGATTTCGAGGCATTTTATGAGATCCCTGCCAAACGGTGAGCGAGTCATTTCTGTGTTTCCTTGCATGTCTGCTGGCTTGGGATTTTAATGAACTCAAACCATTCAAATCTGATGGACTATCAAGTTTAGTAACCATAAAGATGGATATAAATCCAGAGTAACAAAGACTGCAACTTCCAACTTATGGAAGGGTATATAGTCAATAAAATCCTTGCCTGCTCATTCAGAACACCTCTTTCATCTTGAATTTCATTTGAAGGGCAAAACATGTCATGTTTCAGTATTAAATCTCAGTCATGCTGATCAGAAGCCCAAAGAGCTTGACCAGTTTGACCACTCACTGCTCAATCTCCTCAAGCTTTCAGGCAACAGCAAAGCAGCTTGAAGCCCTCTGTCAAATAAAGAAGGGTGATCTGTCAAACAAAGTACCAACAGTACAACAACAACAACAAAAAAAACCCCTATTTGCTCATCAAGTCTCACACCTCTAACCGAAGTGCACAAAAAGCCCTCCATAGCTGATGCAGCCCTTGGTCAGGCTTTTTGGAGGTCACAGGAGAGGCAAAAGTTGAATGCATATGTCATGTTCAACTGCAGTGGGTTAACCACTGCTGTATGTGTAGTTTCCTTTGCTGCTCATGGGCAGAGCCTCTCATTGACCATCAGCTAGGAAAATGTTGCTTGGGAATGTTTCAACAAAAAGTATTTTTTCAGAGCTGCTGAATAAAAACTTCTCAAGAAAGACTTGCCTTTGACTAATTTCTCTCCTTGAAAAAGCTACTGAAAAAAATAGGAGTCATCTAAATGTCTCCCTTTGTACTTTCAAAGGAAATTTTTTTTTTTTTTTGGGGGGGGGGAGGTTGTCTTTAAAAGCACTTCTCATTTTGTAATATAAATAAGTAATGTTTTAAAAAGCTGAAATAAAAACTGAAAACTGTTTGAAAGTCATTAAATGAAACCTGTTTTGGTTAGTTTTGCTGGGGATTTTTTAATTTCAAAAAGATACTTGTTATTTTAACTATTTGTCCTGACATCAATGAAATTTTATTTTACCGATTCAAGACAGTAAAATATTCAAAATCTTGAAAATTTCCCATGGGATAGAAAAAACCATATCCTACCCAGCTCTACTAGAAATCACAACACAAAAAGACAATCCTGACTTTATGCCTGAACATGCCTTTTGGGGATGGTGAGCACAAAGGAGGTAAACACTCCTGTCAAGTGGATGCTTCGGGAAAATCAGACCTGCATTGTAGCATATGGGTGGCAGATAAACTGGGCTGCAGGATGAATGGTCACATGGGTTCTCTGAGATGATTCCCTGGAATAAAAGGTCTTATTGTAATAGTGTACAATGGACAATTTGCTTCATCCCTCAAATAGTTATTTCTTAAGGCCAGTCCCCTTTGCTGGTGGCTACCTCTAATATTATCTACCAACAAAGTGGTGCCATGGCAAGGTAGGACTGCCCCATTTCCAACAAGGTGGAAAAGAAAGGGATGGGAGTACGATGGGTAGCCCAGGCATCAAAACAGGGACTCCAGCCCCAGCCCGGCTTTCCTAAAGACTGGCAGCTCTCACCTGCCCTGGGCATTTCTCTCCCCCCAGCCCTCTCTTCCCCAAACTTCTCTGGCCCTGTGCCTGCCTGAGGCTTCCCAAGCATTATTCCACATCCATGGCCCTTACCTCCAATCTCACATATGGGAAGCTCTTGCCCTGTCCTGGCAGAGCCTCCAGCCCTGGGCAGCTTCCTTGCTTCAGAGCCACTGAAACCTCCCTTCCCACCAGCAACCTTCCCACCTCCACCCCACCCCAAACTCCTGCCCCATAGCTCCAGCCTTTTCTCTGACTCCCTGCTCCCTAACCCTCTTCCTCCAGCTCCCCATGATCGCTTTCTGTACAGGAGCCCACCTCCCCAGCTTCAAACTTTCCCCGTCCCTGAAGACTCTCCTGTCTCCCATCTGGCCTTAAAAGCAGCAGATGATTAAAATTAATATAATTAATCCCATTCTCTCTGTGCTGAGACAAGTGCAGGCACTAATTCATGCTCCTGCCCCTTGATGTAATGCTCACTCTTGGCACACAGCCCAACCCCCCTTCCGCTGGAGGGCTTTTCTCCGTTTCGCCCCTTTCCCTATCCGTGGGTGCCACCAAAGACCCTTGGGACCCCTGGCTTGCACAAGGTTCAGCCCCATCTCATGGGCCACAGGCTGCTGCCTGACCTGGGGCTGCCTTAGCTGGCCAAACCTGCCTCCTCGCTTCCTTGCAGCTCTGCCTGGGCTCCTGGCAGAGATTTCCAAAATCCAGACAGGACCTGCAGCTCAAACTCCACCTGGATCGAGCCTGGAGGGAAGAAAAAGTGGACATGTCTGGGAAAAAGGAGCTTTATGGTAATTCTACAGCAGGCAGTCAGACTTTTAGGATGGGAGCCGATTTTCTGGAGGCCCTAAAGGGATGGGGAGCCCAATATCCATGGGCAACAGCAAGTGTGAACACGGCAAGAGGAGGGTGAGACTAGTCCTAATCTGCCTGGTCAGATCCACATCTCACACCAGATGGATGATGTCCAGGACAACAAATTACAACATATTCTTCACTCCAACTCAAGGCCTGGGGCTGGTAGTCACCATAACTGCAGGGGTGAAGGGTTCCTTGAGGCTTGCGTGCAAAGGCAGCGCTTCTCCCAAGCAGCCTGGTGGCAGGGGTGGCTGGCTGGGGTAGGTGGCATCCTCAGCCCTCCCATTGGAGCGCTTCCCTCTCAGTTCTGGTAACGTACCAGCTCCAACACTGCACAGGCATCAGATTCACAAGCTGCAACTTGGGCATCTCAGACACTTGCCAAGAACACCATGAGGGCATGCATACGAAAGACAGGAGAAAATTAAACAAAATAAAGACCAGGGGCGACTCTAATGCTCCAAACACTAACAGAAGTGAAAAATGTTGCTTCTCTTGCCCAGAGTAGAGCAGACAGATACAGAGAGGTGAAATTGGGCTGTTGCTGAGCGAGCAAGGATGGGGCTGCCAGGCACAGTGGTCAAACAAGACCAGAAAAGCCATGACTCTTTTTAGGGTGTCTGGCAGGGCCATGTCCCCATCAGGAGGGATGAGGATGGGCTGCCAGCATGCCTCAGGCAAACCATCTCAGACCTTTGGGTTCAGTTTACTGTTTGGTAAAATGAAGGCGATAACATCTGCCTCACAGGGGAGCTGTGAGGCTTATTAACGTTTTGTCTAGTGCTTTGAGATCCACTGAGTGAAAGTCCTTTATGACTATTTTATTGTTACTGTACGGAGATCAAAGTAAGAGCTCTAATCTAATGCCATCCCTTTTATGTTTATACCACCCACTTGTATCCAGAAGTCAGCCCGACTGCAGAGTCTCTCTTCAGCCTCTTGGTCTTTCAAGGCTGCAAGCGTTTGTTTGTCAGTGAGGTTTTCCAGGGTAACTGGCTGCTAGTCAGTCATAGTCTGAACCTTGTAAAAGAATGAGGGCAGACACAAAATTGCATCATTATTTAGCAGGGCTGGAAGTAAACCATTGAGCTCAGTATTTTCTCTAGTTATGTGCTAAATTAAATAGATAGGTGTGGCAGGCCAAAAATGTACATTACCAAGCCAGTGCTCTATTTGAAATAATTTTTACTTTATTGGTGTTCAACCTTTGATTCTTTTATTATTCAAGGGGGCTGTTCTTGTAAGTACAGATACATATACAGGTATACATGTGTGCTTTTAAGCCACAGAAGTCTGTAAGTCACAGAACAGAAGACAGAAAATGGGTAGTTCATGGACTTTCCTTACCCTGTTTGAAGGAACTAGTGTCAGAGTGTGATCTAATCCTACAGAGATTTTTATTTTTTTTTTCCTGTAAGGGAAAGCTACTGCTGGGAATCTCAATTTATTAAGTGTATGTCCTTATTTATTCTTGGACATCAATTTTACAAAGTGCCTTAACTGTACACAAAGGGTCCAAGATGTTGAAGGGTGACAGTAAGTGCTCTGTTGACAGGAGACTGTGTGGTCCAATTATTACTAGGGGGAAAAAAAAAAAAAAAGCAAAAGCAAAAGGAAAAAAAAAAAAAAAAGTATGCAACTTCATGTATAAACCTGAATGAAAGGGAGGAAAAACATGAGCTCTATAGAACAAGTCATACTCCCATTCTTGGAACAATACCAAACCCCATGGCAGATATGTTTATTTTAATACTTTTATTGTGTTAGATATTACTCTAAAACCTGTTCATTTGAAGTTCAGTACCAGAGGGTACAGCTCACGCAAGCAATCTATTTCTCCACTTGTGCAGCGATTCACACCTGCCTGAGTATGAAATGTAGTGCTGTCTGGGTAATGGAGTTTTCTGTTTAGTGACTGAACTGAAAAGGGGGAACAACAAGGACTTAAGAGAATAAGTTGTCTCACAATGGAAATGTCTTGATTCTTGGCAAATCAAAGAGCGGTGTGTTTTATTTTGGATCACTCTCAAAAGATTCTCTGGAGCCAAAACTAAACGTTTGGGGTGGAGGGGATGTTTTGTTTCAGGTTGCTTGCACTTTGTAGTAAGAAACAAAGGAAAACCAAATCATTAAAACAACAACAAGAAGATCTTTTTACATGAACAAGTAAGCGAGATGAAAACTTAGTAGTTTCACTTCGAAGTGCTAAAACAATGTGTTTTGATGCTCTGGAAATGCCTCTCTTGCTGTTTTTCACCTCCTAAAACTGATCACTGAATTCAGTTCAAATTTGAGAAGTTTTTGACTGCCCAAGCCTGGTTTTTTGACTCATTTTTATTTGTCAGAACAAGTAAGACCATGTGTTTAAGTACTTTTTATAAATAGAGAACTCAAATAATTCATAACTGTGAGATTTATCATGGAGCAAGTCCACAGCCTCATCTATCAGCAAATCAAGTTCCTACTTCATGAAAAAGTGAAAATATGCATATATCCTGGTGAAAAGAGTCTGAAAAACACAGGGACATCCTGTGAAACTACACCAGCAATCAAAACCTGCATTTTGCATTAGAAGAGTAAGGGGTATGATTTATATTTTTTTTTAAACTATTTGTCTCGTTCAAATAAAAAGGTGCTCAACAGATGAACTGGAACCATGAGGGGACTTCAAAGAGACACCAACGCTAAGGCAGGTGTGAAATGGGATGTAATTGCAGAGAAGATTTTGCAATATGGGTTATTTCCAAATGATTAGCTATCTACTTTCCATGCCCCTGTCAGCTGCCATTTGTGTGTATATTTACCTATTCATATAGGCAAGTATATTTATGTATATAATCTATTCAACAGTGCCAATACCTGTTTTTAACCATTCAAACTGTCATTCTACTGCAAGAAAACATGACAATCAGCTTTAAGCCCTTGACCTTGAAGGATTCCTGCGGGCACATTTTTGAACTAGCGTTCAACATCAGTAAATCTTGTACTATCACCCTTAGCGACTCATAGCCTTTATCTGCCTTTTTAGGGTCAGGATTTCCAAAGTCCTGAGTGTTTGCCTACTTCTCCTCTCCCAGCAAGGCCTTCCCCTGATTTCAAAGACATGAGAGACAAGCCAACACAAATTGCTCTCAAAAATCCCACCCTCATCTATTTGGCTGCTCTCCCCACCCCATCTGAGCATCTCTTGTTACCCTGGGCAGCAGCACATGCCAGCTGGAGGTAGCACAGTCCTGACTTGTACAGTAAATGAGGAAATCTATGCACTGCTGCCCTGATGAGTGTACAGCATTTCAGCAAGTCGTTGGTTAGAATGACAGTAATTTTTAAAGCTGATTGTGGGATTGCATCACAGAAACTACTCCCCTCCAGGGTGGGTGGCACTGCTGCATTATAGGTGAGAAATTATCTTTTTTTGGTTCTTCCTGAAGTAAGAATCGAATAGATTTGTCCGCAGGCAGTGTCTTGGGACTGTGTTATCCATAATAGGCATGCAAGCTCATTTTTACTGCAGTTGAGCAATGGGGTTTGATTCTTTTTTCCCAGGGTGGCCTTTTTATGTACTAAAAATGCTTCATCATGGTAAAACACAAAACAGGACCTTCCTTGCAATCCCACCCCCTCTCCTGGGGTGTTTGCCTCATCCAACTCTTTGGAGAGCAGCGTGACTCATGTAGACTATATCAACATACTTAATATTTCCCCCCCACACATTTCATTTTCAGTGCTGAAGAGAGAGAAAAATGTTTGTGAAATAGTGCAGGGTGACAGCAGGGTTAAAGAGAGCTTGTGGAAAACTGACACTCCCTGACATTTCTTATCCCAGGGGCAGGGGTGCATGCCCAGCATTAATGCACCCCCCAACCCAGCACCAAAGCATTGCCTAAGCTCCTAGCCAGTATCCACCAAAACCTACCTGTGCAAGCGGCCCGTGCCAGCCCGGGAATACGTTTGGCCTGAACTTCGTCCATGTCCCTGCTCTCTGAAGTCTCCGCTGTGGTGGGCTTCTGTAGTTTGTACTCCCAGGCTGACAGTCCGCCCTGTTACAGCAGACATGAGAAGCGGTGTCTTCCTTGCTAAGGCATTTGAGCCTGTGTCTGCTTACTGCTGCATGCTCTGAGTAGCTTTTGTGAGAAAAGACTCAGCCTTTTTCCCTCTGGAAAGCAGGACACTTCCACCACGGATGGTGTGTCAGCAGTGCCTTTGGAAGCCTCACATGTGTCCTCCTTCCTGATGGCTAGTGGTCAGCTGGTTGCAGCACAGGGGGCAGCTGAACCACAGCTCCTGGCGGTGCACATGCACTTGGCCCACTGCAAAGGCACAATGAGACACCGGGAAGGACATGAAGGAAACTCGGTCTTATCCAAACAACTGTCCTAACCACAGGGACAGGGCTATGAGGACACTTTCTCTTTCACCCTCTTTGCAGACCTTCTCTACTTTTGATAAGAAAATTTATTCCTGATGTAAGATATTTCTGGTGAATCAGCCCTGCCTGGCAAACAAAATCCCATCTGCGGTCCTGTTCAGCAGCAATCCATCCTTGCCTGTATGCTGTCTGCAAGCACAGAGCTTCACCTACCAGCTGCACCCCACTCATCTCCTTCCAAACAGCCTTGAGTATACACAAGCAGGATGTCAGGGGCCCCTGACCCAGTTTTAAGAATCACAGAGTGTTTGCAGCTCTTTAATGTAATTTCACAGAAAAACTTAATCTAGGTTTCAAGAAAATAACCTCTTGATGATATAAATTTGTCATACCTAGTGCCCTTGGGAAAGGCTTGTCTTCATGTTTGGTAGCAACCTGTCGTATTAGTGACTAGATTGCAGGATGGGTGTCTGGGGACCTTTCCTTTCACTTGCCAGTTAATAGACTGGATATTAGGAAGCATTTCTTTCCAGAAGGGGCTGTTAGGAGTTGGAATGGGCTGCGCAGGGAGGTGGTGGAGTCCCCATCCCTGGAGGTGTTTAAGAGTTGGGTCGACATAGCGCTGAGGGATCTGGTGTAGTTGGGAACTGTCAGTGTGAGGTTAATGGTTGGACTGGATGATCTTCAAGGTCCTTTCCAGCCTAGATGATTCTGTGATTCTGATTCTGTGATTCTGTAATGATAAAAGTCTCCTATGCACCTTCTGTTATTTTGCTATTCCCCCCACACCAAGCTGATAAATTCTGCTCACTTGGAGATCAGGCTGACCAAGGGAAGTTCTGTGTGTTTGTACCTGTCAGTGTGTCTTTGTGCCTCTGAAAAATCTTTTCTACTACAGCAATTATTTTCTTCACGATGCACAAGTTAAAAAAGAAACAAAACCATGCTGATTTTTTTCCTTCCCTCAGTCTACCAAGACCAAACTCTTTGTGCTTCCCTCCCTTGGGGATAACCCCTCTGGTGGGTTATCTCCCCCTTGCTGAGGGGCAGATACCTAGTGTACCAGTGGACTCTGGCTCTCCAAGCTGCACCCTGTCCTGTTGGTGTGGCTCAGCAGTATCTGTGGAGTTATGTTGCCCCTGCAACTGGCCTGATGCAGTGATCTTCTGAGACCCAGTACACATGAGTTAATTCTGAAAGACCAGGTCCTCAGCTGAGGGAAACCAAAGTAAAATTGCAGTTGCATCACATATTTCTTGGGATTGTCAGCTGCTTCTATTGAGAGGCAGTGATGACTCTTGCCCAATACCTTCCATAGAGATGCTCTGGATTCGGGTTACTGATAGGATGCAGGATCTCAGTCTGTCCTGATTGAACCAAAATAAGCATTCACGAAGTCCATATCGGAAAAAGTTAGTGGCTTTTTTGCCTTGGACAGTTGGACACATTATCACTATAGTTTCCATTTTACTCTAAAAATAGAATTAGGAGCCAATTTTTTCTGTCCTTCATTAACTTTACTAGTACAAGCTAGATTTACATTAGTTGAAATAAATGTGAGAACAATATGGAATTACAATTCTATACCAAATTAAGCAAAACCAGTAATGGGTAAATTGTAATAATAAATGTATAACAATAATAAAAAAGGAAATAGGATTGCAACTTGAGCTTTAGTCCTAGACCCACACTCCCATAACTTTCCTCACCCTAGTTTTATTCTACTCAGCTTTATGATAATGGAAGAGCTGAAATACAAAGATCAGAGTTAAATCCTGACTTTGCAATAACTCACAGCATCTGGTCCCCTGTTCCTTCCTGGATTGCTCTCTCTGTCATTCTCCAAGCATCATGCTGATGATTTGCAGTGCCACTGCTATTTGACTGTGTGACCCATTTATCATCTGCACACTTCAGCATGCTTATTTTTCTTAATTTAACCAATGAATGAAGTAGCCCTAAATCACAAAATGGAAATGAGGGAAAGTGCTTAACCACATCTAAGAAAAATGCTAGCTAGACTCCTCCCTGGGAAAACAAAATACATTAATTTCAGTCTCAATCTTATCACATACTTTCTCAGACTGCGAAAACCTCCCTTACTAGATTTACAGTTTCCATATTGTGCAATAGAGTTCGCTCTGACTCATCTGTACAAATCAGTCATTTTTGGATCAAGGTCCCATTGTTGCAGATTAAATTGCAGGGAAGAAACATCTAAGTGCTAGAAATAGTCATCTAGTCAATTAGTCCCTGCAGATGGTCATCTGGAGTCAATGCTCCTGCCTGCAGCAGACGTGCTAGGTGCATTCACACTTCTGTGAGTTTCTCCATGTAAACTCTTCTCTCTGCTCCCACCAAGCCCAGCAGCAGGCCATCCCCAGCACTGTTTAAGGACCCACCACTGTCTGCCTTGCACCCACCTCCTGTCAAAACCACCAGCTGGCTCCTAGCTCCTGTGTGCTCAGCATCATTGGTCTCTACTATGCTAAAGGGTACTAAAATAACCACTCATTCTTGACATGGAAGCTGTTTGCATGAGCTTGATGATCACTGCTACCCTCCTGTGCATCCTTTCTTGTCCCGGTATGACCTTTCTTGAGAGAGGCAGCAGGACTGCACACAATATTCAAGACAAGGTCAGACCAGGGTTTTTATACCAGGTAGTAGTTACAGTGGTTTGGTTTGGTCCTTCCTTTCCCAGGGCATGAGGAGGATATTTCTGGAACAGTCTTGCCCCAGGACTCCATTCCTGGATGCTCACAGGTGACTCAGAGCTCAACACTGAATATTTAAAGTTAAGATCTCTTTTTCCCAGGGTGACATCACTTTACAATGTTGAAATTAATCTGCCATTCTTATCTTCACCTTGATTTCCTTCTGCAAAGTATGATTGAGTTCCTATGTCTTAGAGTTCAACAGTGTTCACCATCACAATGCTCATAAACATCTTTAAAAATGGGCCGGTAGTAATGCATTTATAATATTATAATGAATCCCTTCTATTGCCTAACATCAAATGCAAAGAAGTATACTGCTTTCAAAGCCAGAATTTAAAAGAAACCTCACCAATGACCATTTGAAAACTGTGGAAGAAAAGCGAATAATTAAAAGCAATTGGTGCCATCCCAGCTCTTTGCCTGTGAGCAAAGCAAATTATCCACAGAACTTCTGCTTTGAAAATGTGTGCACAGGGAAAAAAAATCACTGTAGAATTATCATGCTCGTTAGATCATGTTGAAAAAAGGGTATAATTGGTTAATATTTTTTAAATTGTTTTCACATCTTTCTCTTTTATGTGAAATTTTAAAATTTGTATTTTAAAAGTCATCGTATTTCAAATTTTGGAACCTTTCTGTTACATCTGTATCCAGCAGGAGGGAAAAGAATAATACATTTTAAATTGAAAATTACATTTTTTTCTTCTACAGACAATTGCTAATAGTTATGTCAAAACTACATATTCAAAAAATTCTCAACCTACACAAATAGGCATCATGAAATGAAGGTGTAGAAGAATTGAAATAAATTTAGGGCTCTCATGAGCAAAAATAGGCAAACTCACTTCTCACAAAATGTGTGTGTGGTGATGGATGGGGTAAAGATCAAGGCTAGGAGTTTTTCAAAGCAAAATATCAGAGATTCCTCAGCAGAAGGACAAAGTTCAGTGTGTGAGGAACTTGGAGCTCCTTTTTGCTAAGGGAAATGGAGAAAATGCATCAAAATAATAAACTGCAAAAAGCATTTCATAGTCTATCCTTAACTTTGGAGATAAATGCAGATTTTATCTTTTTCTCCCAAAGATATATGTGTGACCAAGACACTGGTTCCAGTGCTATTATAACCAAATGAAAGACAAACAGCAATTACCAGAGATGAACATACTGCTTACAGGGATGAACATACTGCTTACAAATCAGGACTTTCAAAGCTAGCACAAGTATGAAAGTATCTTGAAAAAATGAGAAAAACCGAGCAGAAAAATTCACTTCAAACCAAATATGTAAACCTGCTTTTGAAACCTCACCTTGCTGGGTTCAGTCCTGCACAGTGAGCAGGATGGGGAGCCACACCAGGCACACACTGGGCTCAGATTTTGCCCAACATGCCCCCCAAAGCCCAGCTAGCCAGCCTGCAGCAGCGTGGCTGCTGGCAGGTGGAGTGGGCACATCATGGCCTGAGACAAGAAAAGGTTTGGAAAAAGCAGGAGCCAAAACTATCCAAATCAGGGTTTGCATCAGGAATGTCTCAGAAGGAAAAGCAGAGCAGACCAGTGGACACAAGGGAGCCAGAGCGGGGGGGGCAGAGCAGTGCAGCAAGGGGAGTGCTGGCTGATGGGAAAGCCTGGCATGATAACAGAGGATCATCAAGAAAACCCAAAGTATAACTATGCAGTGAGTCAGGCTGGGGGGAGAAAGGCTCAAGATGGAAAGGAAAGAGATGTATCTACAAGCGCTCCTGCTTGGATCTACACACACGGTGCAAATTTATTAAAGCCTGGGCAGCATTTCTGGCTGAGGATATCACATCTGACTCTCTTTCCTCATTTCCAAATTTTCTTAGCCAGGTTTGGTTGGCTGTTTTAATCCTTTTTTTTTTTTTTACTTTTTTTTGACTGGGGCACTGAAGCTCCAAGGGGGGTTAACTTAGTGTCTGTGGAAAACCTTGAAGGAAGAACAAAAGCATCCCAACTTTTCCCAGGGCGGACAAGCAACGGCCAGAGAAGCATCACTTGGTCACGAGGGGGGAGGGAAAGCTGACGGGCCGGTTGTGGGTAACCGCAGGAGCATGGGAGCAGTGGTTCGAGAGAGCAAGTAATGGCATGTGCAATGAACGATGATGAAACGTGGCTGAACTAAATAGTTAGGGCCGGATTCTTGCCTTTCTTTCCTAAAGTCAGCAAAGTTTAGCCAGTTTTACAGCAAAGCCAAGTGTGGCTGAGAAATCAAGTTCAGTGTTATCCAGTTTTAACCACCCCGAGTGTGTGCAAACTGTACGCAAAGTTAAACAAAATTTACCGTAACTCGTATTTTAAGTGTCTCTGAACTTGGCCGCCCACAGGGGAAACAGCTTGGAGCAGGTGGTCAGTGAAGCCTGCGGATCCCGCCTGGCTCCACTCGGGGTACTTGTGGGTTACTGACTCACTACTGAATTATGAGTCCAAACAAAAGGCTTTAGATAAACTCTAAGTCCAGAAATTGAAGAAGACAAGGTGAAGGAAATGATGATCCCAGCCTGTGACCTAAATGCATGTGATGGATGAGAAGTTGGCAAAAAGCAAAATAAACCAAGGAGCTCTTGTGCTTGGGTTTGCTCCTCCTGCTTGCCAGAGCACCTGAAGGAGAAATCATGGGAGTGTGACAAGAAATGGCAGGTGAGGGAAAATCTGTTCTCCATGTGTCACGCTGCTTCTAGCCTGCTAGTAAAAAAAACCCCTGTATTTAGAGGATAGTCTAACCATCTCATTGGGCTGAAACTCTTTGCTTGAACATATTAAAAATGTTTAAATTCTTGCTGAATAATTGCTCCTAGATTAAACACTTGTGAATATTGACAGAAATAATTCCTAAGGCCAATATATATTTTTTTTTTCTCTGTCACTTTTCAGAGATAAAAAGCTCAAAACTATGGGAGAAAATCGTACCAAACTGGTAAAAGTTTGCTGTTCGTTTATCAGCCATGACACATGCTGAAGTCTTTTGTGAGTATTACTTTTAAGGCACTTAATATTAGTAAAATAGAGGGGTTTATTTCAGGTATTGTTAAAAATTACAGACATGAGGGTAAAGGAGAAGAAGTCAGCTTTAGCTGACAATATGTCTTTAACCCCTCCCGTACTCTGGTTTTGCTGTGCAGTGGGTGATTTTAGACAGTTCACTGCGCAGTGACAAGAACAGTTTTGCACAGTGACTCCTAGTCCTGAACTTTCCATTTATAAAACATACTGTATGATGGCAGAATTTGGTGGCTTATCTGGCAGCTGAAGGGAGCCCACTCAGGCACGTCCTCTTAGGCTGGTTCACAACCGCCTCTGGAAGGGAAAAAGGGCAAGCAGGAGGCTTGGGGAGTGCAGAGGCAGAGGACGAGGTGAACACAGCAACACTATGCATTTATTTACTGCATTATTTCTCCCAGGCATCCCTGCATGATGTGGGTTGTTGTTTCATTCAAGGCCCTTCTGTTTTCTTACCTGACTGCAAAGTCTGCCGTCACCTCAAGAGTCCCCCACCGAAGAGGCCAACGGGGCATCGTCAGCTCCAGCCCTCAACCAGAAGTGACATTAATTTACTTTTTGTTTGCTCTATTGACAGGTCTCCTTTCTCTCACCATCCCTCCTGCAACTTTCTCAACAGCATTCATTTTATGATCTCCCATTTATTTGGTGCATAAATCCCTGTATCAACAATGCTTTTAATTTCTGTTGAAAAAGAGGAAAGAACAGTCACATTTCCTAAATGGGGAGTTTTCATTTAGAGAGCACAGATCACATCATGAGTGCTCATGCTGTAAACTAGGTCTGTCTAGATGACTCACAGTGGTTGCCAGCAGACATACCTGTACAAACACACACCCTGAAGTATTATAAATTAGTCTAGTTGTCTAATGCACTCATTGAGTGCCTAATACTGCTGGTAAAATATGTGCTGGCTTTGCTAGCATGGGAGGATGTTGTAAGGTCTGATCTGAAGCCAATTTAACTCAATGAGCTTTAGATCTGGGTTTAAATGGTGATAAATGCTTCAAAATAGCTCTCATTCAGGGGAGGACATCAAACCACTGGGGCAGCTTCAAGTGGGGGTTTAAATACCTAGCAATATGAGGGTCTATATAGTTAGCTAACGATTCTAGGAGCCAGCACCGTCCTTCCCAGATTCCCCTGTTTTGTGTTATAAACTTGGGCCAGGGTGTGTACCATAAACAGCTGCCAGTGTAGCAACAGAGTTTAGAGGTGTGAACTCTCATATGCATTTTTATACCAGGATGCTGTGTGAGCTGAGCCTATACCACAAAAACAATTGCATCTATAGTAGGAGCTTTTGCTGATATTGAAGTATTATGAAGAATTGCTCCCCTCTACTGTAGTTTCTGTGACAGATCAGGACCACAGAATCATTCATTAAAACTAAAAATGTAGGAAGCCTAGTGCTGATCTGTACTGGGGAGCCCTTTCTGCCTTGTGTTATGTGGATGACAAAAATAGAGGTCTTACCCTTTTGGAAGGAGGGCTATATTTCCAAACCATTCATATTCTGTGGTTCAACTTCCTTCAGCTGGGCAATGTCTGAAGTCACAAAGATAGAATAATGCAGTTCTGCAGAAACGTCTTTTCTGATTTATTTGTGCAGGCTACAATACAACAGGAAAATTGCAAATGCTCTTTCTAAACTTTCCAATCACAAATTGTAAAGTACTCGTCCATGAAATACTTTCCAAGAACATTTCATGTGACACGTCTTCAAGACAAAGCCTACTACTTGGAAGACTGTGAGCATCAGGGATTCAGTGGTCTTCTACATCTTATTGGAAATTAACTTGTTTGGCTTTTAGTTTCACTACCTTAAAAACCATTGCTGTGGCTGTGCTTTTTGCTGCAAGTATCTGGCAGAGCCAGGAAATGGAGAATGGGAAGATTTGGGGAATAGATTTCCACCCACAGGTATGCCATTTTTCAAGGCACCCATTGGATTTCTGTTTACCTGCCATGTTCCTTTAAGTCAGTGGAAAAAACTCTCTCTCAGCGAGGCGGGCTTGGTTGTGGTTACACACTGGTCGAAAGCAGCCAGAGCAGCCTACAGAGGTTCAAGTGAGCTTTCAAGCAGTGAGCTTGCATGGTGGAGCAATTTTGCACAGCAACGCGGGGCTCAAGGATGAGCTACTTGACACTTCTGAAGGCATTTCTAAGTCCCAGGGAGTTGCGCATTGCCTGTTAGAGCCAGCCCGACACTGGTACCCAGCTGAACACTTTAATTGCACAGGAGCTTCTCTTCATCCCTCTGTAGCAGCTGTGATAAGGCTCCTCTTGTCTAAATTGGCCCTCTAATAGGGAGGCGTGTGGTTATTCCTCCCAGCTTTGGCAGCTCTTCTGCAGCCTCCTTCTAGAGGTAGGCGCTTCCCTTCCTTCACCATCCAGGGAGCCGAGGTAATTAGCTAGGACTACAAGTCTTGCTTTATACAGCTGAAGTTGGGTGAAATTAAACCTTCCCTGCATGAATTCTGAGACTGCGGTGCCCTAAGTGGTTCCAGCATTGGGACCCTTCAGCTTTTACTATATCTTTATTTCACCACAATATCCAGATTGAAAACACATTGCAAGGATTGTTTGGGGCATATGTTAGTGTCAGATCTGTTCTGTGAGTTTCTGAAATTTGGTATTCCCATGTTTGTAAGACAAGACAGCAGTTTCTGCATTAAGTTTTGGCTTTGATATTTTGATGCTGTCTCTGAAGCAGATGGGTATTCAGTTCCATATGTCATCCAGAGCTTTGTTTTGAAAACACCAGAGGAAAAAAAAAAAAAAAAAAGCAGCAACTTTTGTCAGATTTCAGCCTGGTTCATTGACCATCACTAAATAAATAATGGACAGACATTTAATAGTTTTGTGTGTGGATCTGAATACAGAAACTAGAGCAATATATCTTCCAAGTACATCTGCAGCATGAATGAGTAAAAAAAATAATCTGAAATTTATTGAAAAAATAAATATTTTTAAATAATAAAATCTGGGGTGTTTTTGTCAGTTTTGCCACATTGCTTATATCAGAGGTATTTAAAGGCTGCATGACTTTGATACATTCTCTTGGAGATGACCTCATTATCACTTCCTTCCATTATAGATAAAAAAAAAAAACACATTAAAATATTTTTTTTTAAAGGGTTTTAACTACAGGAGAGTTTTCTGTTTCTGGGCTGGGTGAGAGATTTCATTATCCAAAATACAGAGTTTTACTTGTTCACACCAAAATCTCTTCAACAAATTTTCCTGGCATAAAAATTGAGTATTCCCCATTCAGTATATTGCCACAGAAAGGAGAAATTATTTGTTCCACCTTTAGCCAAAAACACACCTATGGAGCCATATATTTGATCCTGCCTTTCCTTTTTGGCACCCTTTTCTCCCCAGTGCACAGCTGCCACAGACAGCTGCACCTCCTGCCCTGCTGTGAGGACAGCTGCCCTCCTGGTTAGTCAGCACCAAAAGCGCCTCAATTTGCAGTGCAATGGGTTCAGATGAATCCTCCCCGAATTTGCCTTTCCTGAGTGTGGGAGCCGTCTTCTGAGCCTCCCCAGCATTCTCAGGGTGGGAGCGAGGGAGACCCAGGAACGGCAGCAGCCCCGGCAGATGCTTCAGGCTCAGCTCTCCCGCTCGCCCATCAGTCCAGCATCAGCTCACAGAGCTGTAACGGCCTCGATGCTGGGCCGTGCAAGTCCCAGCAACAGCCATCAGACCTTAACGCAAGGCCACTAACTGCCCCTCGTAAAGCCGTTGGGTATGCAAGGGAGAAAGGCAATTGGAGCACCTATTCAGATAACCACCCTTTCCTGTGGAGATCATCACAGGGGAGAATCAGAGGCCTTTAAAAGGTAGCTTTTAACCCTGCAACTCAGAAAGCACATGCATAACTATTTTAAACCAATATCTTTGGTAAGAACATCGGGTGATTTCGCTGCGTTTCGTTTTTTAAAGATTAGCAGAGGATTTTGTACACACCCACAGACACGCACATGCGCACACAAGCGTGCGCATTTACTTTAATCGTTAATCCAGACAAACTAAAGATTATGTTGTCGCATTAAAGGCTAATGTGATGAAAAGATCAAGGCATTTAATGAAGTGCAAAATTCATCCTACTTATGAAAAGAAATGTTGCTCTCTCCAGGGAAAACTCTGTACAGAAAATGTGGCTTTTAAATGAAAGTTATTTGTGTCTGTTTAATATTCTGGACCATGAGAAAAGATTTTTGTTGTTGTTTTGGCATGTTAATAGCGCAGAGTGCCGCACCACTTCATTTTTTTAGAACAACTTGAACTCTTTGGCAGACAGCCCCGCACAAGAGTGGATTACCTCTCTGCTTTAATGGGATAGTTCATTAGCAGATTTGGTCATGTAATTGGGCAGGATGGTAGAAAAATTTTAAGAACTTCCTAGCTGCTGTATGTTCAGTTCACCTCCTATCAAGCGCTGGGAACCCAGACCCACCGCAGCCTCTGAGACACTCAGTTAATTACTCTCTGTCTCGGAGACATTATTCCTGCCCCAGCTTCCTCCTCGTGGAGGTTAAGCACTGTCTAGTGAATGTAGAGGGAGAATTAAAAAGTCACATCTCTAAGTGTGCAAAGATCAACTGTGTGAGACTTTTCAAGCTGAATTGTAAAGGTGGAGTTAGCAAAGTGTACACAAAAGAGAAGTCCCTCCAACACAGGCAGCTGCCTGTGACCATCACTGCACAAGTAACATAATAAAAACCTCCAAGGAAGCTCTCGGATCAGGCTGCTTTGCTTTGCAGGGATTGCTCTGCCTTACACTCACATGCATCTTGAAATACTTAGATGCAGCGATTGAGCAAGCAGCCTCATATCACACAGTATTTCACTTGCAGTCAAATACACCTATATTCCTACCCTCCAATAAATTGCAGAGAGCTAAATTTGGAATTCCTTGTCAGAGGGATTTGGAGAAAATAAATGCATTACAGATGAATGCTTTCAATATTTTCCACAGATTCAGTCTAAAGCTAAAAGTCACCTGTTTGCTTTTCCTAAGGTGGTTTTCCCTTGCAGCTGAGATTTGCAACTGATGATATCCTTATAGTGAGTGACAGTATGAAACTATTTATTTCCAGCAATAAGGAAATTATGTATTATATTACTCACAAGAGGCATGGTGTATTCTGTTCTTGGAAGTCCATATTAATCTGTAAGTTTTACAGGAACAAGGTTGTCAGAAGCACTGAACACTCCTGGCCCACTCATGAAGTCAGTGCAAACTGGGGATTTACTTGTAGTTATCGGAGTGTGATGACAGCTTACTCTCAGGAAAACCTGAATTACAGGAGCCATGCAGCAGATGTGGAAAGCTTGGACAACCTCATAGCAATTGTCTGTAAAGGAAGGAATGCTGCAGTAGACTGATGATTATTTTTAAATTCTAAAACATCCCTAAACCTGGGATTTGTGGGAGCAAGGGAGGAACCCTCACCAAGACATCCTCACACCATGATGTCTCAGAATAACTGAGATTTCAGAAAACTGTTCTATCAAATTGCAGTGCTACTTTCACAAGCACTGGCTTGGGATAGACATCTCTTGTTTGGGACTTTTCTGGTTCATAAGTATTTTGATTAGGAGATATGGTGGATGCTAGAAGAAAGGTGGAGACCCCTCTAAAAGTTTCCATGTATGAAGCTATAGTTGAACGCTTGACCAGCTTTGGTGAGGAGGACTCCGGCAGAGTTGAGGATTAGACCAGGTACCTAGCGGTGAATTATGTCACTCAGCACTGTGAATGCTGCTGCCTTTCTGCATTTCCAGACCCTTTGGTACCATCTCGCTATCCCCACCACCAGGAAGGATAATGAGAGCAATTCTGTCGTTTTAGACCCACTGAAAAACATGTCACTGTGACACAAACACAGTGAAGCTCTAGCAGGCAGCAGGGAATCAAAACTGACTTACTAAGAAGTCAGAGGTAGTCGTGGTGGTTCTGGGAGTATCCTTCACTAAGACATTGTGCAAAACACGTGGCTTTCAGAAGATATTGCCAGTTTCCTAACTAGGAGCAGTGAAAGTCAGCTGTTTCATTTCAGATTAGAGGTTGCTATGTACTTCCAAAAAGTCATACTCTGTATGAGAGTCATGCAATGTATAAATTCCAATATGTGTCCAGAATCCAGGAGAGAGAGAGTATCAATAGGATGGTTATTTACACCCCAACTTTGATTCATTACAGCTGAAATGGTAGAAGAGTAGGTCTTTAATATTTATATATTAACAGATGGTGTAAATTTCACAGTTTAGGGCTAGCCTGCATGGGAAATTTTGCCCTAGCAGCTATGCAAGTGTAGCTTCCTTTATGGCATCTATTCTGGAAAAAAATAATCATTTTATGTCTTAGTAACACTTGTACTCACAAAATGGAAATACTATTCTGGAATAAGGGGATGTTTATTCTGGAGTACCACCCATATGGAGAGTCACACAGAATAGTAACAGAATACTAGTTCTGTCCAGAATATTTACGCTGATTTATTTTTTTTTCCAAGGAGAGAGCCCTGTAACAAATACGTAAGGGTTGAACATGCCGGATGCACAAGGCATGTCTAGGGTAGGAACAGATTTAGAGTAGCTCAGAAAGAGCCATTTTTTAGAATTTTGGAAAAATGTCTTCTTAAAATGATGAAATTTTATAATTCCAGGAAAGTTCCAGTCTTCAAAACAAACACAAGACCCTTAAAATGAGTGAAAAACACACTCTCCAAAGCAAAGCTGCCTATTTAGACAGTTTTACTACCACTAGCGTGTTGAACACTCCTGTTAAGTACTGGAGTAGATTATTTTTACTCTCTCTGTACAAAATGGATATAAGACATGGTCGTATTTTTCATGTTTTATCAGAAGATGGATGACAACCTCATAGCTCAACTGAGAGAATCCAAGTCACAAATATTAGCCCAGCAAAACAGTGGGGTTTTGGAGAAGGTCTACCAAAGGACGGCAGCAGCCTGTGGCCTGTCCTTGGTATGCAAAAGCAAATCTTCAATCAGAATGAAACTTACAGTTTGATGAACAGTTATTCATAATAAGATATTAGGCTTGCCTATAAAACACAAACGCAGAGATCCAGCAGTTGAAAAGGGTAAGATGGAGACTTCTCTTCACAGTGGCGGTTTCTGTTTTAATGCATTCTGTACAAAACCTTTTCATATGTCTGAAAAAGAAAATGTCTACTTTAAATGATTTGGGTGCTGTCCTCAGGGGAATTTGAAGATGTCCATGGTAACAAAATAAATAATTGAGTAAAAAATAGGTCATGCTTTATTACACCATTTCACGATAACACAGATCTTTTTTTGAAGTGTTAAACTGTGTCGTTTGTTTAGCAAAGCATACCAGCCAACACTGGCATTTGGCAATCTGCAATTTATTAGCCGTGATCCTCTTTCATCAGAAGTCATTCTAAATAAAATTGAGGCTGTTTTTTATTTACTGTAACTCATTGTGTTCACTAAAAATGATGATCTGGCAAGTGAAAGTGAACAGCAGAGAAAACTGTTGGAGATTTTTCAGACAGGGCAGTTGCACTGGTGGGAATGTCATGGGGCAATGGCAAACATGTGGAGGGGCAGCAAGGACCCCACATGTGCTGGAGATCATACATTTTCCCCATGTGGGCAGCAGTGACAGAGACCTCTTTCCAGCAGCGATCTTCACTCCCCGGTGCAGATCTTCTTCAAGGACGTGGGGAGCCTGTCAGAGGACAACAATGAGCCTAGCACTGAGTTTCATAAGAGCAGTTCATGAGGCAGGTACAAGAGGAGGTTCATGGTTAAGGCAAAAAAAATGACACCTTCAGGATTTTACCGAACAGCTGAAGTTCTCCTCTTGAGATGTAAGAACTTCTGCTGGGAGATGGGTAGAGGCTTAGCCTTCCTGAATCTATTTTTAATTAGTACCTCACTTTCTGGGAAACGGACTCTCTGGGATACACCTTATGTAAGGGCAGAGCACCCAGTGCAACATGCCTTGACAACCACTTGAGGGAATGACCTCAGTTTGAAAAATCTTCCTTTTATTTTTCCAACTGGCAGATTATCAGTTTTTCTGAGGCACATGGAAGGAGAAAATCATCACCAGCTTTGGGCTGTTCAGTCCCCAGAATGATCCCAGACTCTAAGGGAGCCTCCTAACACTCAGCAGAGTTTGTTACTCATTGTTTCAAATTTTTAAATTCCATGCTGAAAAGTTGAGCCTCACAAAGATACAGGTACATCCGCCTCCTGTATCTTTTCATCTGTGATATCCCTGGAAGATCCAACTTTCCCAATTATCAAAAATCTACCCAGTCAGGCAGCTTCCTCCACCCTCTATTCTTTATGATAAGAATAAGGTTGGGGTTTTTTTTTTCAACTATGAGAGGGGGAAGGTGAGCCTAAGAGGTGCATTAAGGTCCCAGTCTAGCAACCATGCAAGCGGAGCAGCTGCAGAGGCATGGACACATCATGTGTCTCTCGTAACACCTTTAGTGGAGATGCAGTAAGGGTATGAATTCCTTGTCCTGGCCCCTCTGGGTGAATGTCACATCTCAACATCAACCCAACAGGCCATCAGTCTGCCAGTCTCCAGCCTCCAGTTATCTTCATTTTTCATGTGGAAACATGTATTCAACATCACCTAGAAGTGGGAGATGTTGCCCCCACTCCAGCAAGCTTTCTATCTAAATGCTACCTCAGTAGTATAATCTGAACATCCAGCAAAAGAGTAAGATGCACAATGAAGATGAATGGAGTCTTTGATACAGTCTTGGCAGGACTTTTAATGTATTTTTCCTATCTTCTTGGGTTATGTCTTTTGCAGACAGACACAATTTGGTTTGTCCAAGCTCAGAGCTATGTATGCACAAGCCAACTGTGCACCAGAAACCACATGGCCATGATTAGCATAGCTCTGTGCCCAAGCTAATAAACTGGGCTCCGAGGCAGGATATATTAAATTGGGCTCATTGCCACCCTAATATGTCTACCTGGCATCCATCTAGTACAACATGCAAGCATAGCTTCCTTTTCTTTCAAAAGACCATGTAGCTGCACCCTCAGTTATCTCCCCAGTGCTTGGGGGTTAGGTCTGGAGGAAGAAGCATGTTGGAAGAAGGAAATGAAATGACAATGTCCCTCAACTGCCAGGCAAGGGTGAGGAGGAATCTCTATGGACTGTGATCAACTTGAAAGAAATTAGGGAGCATTAGAAGGAAGACACAGTAGGAGCAGCCAGGACGTGCAAAGGCAAATGGAGAAATAACAACTTCATTCATTGAGCTGTGGTACATTTTATGGTGGTATAAGCCCAAAGCCCTCCTGGTGACTTAACATGTCAAGACAAGAATTCATCACTCACTGCCTCAGCCAGGTATGAATGTCCTGAGTAGAGGATACTTCTCACATTGCCATCCACATTGCTTAGCTAAACACCAAAAAACATTTGCAGGATTTTTTTATCCTCTTCCTTCTCAGGTTCCACACAGAGTGGCACCCCTTGGTCTTATTCCTCTCTGTGCTGGTTCCTGGGAAGCTCCGTGGTCACTGCTGCCTCTGATACCTTAGCATCAGCACCAGCTAAGTCAAATTAAAGAAGAGGAATGGGAGCCAGTACAGAGAATTCTCACATCAGTCTCCTTCAGCCATGAGGTTTGTAAGATTTGGTGTGAGAAAACTGCCAAATAAAAAGTCAGACCTGTTGTGTTGGATAACTCTGAAGGTGTAGGAAAAGAAAATTTGTCTAGACCACAAATCCTATAGAAGCGGAAGCCACAAAGATTTTGGCCTTCCCTTTCATTCCCTCTCTCATCCTCACAGTTTCAGTCCATCTCATACAGCTGCTTCCCATTTATTTCCCCCCTGTTTCTCTTGAGAACTTGCCTCATGACTGTGGTGTGTTTGATGGAGAAGGTCTGGCTACTTTCCAGACTGAGTCACCTTGAAGGGCAACTGCTGAAGCAACTCCACTCTCAGGTGCAGAGCACCCAGTCTGTATGTCTCTGGTGAGCTGAGGAGTAAGTCATGGTACTGCAGAGGTCAAATGTATTCCCCATAGGTTACTGCAAACAGCTATTTTATTTTGCTGCTACCATTAGACCACCCTAGAGCCTCCTAAGTGTCTTTGAGATAAATCATCATTTTAGAAATAGATCCAGGGAATCATATTAAGTCCTGGATCAAGATAGGGGTGGGGAGAAGGCTGAGTTTTGGCCTACTGTAGACAGAGGTCTTGCCCAAAATTTTTGAGCTGGAGCTGGATGCTGCCATGAGACGGGAGGAGGGAGCAGGAGGAGGAGGCAGAGGTCCTTGCAGGCTCTCCTCTGGGGAGCTGTAATAGATTCCCGCACATTCACTTAGTGGGATGGAGAGCAGATTAAAACCAGATTATTGTCGCTGTAGCTCATGCTGAGCAGAATCTTCACTCTACTCAAGATGTTGCTCAGATGTGAGCCAGGGTGGCCCTTTACCGTCCCAGAAGTGACTCAGAGGAGCACTACCTCTCCCATCAGAATGGGTTTAGTCTGCAAATGTTCAGAACACTTTTGAAAAGGTGAATCCCTGGGTACATGTGAGACTGCAGTTAGTTAAAAAGAATTTTATTTATCCATTATTCTTTCTTTTTTATCCCTGACTGCTGTGTTGCTTTGAATCCATACTAGAAATTTGTAATTTCCTTAAGCAAAATGCTCAGGGTCATTTGCATTATGACCATGCAAATATGTGTGTAAACATCCTGCTTTCTAACAATACTTTCTTCTTTGGTGGAGTTTGGTTGTGAAATTCTGACCTTTATTGTATTTGTGTTTGCATCTTAACTCATTCAGCAGGGACACAGAAAGAAATGGGCTGCACATATCCTATTCATACACAAAGCACAGCAGCAGCAGCAGCAACAACAAAAGACAGCTAAGATAAGAAGAATACATCTGATGGGAAGCTTTTCAGTCCAAACGTGGGGGATGGATGGAGTCGAGGCATGGTGTGCTAACCCAGGGAGTTTGTCAAAGCTTTAGAAAGCTTTAGGTAGGAACAGGAAGCCAAGCAAGATGGGCAGCTGTCTGCTTCACTGTTAGCTTGCAAAAAGTCCCATCAGTCTGCTTTTCATTCCGCCTTGGAAAAGTAATTTCTTCTCTTTCTGCCTCCATTCCCTCTGTAAAATGGGAGCGAATACTTCCCTCTTTCTAACTCTTTCATTTGTCTTATACCATGACAGTAGAGGTTCAACTTTATTTCTCTTCCTGTAGACACTGGTCTCCAGACTGCACCAGAGGATGCTGGCTTCTACGGTTGTACAAGCAAATAAAATGGAAGAAAAGCTGGAGGCAAAAAGGGGGGATATGAACCCTGAAAATGAACCTGGAAACAGAGAGGACACATATTAATTGGTGCTGTAACTTGCCCCAGTTCTTTTGACTGAATTTATGTTGAATATGCTTCTCTCAGCCTAAAGACAGAGAAAGAAAGAAGTGATGCCACCAATAATGGCACAGTTTGGAGGAACAGGACCCTGTGAAGTACAGCTAACCATAAGCAGGATCCTATCAATGCTTAAAGAAGTATATGACCCAGGAAATAGCCAGAAATATTTGCCAGACAGAGGAAACAGACTTTTAGGAACTTGGAGGACATGGAAGTGAGGAAGGGTACAGACTAAAAAATGCAGATATTTCAAGAGAGAGAACATTAGACCACAAGGCACAAAGCTGGTGCTGAGGACCAAGAGGTGACTCAGAGGACAGAGCACACTTCTCTGTACAAAAGATCTGTTCTTAGAGATTTGTATCGATTAACAGGGATCAACGGGCACAAGGCAAAAATATTTTCTCCTTCTCATGCACTCTTAGTCATTTTTGGAGGAGGTGGGCAGGGAGCAGGATAGGATATACATATATGAATGTATATTTATACATACACATATATATATTCATGTCAAGACCTTTATGTTGCACAGAACAGACCGTTTCTGGGCACTTCTCCACATTTAAAAATACGTTCTGGCAATTCAAGTGAATAACACCCAGCCACTTCCACTTTGGCCCGACAACCTCTTTTCTTGATTTTGTGTGTCTCCCCGTAACAATGTGCTAAGCAGAGCCCAGGGGCTTGCCAAAGCAAGCCTCCTCATCACGGTGCCCTCCAGACCCCCGAAGGCTAGCTCTGGCAAACTCTTGAAGGAAACAAATTCCAGAAGCAAGAGTTCACCCCTGGAGCAGGCACACAGACTGGAATACTCCTCTGCTGCAGAGATTTCAGATACGTGGTTTCTGGCCTCTGTCTAGCACACAGAGTGTGTGTTGGTATATAGGTGGTATAGTTACGCTTTGTATAAGATAACCTTCCTTTTTTTATGCAAATAGCTTTATGATTGCAGAACAGATCTTTCAAAGACAAAGTGCAGTATAATGAGGTTGTCTGGAGTTCATGGATAATGTGAACCAAAGCCTCAGGAAAGTAAAAACTTACCCACCCTGTAATCTCTTTGCAGTGCTCACTCAAATGGATGTATTTGAGGGGACCAAATAGGAAAAGGAATCTAAAACTAAGACAGAGAACAGGTTGAAAAAAGAAATACAAACAAAATAAAAAAAAGCAAAGAACACAAAGCTTATTTCATCAGAAGATGATAGTAATTCCAAAAATATGACACCAAATAAACAGTAGTGACCATAACTAAATGCTAGTGGTTTTGGCTTTTACACAGGCAGAAGAAATCTCCCAGGCTGAGAGAAGGACACAATGAATTGCAGTCCTGGACACTGGCTAGAGGGTGTCCTGCTCTGTTCCCATCACCTGGGACCAGAGGGCACATTCAGCCTCAGGGCTTGATCCTCCAGTCATTGATACTGCAGAACGAGAGAAGTGGCTGGAAGCCAGGCAGGTATGTTAGACCGCCACAAACAACACAGCCCCTGTTTAAGTGACTGAATTTCACTCTTCTTGACTGCATTATTTTCTGCTGCAAAGCAGAAATATGTTTTTCTTCTTTGTCCAAGTGTGTTGTGTGTTTTCATCTTTGCTTATCAATACTACAGTGAAAAACAAAATGAACAGGCAACCAAGATGAACACTCTGCATTTCTAGATTGGTTTCCAAAGAAACAATACCCATCCAGCCACATGATCTCTTGTTGTTCCTCCATACTAACTTTTGGAGAGGTAGCCACTTTCAGCCAAAATATTGATGGCAAATAGAAGCACCAGAGATTACCAGGCAGAGCAGGTAGAGCTCAGCCCTGTCTGTCCCAGGAGACAGAGGCCAGCCAGGCAGTATGCTGACATGGGGACCCCAAGCACCACGGGCTCTGGTGCAGCCACAGGCACCAGCTGTCTCTTGTGCAGCCCCTGGCAGGGGACACAGAAAAAGGGAGGACAGCACCCAGGAGGTAGCTGAGGGCATTGAGTCTGGGGACAGGAGACAAAGTGGCATGAAGGTGAGGATGTTTAGGTGACACAGAGACAAAATCTGGTGACAGAGGAGAAGATGGAGAGCTGGGGAAGATCTGGGAGCTGTTCTGGAGAAATGATGGGTAACGGATGCGACAGCTGGAGGAAAGATGCGTTCAGCAAGATGCCTCACAAAATGCAAAACCGTAATAAATAGTTACGTAATAACTTCTTATTTTCAGGTTAATAAGGGAAAGGAGGCACACAGCCGGGCTTAATGGAAAGACTTTGCCTTGCTGGGGTTGAACAAGCAGTTTCTTTGGACGAGGGCTGAACATCTGGACCTGCACCTGCCCTCAGCGATAGCTCTGTTCTAAGGGAGAAACAAACGACAGATCCAAACTCTAGGTTAGCTGGAGAAGTGCTGTTTACAGGAGCGTGGGTGTATCCTCCACCTGGGGACATCTCAGTCCCTAAAATATGTGGCAGTTCCAATGGATTGGTGAGGGGATTTCCTTAACTCAGCCCCTTCCCTCCCTCTTTAAATACCTTCCTCTTTTACAAAACTCAGCAGAAGTATTTTAGTTTTTCAAGCCCTGCAAGTTCTGGGGAGAAACATGGGGCATTTGGCACTTTTCAGATTTTTAAGCCCAGTCAGATAGATGGTCAAAGGGAAAGACATGGGCTGAGAGTACTGGCATGACTGAGTTTATCTATGGAAAAGTCTAGCAAGAAATAACTAAAGTCACAGTCATTTAAAAAGCCAAGAACTTGCTCTAGGCAGCAGACTCAGTGCTCAGCTTCTGTTAACAATGAGCAAGCTCCACAGGTAATGGCTGTGCAGTGGTGGCCCTGGCTTCCACCACCCAGAGAGACTGAGGTAGCTCAGGACAGATGGGGGAGATCATTAACCAAGTGGCAAAGTCACATAATGCACTTTTGTTTAACTGATTCTGTCCTGAAAGCCTAAAACCTGTTGGCTTTCCACTGCTTTGTCAGTATGAAAAAATAACCAACCAGGTATGCCTGTGTAAAGTCAATCACGAAAGAACACACTAGTCAGTGTCAGTCTCCTCTGCCCCGATGTTGAAATGCTGACAGCTCTGCAAAAGAAATTCATAAAGCTGCACCAGTGATTCAGCTAGGACTTTTCTAGATTACAGAAGTATAAGGAGAGAATATTTGCAGCTTATAATTGCAGGGAAACAGGCGTGGTTTACAGCAACAGTAGTTCCTACTTACAGTTTAATTGTAATGTGATGGCGGCCTTAGAAACAAAAGCTGTTCAAAATAAATGTCTTTAACACCATTTCAGCAATAACTACTCCACACTGGTGACAGCTTTCATAAAGTTTCACTATGAGAGAAGTGCATGGTTTCCCAGGAACTCCAGGCATCTAAAAGAATATTCTGGCAGTTAGGACTGCCTTAATTCCAGTAATTGCTTCAAGAATTCAAACACGAGCCTCCTTCTGGCCTTTAGGTAATAATTTATTTTTCTCCAGGTGAGATAATTTGTACATATCTCACAAAGATGCAGAGAGGCTTACTTAATCATTTTGTAAAGGCACATGCAAGCACTAGGCTTTAGGATTATTGTGTGTTGACTGTAGCCACCTTTGGACCCCATGCTTTCTGTGTGCTGAGAGCAGGCAGCACTGCAGGAGATGCTCACTCTATCACACTTTCTTCCTAAAAGCCACCATCAGAAAAAAGTTTAGTAGCAGCAGTCATGTCCAAATAATGTTAAGTATCTGACTAGATTCACAAGACAAGGCAGTTTAAAAGTTCTGACTCGGATTTCATCCTTATGCCACTACTGAGTGTCCTGAAAGTTAAGTTGACCATATTTGCTTTTCTCCAGACTTCTATGCAGACCATTAGGTTGGGAGCCATTTGTCTTCTGATATACACAGAATTATCTGTAAATGTTAAAATGTTGCAGGTCTTCCAACAATAGATGTTCTTGAGTCTCTGACAGATATCTACATTACAATTTTAGGTAGGGTAGAGTAAGGAAGAGGTAAGTTGCTTTTGGAGAAGCAGTTCATGTCTGTAATACTGATGGAATATATTGGAGGTGTAGTTTTAGTCAGATGCTTATAAATGCAGGTTTTAATTAAATACTTGAACTGTCAAGGGTAATCTGTGTGCTTTTAAACTGACTTTACAGATCTCTAGTGCACTGCAGAAGAAACATAGCCATGCAGCTCCATAGATGAAACAATTTGTTAAAACTGCCAATAGAGCTTTGATAACTCTTTGCAGTTAAGTCTGCCCCCACAGTATTTTCCTCTGCTGTAAACACTGTGTACAGAATATTTAAAATTAATTACTTGACACCTGTAGCACTTTCCAGGTGGATAAGAATGTATTTCCTGTAAAAGGCAGGAGTATATTGCTGTCCTTATCTAAGCTGTGGAGGAACCAAGGCAGAGCAGTTAAAAGACTTGCAAGTCAGCACGGCGGACTGTTTTCTGTCTGTCTGGTAGAAAATGCAGATGAGACACAAATCCCCAAATTTTAACCATTGTCTTGTGCACAGGCATCCTTTTGGGTCTACCCCAAAGTTTGCTGAGGGCTCCAGGGGATGGCAGCTGGCCTGTTCACAGGCCATGTAAGGAAATGCAGAGCAGATCAAAAAGCAGAAACAGAAAGTGCAAATTTTTACTGATATTCAAATAAGTCTCATGCAGTGTTTGTGGCATTTTTTCTGCCTGCAGTCTAGTCCTTGAGTCTTTTTGAACTCTGCAGTAAAGTCACGTAAGCTTTTTTTCAGCTTCCTCTTCCCTGAGCACCTAGGAAGAAATGCCACTTACCTTGGGAAGTCTCAAACTCCCAGCAGACAATCAAGCTTGTGCAATTTTCGCAGCAGAGAAGGCTTTGGCCCAGGTACTGGGAGAGCCAAGCTCTGCCCTTAGCCATGTGGAGGACTTCTCTCAAGGAGCTGCTCCAGCTCCAACATGGGGAGAATGAAACAGATGTTTCTGTGCTTTAACATGTACTGGTGAAGACTGAAATCTTGCTGTTTTGAATACCAGACTCTCCAGAGGAGTCCTCCTTCCCGTGTCTTAATTTTTACTGTTGTGGTCTTTTGTATTCCATCTATATTTAGTTGGAGAAGGGATTTAGAGGAATGTAAATAAGTTGAATGTATGTCTGTAAACATATGAACGAACTTGGCAGTTCACTGTCAAGTGGTCTGTTAAATGTGTTGACAAGATCATACTGTATTTTGACAGATTTAGGAGTCTGCCTGGTTTCCCACTCTTACTTTCTGTCTTTCTCTGCCTCACATACACACACACATAAAGACTTTCACAATTTAAAACCGATCTAACCAGGCAGGCACTATATTTGGCTGCGGAATAGACAAACTGAAACTTCTTTTAGAACTTGGGCACCTTTAGTTAACCAGTTACTGTTACACAGATAGATGGATAGACAGATAATTTACTTGTGGATTACCAGATGGTAACATTCATTTTGTTTTGACATCTGCAAATAGCTCATCCTTGCACGCTGACAAGATAGTCACAAGTGAAGTCAATAAGGATACTGCTTTTGTGTCCTACAGCTTTGTCACCCTGAATAGTTTTTGAAAGTGTGAGGACAGTGGTTGGAGTCCCCAGAAGTCAGTGCTCCCGCTTGTCTGCCACGAGGCAGTCTATCAAAAGGAAAAACATCTTGGGCTGGAGTCTCTGGAGTGCATATGCTGCCTAATATATCCTTGAAAAGGAAGTATAGTCAATTCTCTGCAAATGGTCATCCGTCCTACTAGCCAATAATATCAGGTGCTGAAAAAGTCCCTCCATATGAACTATCCCATATTATCTAGCCATCTCTTAGACTGGCGAGTAAAACAGCAGGATGTTTGCCAGCTGTTTTAACAAGTTTCTCTGAGCAGCAGTAGCAACATCCACATAATCATCCTTAAACAGTGCAGTGGCCACAGTGTGATGATATGACATCTCAGACATCAGATGGTTACCCAGAAATTGAGATTGTTTTCTGAAGTCTCCTGAAGTGAGAAGACAACCGGTCTCAAAAGCCCATTTTCCCCCTCTTCCCCCTCTCTCCCCTGTACAAACATGATTTTTCTGGAGTGTTTTGTGAGCAGGTGTGCTCACATAGATCAGACTCCACAGCCTGCTGGCTTCTGTACCTCACAGCCACTGTGGGGGGAGCCTGGCCCCAGGCCGGCTTGCTGAGCCACCCTCCTGTAGCAGGTCCACCTTGGCACTCTGGGGATGCACTCAGAGACAAGACAGCTGGTCTCATCCAGGGAATGGCCTCAAGGCAGCTGCTCTGTCCAGAAGGATCCCTTCCATTGCACTGGCAGCAATGGCTGTGAACACCAAGCTCTTGCTGCTTTCAGGGATGTGGTTTTGTTCCATTCATTAAAAAATATGGAAATGGTCAATGATGTCTATGAATGCAGAGTGAGGTGTGAGCACAGTATATAAGAGCCAGTTTGGTGGGGTTGGGTACTTGGTTTTTATATATATATATATATACACACACATATATATTTATAATTCTAATGAGCAGAGGAATGGGGGGGGGGGGGGGG
>NW_020799091.1:97803645-97819593 GCF_003259725.1 Athene cunicularia
GGGGGGGGGAACTGGAGTTATTTTCAAGCTGCTCCACAGGGCCTAATAAAGAAAACCTCTGTGGGAGCCAGAGAATAGGTATTTTCCTCAACCTTTTTTTAATTCAGTGATAGAATTGCTGTTTTATTTTGTGTTCTTTTTAATGTAGGAGAATGATGAATTTCCAGCTCTTCTGTGCTGATCCCATGTGGTTCAAGTAATCATGATGTTGTCTGTGAAGCTGATGTTTAGCTTTCACTTTTGAACGCTGAAGACCAGGCACATTTCAGAGGTGATAAACTGCTCAGTCTCTGATGGGAGAAAAGCCAAGAGGTACCTACAGCTCCCTTTAACCACCCATCACATTGCAACTAGCTGCTGTGCCCTGCTGCTTGCTCTATGCAGCTTCACATGTCCTGGACATCAGCTGAAGCAGACAGATCCTCTTCAGTGTTAAATCAAGCTTGTGGTTTGCAGGCACTTTATTTGCAAATGCAGCCAGTGACCAGCTCGTGCATAATGTCAGAGGTGGAGTACTTGGACGGCGCCTTTTTCTGGAGGAAGCGGGGAATACCCCGGGAAGGTCCTGTGCCAGCTCCAGTGCTTGCTGACTGGGAAAATGTTGGGAAGGAGGAGGGGAGAAATACAAACCAAAACATCATCTCTGAAATCTTTACCATCTGGCTTTAAGAAGATGAACACACAGTGTTGTTAGTTTTTAAACTGACAAGCACAGAAACTTGGGGGGTTTTTTTGGTTTCTAGGTGTTTTTTTTGTTTTTACATTGGCATCTTTGACAGTCTCCTAAACTCCCTTGTCCTACCTCATCCCCCTTGCTTGCCTATGCGGAGTCATTAAAGGCTTATAATGGAAATATTTTTGTATCTATGTAGTGCAAAACACCCGTTTAAACCGGATGTTTGAGATCAGAAGGACTGACCCAGAATCTGCACTGGGGCAGACTTGAAAGCATGAAAATTTCATTCACAAAGGTTTTCTGGGACCAGTTCTGTTCTGCCTAAGTGGAGTCACGCACATGCTGGCTCAGATGCTCCCACAGCGTTTCCAGAGCAGAGTCAATTGCTTTTAAAGTTATGCAGGGCTACATCCTTAATGGACAGAGGCCATGAGCACGACTGGGAACAATTACCAGCTGAATAAGATGTTCATCTGCAAGGGGTGCACTTTTACCAGCTACTACCCTTGGACGGCCCAGGGAGTGAGAGGCACAGTCAATCCCACGCTTACTTGTTTTCCTTCCCTTCATCGCCACAGTTTCAACTGATTTTGATTACTCTGGCGCCAAATAAATGAAAACATTTCATAGACATATAATCATCCGTCACTGTGAAGAAAGGAAAAATGCTTGTGTACTGTATGTTTATAAATACGCTTAATGAAAAAAGGGATAGCTCTGCCCTTCCCAGCCTCATGCGGCTGTAGCCAGTGTAGCTGCGTGTCATGTCGGAAAAGCCGGTTGCTGCTTACATCCCAACACAGTCTCTGGCACAGCTGAGGAGCTGGTGGTGCCACGGAGGGATGTGTAGCCCTGCCCCTTCCCGCCCACCAGGTTACGAAGGTTAGTGCCCAGGGAGAGGTAAGTGATGCGAGGTCTCAGGAGGCAGGAATGCAGCCTGTGCCCATGGACTGCAGCAGAAAAGCAGCACCTGGGAGGAAGCAAAGGGAAGGTGGGGAGGGGGGCAAGGAGGAAAATAACTTGCAGGCACAGTCTGCTGCAACTTGCTTAGTCCCTGGAAAGAAGTTGACTTGGCTCCCAGCAGATCAGGGGACTTTGGCATTGCCAGGTGAAAGGGAAAAGCAGTCATTGATAGCAGTGCTACGACAGCGTGTGTGCTGCTCTCATCTCACAGGAGCATTCAGCTTGTCACACAAGCTCTGTGTGCAGATGCTCATCGGGAAGTTTTTCTGACTGTTTGACAATGGACTTTCCTTACATATTCAATCATTTGTTACCATGGGGAGTGTTTGGCTTGCCTCTGTTTTGACAAAACTGCTTGTCACGTCAGGCTAAATACAACTTAATACAAGAATGCCATGCCCTAAATGCAACCTTTGAAAAGGCCAGATCCTCTTCTGTAAGAAAATAAACGTGCAAAAATGTCATGAAAAATTGCTGCTAGGATCTATCCATTAAACGCTTTTGACCCTTATTCTTTACCTGTCAGATTTGCTGACAGGTTACTGTTTGCATCTGCCTTGGACCCATAAACACAAGCATACTGTTGGCCTTTTCCAAACTACTACCTGAGCTGCAGTTTGTAGAAATCACTCACAACAAGCTTTTTTCCCTTTGAAGTTCTTGTGAGCATTGAGTGGAAATGAATAAAAATTAAATGCATAAAGTGGGCAAATTAAATGGATAAAGTATTGTGGCAAGGTGTCATGCCAGGTGCTTGTGGAGGTGCATGCTGCTGCAGGAGCAATTAAACTGCATCACACAGTGTGCAGGGTGGTCAGGGGAGTCATTAGATTATCAAAGGCTCCTTCTAAGTTGCTACACCTTGGCAGGAATATACTGCAAGAGCTGAGAGATGCAAGTGCAATCACTACTCTGCCCACAGTGAGTTGCTCTAAGGCACAGCCAGTTTGTCATTCACTTTTATATTTCTACTTTTTTTTTTTTTTTTAATACCATGTAGCTGACGCAGCATTTCAGGATTTGTGACCCTGTTGTAAAAGTAACAGTGTTTCGTGTTCCATTGGAAGCACCACATTATGAAGATTATTATTTTTTCAAAGAATGGTCAATGATTTATTTTTCTTGCATGATGATGGAGGATGGCTTTTAAATATTTTTCTTTCCAGGCATGCTTCGAAGCTTGTCCTGTGGCTTTTGGCAGCTGTCTTGTGATATCTGAAGATTTCAGATATGGTACCAATACCACAGCAAGAACTGTAGTCTGACATGAGCTGTAGAGTAGTGTCCTGCCTTCCCAAGTAGAGAATTACCCTTTTCTTCTTGAATTCATGGTAACTGTGCCCTGGGTGTAGGTTGGCCAACAACACAGACTGGCTATGTGGAGGGAAGGGCTGTTTAGGTTGTGTCTCCTGATAGAAACATAGAGCTAGAGAGTTGGAAGAGATCTAGGAAGTCATCACTTCCATCCCTAAAATATAAGCAGGACCAGTATTTCAAGCATTCCTGCTCTTCAAAACTTCCAGTGATGGTGAGTTTTCAGCCTCCCTAGACAGTTTATTCTCATGCTTTATTATCCTAAACTGTAGAAAGTTTTTCCTCATGTTTAGCCTAAGTCTCCCTACCTTCAGTTGAACACCATCACTCCTGTCAACCTACAGTGAATAGCACAGCTTACTCCCTTCCTACATGTTAGCCTGTGACAGGTTTGAAGACAAGTATTGGATCTCTCTTGAGAGACTGGGAAACAACCCCAGCTGAATCTGTCCTACAGACCACATCTTTCACGGACTTCTCCATTGGTCTCTGCAGTTTGCCCGCATTCTTGAGCTATGAGCTCCCACTGGGGCTTTGTCAGTAGCAACTCAAACAGAAAGACTATGTTGTGTGACTTGCTCATGACACTCAGCACTTGCTTTTTCTGTAGCCACATAACACATTTGCACCATGTGGACTACAAGCCACATTATCTTCCTCTGCAGAACTTCTGCCAAGCCAGTGTTTCTCCAGACAGTATTTGTGTATCTGGCTATTGCTAAATATATGACTTTGAATTTGCATTAACTGAATTTCACCTTCTTTATTCACATTGTTGCTCATTGGATCAAGGCCTTTTAGGATTTTAGACTTGTCTTCCATTTGTTGTTTCCACTGTTCCAGTAGAACCTGTAAGAGTCTGAATGAGAGTCTTTACTTTCCCAAGGAGTTAATACAGGGGGATCACACCTGATACTTGTTTTCTTTGTCCTTGTTAGCTGCTCCTCCACACCATCTTACCTTCTATCTGCTCATAGGCAAATGGACCAGGAAAGCATGAGAGATCTTGGAGCTGGCTTACCTCTTTTCAGGTCTTCTAGGAACTTATCTGTTACCTTGGGTTCCCAAGGGTAGCTGATAAAAGCCCTGTGATAGCTTCAGCCAGTTGCCAAACTATCTTAGGTTTCCATTCCATCCAGTGTATCTGATGTCAAAATGCTCAAGGGCACATCCCCACTGATACATCAGTGTGAATCAGGAGTGTGCTTTTGAAGCAAACCTCCTGCCCATTTCCCCAGCGGAGCTTTGGCTCACACTGTGGAGCACTCACAGGACATGTGAACAGGATGACTTTCAGATGAAACTAAAATGCAAGGTGCACTCTGGGCCAGACTAGCACTGATTTGAGGAAAACCTCCCTGAAATACATATGATGTAGAGGTCAGGTCCTCAACAACAGCCCTTCCCTGGCACTATTACTCCTTGCAATTCTTTATGAGCTTGAACACTTGCCTCCCTGTCAGCAACCAGACTGTGTAAGCCAGCTCCTCGTAGCTGACCATTTCCATAAAGACTTACATGAAAGATATAATAACCACTGTGGTTTTCTTGGGATCTGTTATCAGGTTTCCCTACTCAGTGACAGCAGACTGACTCTTTCCTTGGAAGGCAAGTGTTGGATTACTGCTTGTTTGGCACATATATGCACGTGGACACAATCTCCCCACCCGCAACTGTGAAAACACTCCCAGGGTACCTACTGCTCATCTGAAACATCCTTTACAGCCAGGCATCTGGCTGTGATTAAGGTACAATTGAACCCTATGAAAAATCCCTTCTTCCCTCTTTCCATCATTAAATACGGGGACTCTGAATGTATCTGAAAGAGTCTTCATTTGCACGTGTTGTTTAAAGGGTTCAGAAAAGACAAAAATATTTTTCCTGCAATGACATAGAAGTGAGTGCATACTTGCAAAAACCACACCTCTGTTCCCAGGAAAGTCATTCTCATCTGGTGATTAACATCACCCATAGTAGATTTTTTATGAACCTCACCTAAGCAGGTAACTTAAAGCAGACCATAACTTACTAAAACTATATAAATGAATATTGAATTTTACTTAGGATACTGACCAAAGTGGGTTTTCTTACATATTCCTCAACTTAGACAATTTCAGGGCTGCTGTCCAGGCTCTGATATCAAGATATAACTGGCTAAGTGCTACCCTCTGGAAATGCTGTTTGAGGATTTTCCTTATGATATGTCATTAGCCATGGCATAATAATTCAATAACACATAAAGTACATGCATTATGCATTATTACCAAATGATACAGAATGCACGAATTTCCTAAGTAATACAAAAGGAAATCTGTTGTTGATCACTTCTACTCAACTTTGATGCAAATTGTTTTAATATTTTATTTAATTAGCATTTAACGTGCCTCCCATAAAACAGCTGTCTTTCCACTGAATGCCACAGAAATGTCTGAACAAAAGAAAAATGAAACTAAAGTAATGAAATATCTTCTATTTTGCCTGGATGTATAAGGTACAGTTGTGTTTTGTTAGGTATGAGGGCTTTTTTCAAAGGCTCATATGTTTAGCCTCGCAGCAAATTTATTCTCTGGCTTGAAAGGGAATAAAAGGGAGTAAAGAAACAACCTACTTTGTACAAGCAAACAAAAGCAAATTGATAGATACAATTTCAGTCTTTTACAGTAATTGCCTCCTACTTTGTAGTGCCACAGATCAATCTGCTTTTTGGGGGAACTTTTGATTCAGTTGTAGTCATTCTTCACTCTGCTGGCTGCCCAAGAACTGAGGAGGAATTTTCATCACAATTCACATCAGATCTTCAAGGATGTGCATCAGGTCATCCTGTACAGCCTTTTGGAAGAAGACAGAATTGAAGTGCCCTTTAGCTTAAAATCATAAAAGTCTCAAAAGGTCTAAATAGAAAATAAAACAAATGCAGACATTTATTAAGAACAGTCAGAGAAAGCAAACTTAAAGGAAAAGAGCTGGCATATCTTTGGTCATAAAGGGTCAAGCTCTAGAAAGCTGGTTTATTCTCAGAGCAGCTAGAGTTCAGCTGCTTTGATGATGAGTTCTCTGCCCTCTCACAGAGTTCCTCAGCAAATTACTGCCACTTCCTGTGTCATTGTCCAAGCCTGAAGGATCAGTAATGTCTTATATACTGTTTAACTTGTAAACTGTTCAGATCAGTAGCAAAAACTTGCTAAACGGTTGTAAACATAAACCCCAGAGGCTGGCAATACAGTTTCTAGGAACCAACTGAAATACATCACTGCCACTGCACTGATGTTCCCCCTTTTTTACTCCCTTACCTAGTCTGTCTCTGAGGTGCATTCCTTGATCTCTGTGTTTCTGTTGTCCCCCTCCTGTCACCTCTTGCAGGTGCGTGAGTGTACATTTCTACAGGTCTTGACACTTTTTTTCTGCACTCTATCACAAGGAAGCGTTAACCACTCTGACATGCTCTCCTCCTAAAAACAGTGTGGCTTTTGGGCTGAATATGTGTAGACACCATTTCATAAAGTCATACCTTCATATGCATCTGGAGCTCCTAAAGTGTTTCAGGAGCTTGAAAGTGGTTGGGTACATGCAAGATCCCCCACTGGAAGGGGGCACTGCCTCCAGAGCCGCTTCTGTTATCAGACCCCCGAACAGTGATGGGTTTGCACAGCAAGTTATTTACTTGCTGGACAAGAATATATGTATGTATAAAAGACTTATATAACTTTATAACTTTATAGCTACATAACTTTGGTGGAATGTATCAGATAGTAAAAGCCAACTTCTGCATGGGTAAACCAGAATGGAATCTGTAGGCAAACCTTCGTGATGAGTACAGGGAAGGACTTCGAGAGAGCTCAGAAGGGAAGCTTAGCTACAATACTACTGAGCTGCCACATCCAGAGGCTGCCCTCTCCCTTAGCCTACACAGGTAAATGGAAGATTTCTAGTATGCCCAGTGAGAGAGAGGTTGTTGAGACATAACTTCTCAGTGTTTTTTCATTAACTGCCCTAAAGGGGCACAGAAGAAAATAGTACATATGAGCTGATATGTTCCTGATTAGCTGGCATGTTACCCCTTTTCAAACTCCACAGAGGAAGAAATGAAACCGAACCAGCTGCTCTTCAGATCTTAAAGGAACTGAAATAAGCTGCAACCACCTTCAGTGGAAGTACTAAGAGTCACTGTAAGGCACAAAGGCTCCCTTCTCTTGAATGTGCATGTTAACACTTTTTTTGTTCTTAACAGTGTTCACAGTCATAAGACCTTAAAATCAGATAAATGTACAGATAAAGAGATCGTTCTGCTTTTTAAAGGGATGGAGCAAAATAGAGGACATGTAACATACTCTCCTAGCAGGACGGCTCTGTGAGGGGATTAGGTTGCAGCCCCAGCATGCCTGAAGCCGAGTACAATCTCACAAACTCTACATAGCTAGTTTTAAGCAAATAAGCCATTGCCAGCTCTCAAAGACAAAATAAATAAACCTAAACAAAATGTGCTTATTTTAAGACTATGGTTCAGAAACCAGGGGGTCCCTTTCAGTGACATTCTTTCCATTGAGTTCAGTAGGCATTAGAGCAGGCCTTCAGATGTTTGAAACGGTGATTTCTGTCGATATCTCAGTAAGCAGTCTCCTTTCATGGGTTTTGTCTGCTGGCATTTTATCCATCTGTGTGGTCTGTTCTGAAGCTTCATGTGCCGTGCTGCTGCAATCAGAGGAGATCCAAGGATTCCCCAAATGCTTTCCCTTGAGGGCACTTGGCATGAAACTTTGCCATGGAAGAAACACTTTTGAATGTTGTTTGGTTGTATGTTTTCAGAGGTGAACAGGCAGCAAGTAGCATTCGGAGGTTCAGTCTGGGAAAGGTATCCTACCACTGCAGTTTCTCAAACAGACCCCCCCACACCTCTGGCTAAGGGCTGTTCAGTTACACTGTGGGGCAAGAAACTTGCATGATATGAATTGACAGTGAAATTCATTTTATCATTGATCCACTGGCAAAATGGCCCAGAAAGATGACAATGCCAGATTGTTTCAAGTGATTTGCTCCTGGAAAGAGCAAGATCTGCTGTTGATGGTGAGCAATGTGGAGCAAAGAGAAACAGAGCCTCAGAGTATCCAAAAGTTTCCACCGGTCAAGCTACCGACTGCAGCAGGATTTGGAAAGATTTCTTCCCCAGGGATCTCACCTTTCATTGCAGGTCTTTGTTCCACTTCACTTTTTTCAGTTAGGTCCTGGCAGGCTGGGAAACATCATAATCCCTCAGCAAAATGGAAACCTGCACAAACTTCCCCTGATCTCTTTAAATGTTCACTGAATCTAAACCAGGAGGAACTACTTATTAAATAGAAATATCTGCAGTAGTTATTGGGAAAGTATACACTGTTGCCATGATCTGTGTTTCAGTTCTATTGGGCATTGAAACTTTCTGAAAAGGGACTTAAAAAAAATTTGATAAGTGAGTATACACTATGACAAGGAGTTTCAGAAGCAGATAATGGTGCAGAGTGCCTCCGTCTTCTGGTAGCTTCTATGAACAAAATTAAGGGGACTTAATTTTCACAAAGGACTAGACTTCCTATTGCCAAATTTTTCCACAGGCTCATTTTGGGAGTATGGAAAATCAGGAGCTGCTGCTGACAATTTTCACCATCAAGTCCACAGGAGACTTTCCAACTGAATGATTATTTCAAGAAGACCACCTTCTCTCCCAAACTGAAGAGAGTTTCTCATTTTTCCTACTGGTTTACTTAGTTCACAGCGTTAAACCTCTGTCAACACAGAAAGCAGTTTTGCATATTGTTGCTTTCTGTGTTGTGGTATGATCTTTTTAATGTATATGCTTGCAGCCTGGGGTAAGAGGGCTCTGGTATGGTACTTCAGGAAATGTTTTCCTCATAATTTCTAAGACAACTGAATAAAAGGTTGCAGATATAAAGGTGAAAATCCATTCTCGGTAACTCTAAGCTTATAACAATGTAATTCCACTGAAAAATGGCATTTTCCTACATTTAGCTACTGAACAAAGAGTAAAATTTAACAGAGGGGGTTGAATGTGATTCAGTGCTTGTAAAAACAGAATGAAGACTTCTCATTTGCAAGTTGCCCTCTCATTCTGATGTCTGCCTGTTTATCGCTCTGCACTACCTTGAGGCTACAGGGAATCTTGTACAGCTGTCATTGCAGCTTTGTAGGTTGGCCAACACATGACAAGCTTATTAAATGATATGAACAGCACTCTGGTGCTAATGACTGGACCTCTCATCAACTCACACTCCCATTCTATGATTCATCAGCACTTCTTTCCTTTAGGAGCAAACCTTAAATGGAAGTCACGTTACAGTTAACTTTCATTAACTTTCTACAGGGTACCTCATCCCACTGACAAACACGCATATGCTTAACACCTTTCTTTAAACACTAAGAGAAATACTATGTTGAATATGGCGCCACCAGCACATCTGTGCTATTAGAAATATTGGCTGAGCGAAATAGTGGCTCGATATATGATGATCTACACAAAAAGCAAGACTGAAGCTCCTCATTATGGAGCAACCTGACTACACCTCATTTTGCTTTCAGCCCTTTTATCTGTTGTGTGAGTAAAGGTGTGGATGCTTTGTGGGCTGGAAAACAAATGCATTCTTTGCCTGCTCAAGAGATTTTTCGCATCACAAAAATGTGCCTAATGCAGTAGTCACCGGCTGTTTAGGAAAGCCTTCATTCATTTTCAGTGGGGGCTGGATCAGACCCAGTCATGCCTGTCACTGAAAGGCCACACATGTAGGGCCAGGCTGTTTGCTGGCCTGTAGGCAAAGGTCTGAAGAGAGATACTCTCATAGCCACAACAAATTTTATTGTAATCAAAAGAGGATATAGGTTTGGGATGTTTTTTCTCCAGCCATTGCCCTGGCCCACCAGGGTGTTTGTAGCAGATGTAATGGTGGAGATGTGCTGTGGCTGACAAGAGAAACTCAAACATTATTTTGCAGGATGTGTGCAACTCACAGCTGCCCTCCACTTCAACTTAGCACATCTCCAAGCCAGCAATTAAGACATCCAAGCATTTCATACTGAGGAAAGGGGGAAAAACCCAGACAGGGCCATGAGGAGCGTATATGGAAGAAAAGGCAAGTAAATCCAGCATGGAAAAATGAGGTAAACTACCCATTTGACCACTCTTTTGTTAAGCTGTTTTTCAGGATGCAGTCATAGCATTAAATCTTTCCTTCAAAAAGTCTATGGCAATAATTTTTTTGCACTGGTTCAGGGCAAATTGTCAGTTCTACTCTCTTTCATTTAAGACTGGATGAACAACAGCTCTCTCCTGCTTTATTTAGTGGTAAAGGTTAATTTATATGATTCTACATCCCTTTTTCATAAATGTCTGGCTCTAATTTCTTCAAGAGTCCACCTGCCCTCACTGCAATTCTTGCAAGGTTTGTCCATTTTCCTAATGAGATTCTTCCCTCTGAATTTATCTTTGACTTTCCATTTCCTTCTAGCTTCTCCCTCTCTCTCTTTCCTTCTCTTGACTTTTCTCATATTGTGAAATTGCTATTGCAAATGGATGCTCTGTCTCTTCTTCATCCTTCTACATCACAGCTGTCTTTCCTCTATGCTGCTTCTTACACCCAAAAGGTCTTTCCAGATCCTGCTTGTTAGGCATATTCCCTGCTCCTCATCATGACTATTCAAAATTAGTGAACTAATCATGAGGCAGAGCAGGGAGAACAGTTAAAGCTTTTAAGCAATGACATTTATTAAACACATATATAGAAATTTGGTGGGAATTTTTCAGCCAGGTTTCTTGAGCAGCTGGGTACATGAATCATTTGTACAGCATTTGGAAAATCTTCACTGGGAATCTGTTTGCTCTTTACAGGGGCTGTACTGGGCAGGCATCCATCTATCTTTCATACCAGATCAAACCGGAGCTCAGTGCAGGGGAAGTTGAAGACTATTTTGGCAGAGGGCAGTAACCAGGTGCAACTCCCAGGTCACCAGCTAGTTCACCCAGAGCCAGCTCATGTCATGGAACCATACTGGGAAAAGGTTGGCATAGCAATAAAAACAGCAGCTTTCCCTGAGAACCTGTTACCACCTTCAGATTTAACATAGCCATCACTTGCAACGTGCTGATATTGTCACAGTGAGAAAGCCTTGTCATAAATGTTAAAGTGTTTTCTGAGTAATTAGACAAAATCAGGTAATTTCGCTAGAATCCCCTGTGAAATACAGATGTCAAGCACTATTCTCTAAGCCCAGAAAGAAGTAGCAGATAAGTAATTCAAAGTTTTATCACTAAGCTACCTGGACTATTTTTCTTTCTAAAATAGCTACTTCTTATTAAGTAGATATTTCGCATTTTCTATATTTATAGGAAAACAATTAGTTGCTTTGAAAAATATCACGAAGTATATCCTAAAGAGGAAACAGTGAACCAATAGCTCGTTACAATATCTAGACAATCTTACCCCTGTGTCTAAAAACACAAAACAAAAGAGATGGCAAACCCTGCAAAATTTTTCCCCATTTCCCCACTTGTGAGCAATCCCACCGATTCCAGTAAAACAACTCACAGGAAGAAATGCAAGCATGCATTACCTGTTTCACTATGTTTGCTTTATGACTTTACTGCCAAGAGTTCAAGTTCAGTCCTTACAGATTTACTCCAAGCTCAATTCTTGCCGGTGGTTAGTGTCAGGATATTAGTTAGCTGCCTTGATCTGTTTCTCTATTTTATTTTCATCCAAATGGGGTTTTGCTGGTGCAGATACTGAGACAGTGTAAAGCGGTGGCACTTGTCACTTGTAAAGGGTAGGCTGGGACTCTGGATGGAATTTGCTCCCCAGGTGAGAAAAAAAAGAAAAAAAGTCAATAGCTTGGGGAGTTACTTGTTTTTACCATCATGCATCATTTGTAATTAGACACAGCTGTGTCTGTGCCCAGAGAGTAGCACATCCCTGGCACTCACTGATTTTCACAGGGAGTTCAGGGACATGCAGGACAGATCTGAACTGGGGCTGGCCTGCAACATTTGCCAGAAAATCAGAAATGCTTAGAAGTTTTATGTGCCCTGCTATGTGAAAACATCTTTAGGTGCTTATGTGGATTTTTGAGACCTTTCTTTTTCCCCTCCTTCCCCACAAGTTTCTTGTTATTCCTTTTTTCCCCACTTTTCTGCCTTTTCCACTGCTGGCCACAAGCATTTGACTCGTTTCAGTCCCCCAGCAAAAGACAGATTAAAATCCCCCAAACTTTATTAATGAAAATAAGTTATTGGAAATACATAAAACAACTCTTGTACCCAGGGAGAAAAAGGACCAAAAGTAGTGGAGTGATAGTGGTCAGGTTTCTGTACCAGAGCACTTCTGCAGCAGCACTGAAGTAGCATTTTTGGTACAGCTATGAAACAGGAAGACCAGAAGGAAACAGTTGATTTAGGTCAGTCCTTTTTTTAGCTTAGTTATTTATTCTGGGTCAATTTTGAAATGAAAACCTAAAGCATTTTATTTTGAAACTGCCAGAGTGAAACGCCATTTGGGTGGTGTTTTAAAACGCTTCCATCCTCTCCTCTGCTGTGTTGACTGACAGCCTCAATTCACAGACAAATCCAGTTGGTCTGAAAGGGCATCTTTTGGTGAATCTTCTCCTCTGCATTTTTCTTAATTATTATTTTCATAACTCTTAGACATCATTCACAAGGTTATGAAAGGCCACCATAAGCCAGAGCATCCTGTTGATGGCAAACAAGTGCCAGCAGCTCCAGTTTACTACAATACCAGTTTGCTGTACTGTAACTCAAGCTCTGCTCTTCCACGGTGATTTTGCAGGACTGCCTGGCCCATGACATTCCCAGCCTCTCAGCACTAACTCAGTAAGTGGTTCAGACTCAAGGTTTCTAATGCTGCCATTCAATAGCATTCACCTTTGACACACAGTGAGGATTTAGGTTGGCAGCTGGCAGCTTTTTCTCTTAGAAAGGCTGAAAACCAGGTCTTTTTCTGACACTGCTGGATAGAGGGAGACTCATACAGATGTTGGAAGCCTGAAGCCTTTACTTTGGCTTCCAGAAAAGTAGGAAGCAAGGGAGAGTGTTGAGGGAAAATATAAATTACATATTGAACAAAATACACAGGCAGCTTCTAACCTCCTCTCAGTTTCCCCTCTGAAAGATCTGTGCCAAAAGCCTTAGCACGCAAAGTCGTGACAGAGGAAAGCTGGGTCATGTTTCTTTTGAGTATACTGGGGGTTGGTGAGAGGGTGCTGTGAAAAGCAGTGTGGTGTGCCTTGGCTGACTAGGGCCTTTACCCAAACTGGAGTGTGCAAGGTTTCGAGTTTGCCCCTGCCTACTGGCCTCAAGGAGATTTTTGGTCCTCTCACTGTGAGCATTTGCTTTGCTTTAATCTTGCTCTATCCCCCTGATGGGGACAAGTGGATGTAAAGGAATGGCATTCTCCTGGTCTTCACCTGCTCTGGCTCGCCTCAGTCCATTTAGCACTTGTCTATCCCTGCTCATGTTTGAACCTAAACAGCTTTTTCCAAGGCTGGCCGGGCACACCATTCATTTCATTCTGAGAAGTCCAGCCTTTGTTTGTGATAGAGCAGAGCAATGGAGTGAATCTAACATGCAGATTATGCCCCAGGGTTGAACACATCCTGCTGCACTGAGATGTACAGTTTCTGTCTGGAAGATCTCAAGGGATTAAAGCCAGTCTAAATCGAAAGGAGGATGAAAACTGAGAGGCTGCTATCAGTGGAAGGAAGGAAGCCATTGTTTACGTACAGCCGGTCACTTATAGGGCAGATGGAGAGACTACATGTCTCCCTACATTGTTGTGTCAAACCTCAAACTGTAAGCCTGACCTCCCAACACATCCTGAGAGCGGCCAAAATAATCCCTAAATCATTCTGGTTTGGGTCTCTTAGTAGTTTGTGGGATTTTGCAGCCTGCAAGGTTGCTGGCCTCTGGGGCATACCTTGATGGGGTCAAGTGATTACTGTGCTCTGTGAGGGGAAAAAGTCAGTTTACATGTAGAAACTGATAAATTTAAATACTCAGAGCTTTTCTGGTGTTAATCTAGCATTTCTACCAGTGCGGCCTTAAGTATCTGGTCTTAAAAAAACTGGACTTCTGTTGAAGGTTTGAGAGAGGGGGTGGTGGTGGGCTTTTTCCGAATTCTGGCAACCTTATGAGGGTCCAAATGGGATCTGTTGACCAAGACTTCAGAGTATGTACATGCCTGGTATTCAGGGCTTGTTTACTGGAGCTCATGTTCCAGCCAACCACCCCAGCAACAGAGCTAAGCTCTGTATTACTAACACAGGAGATATATTCCTCAGTACTCCTAAATCTTTGAGTCCTAGCCCATACACAAAATTTTTAAAATTACTACTGGTACAATAATTTGATCTTTCCATTGTCATGTGGTGGTCACTTGTTAATTTGTTTCATGATGTGTCAGCTTCTAGATCTAAGACTGATACTACTCTCTGAAGGTTAACCATTAACTTACATCTTATTTATTAGAAAGCAAAGCATGTCTAAGTACCAGTGCCATGAGTTTTCTAAGGGTCTCTGTTTACTGTAACTACAGGATAGCTTTTAAAAAAAATGAGACTGGGATTAATGGTGGCACAACTCACATAGCAACATTTAGATGCCCTGTTTGGGGCACTTACTGTGAAATAATCCAGTGTATTCCTCTCCTCAGAGCAATGCCAGCTACGCTAACAGTACATTTTGACGGAGATTTATTGTAAGGCTGTAGGAACAGCTGATGTGCACCCAGCATAGAATGGTACCGTGGCGCATTGAGCATTGCCAGCAACCCTTCCCAGTTCTTTAGGATTCACAGCTTCTCTGGTGGGTGTAGTGGTGGCCTGGGAGAAGAGTCATCCATGCCCCCCACTTGAGCGTAGCACAGACCCACAGACCACAGTCCTTTCCTTGAAAATTCAAGGTGGTTAGATCTTAATAAAGCATATTGTCAGGTCCTATTTGCAGCTGACTGTTGGCAGAGCAGAGACTGGAGTGACAGGCTACATGTTGAAACACTCAGGCTTTTGCCTTGCATCATCCACCCTAGCTATGAGATGACAAAGCCAGCCCAACTGTTGCCTGTCGCATCGCATAGCTATGCCACAGCCTTCACGGCAGATGACTGAGGTGAAGGTATTAACATAGCTGACATTTGCTGGGCACTGGCATGCTGTGCTGCTGGGCACGGCCCAGAGCGCTGCGGATGCTGATGGCACATGCTCCGGCTGTCTGGGTGTCCGTCCCAGCCCTGGCAGCTCTCCTGCCCCAGACCATTGAGAACTAGAAAAAGAGAAATAAAATGCAGCACAAACAGTGATTTAAGGCTGTGATCACTGCTGCCTTCTGAAGCAGCCAGGGACTAGAGCTTCTGCAGGATAGGTCTCTTTCCCAGATGCCAAGACAAAGGGTCAGAAATAAGGGGGTCTGATTTTTTCTTGCCACAGCAGGTGAGCTTGCCCAAGCACACCCCTGCAGCAGGCAGCTTCCTCAGGCTCGCTGAAATACATTCCCGTTGGCCTCGTCTCAAACCTCTGTTGTCATTTAAAATCTTCCCTGCCTTTTGGGACAGAGCAGCTAACTCAGCACATTATATACCTCTTCTGCGTCCCTGATTTGAAAATCTCTTTCTTATACGGTGACAGATCTGTCTGAAATTTGGGCTCTTGGCTTACACTCAGGTGAATGTGCCATAAGGTTCTGGCTCTGCTCTCTGACCAGCCGCATTAAATTTGTAGAATTAGGTTTCTTGGACAGTTACCCTGAGAAAGCGAAGCCAAAATTGGCTTCTGTAGGGCCGGTTGCTTGTCTTCCAGCGGCACCGTACCTTATGGCACAACCCGGGCCCATAGGCAGTCGAGGGAAAGATTGGAGCCAGCCTCCGCTCCCGGCTCGGCCACCCGCCCGCAGGTTGCCGGGTCACTTCGGGCTTTCTTCCCTTCCGAGGGAGCGCGGCTCCCCCCAGGGC
>NW_020799091.1:97819643-97824589 GCF_003259725.1 Athene cunicularia
GGAGTGATAGTGGTCAGGTTTCTGTACCAGAGCACTTCTGCAGCAGCACTGAAGTAGCATTTTTGGTACAGCTATGAAACAGGAAGACCAGAAGGAAACAGTTGATTTAGGTCAGTCCTTTTTTTAGCTTAGTTATTTATTCTGGGTCAATTTTGAAATGAAAACCTAAAGCATTTTATTTTGAAACTGCCAGAGTGAAACGCCATTTGGGTGGTGTTTTAAAACGCTTCCATCCTCTCCTCTGCTGTGTTGACTGACAGCCTCAATTCACAGACAAATCCAGTTGGTCTGAAAGGGCATCTTTTGGTGAATCTTCTCCTCTGCATTTTTCTTAATTATTATTTTCATAACTCTTAGACATCATTCACAAGGTTATGAAAGGCCACCATAAGCCAGAGCATCCTGTTGATGGCAAACAAGTGCCAGCAGCTCCAGTTTACTACAATACCAGTTTGCTGTACTGTAACTCAAGCTCTGCTCTTCCACGGTGATTTTGCAGGACTGCCTGGCCCATGACATTCCCAGCCTCTCAGCACTAACTCAGTAAGTGGTTCAGACTCAAGGTTTCTAATGCTGCCATTCAATAGCATTCACCTTTGACACACAGTGAGGATTTAGGTTGGCAGCTGGCAGCTTTTTCTCTTAGAAAGGCTGAAAACCAGGTCTTTTTCTGACACTGCTGGATAGAGGGAGACTCATACAGATGTTGGAAGCCTGAAGCCTTTACTTTGGCTTCCAGAAAAGTAGGAAGCAAGGGAGAGTGTTGAGGGAAAATATAAATTACATATTGAACAAAATACACAGGCAGCTTCTAACCTCCTCTCAGTTTCCCCTCTGAAAGATCTGTGCCAAAAGCCTTAGCACGCAAAGTCGTGACAGAGGAAAGCTGGGTCATGTTTCTTTTGAGTATACTGGGGGTTGGTGAGAGGGTGCTGTGAAAAGCAGTGTGGTGTGCCTTGGCTGACTAGGGCCTTTACCCAAACTGGAGTGTGCAAGGTTTTGAGTTTGCCCCTGCCTACTGGCCTCAAGGAGATTTTTGGTCCTCTCACTGTGAGCATTTGCTTTGCTTTAATCTTGCTCTATCCCCCTGATGGGGACAAGTGGATGTAAAGGAATGGCATTCTCCTGGTCTTCACCTGCTCTGGCTCGCCTCAGTCCATTTAGCACTTGTCTATCCCTGCTCATGTTTGAACCTAAACAGCTTTTTCCAAGGCTGGCCGGGCCGGGCGGGCTGTGCTCCCCCCGAGAGCATCCCGCCGCCCAGGCAAGGGCCCCAAGGGAGTCGGCGTTGCTGTCTGCTTTCGTCTTTGGCGGATGGTTGTTGAGTTAGTTACATGGGAGTGGAGAGTCCAGCGCAGGGAGTGGGGAGCGGTTTACCCCGGACCAGCCCAAAAGTTGGTCTGGTTGCGGTAGGCTCTGGGTTCAAGACTCAGGTAGGCCAGATTCAAACGCGGCAGGGGTTTGAGCCGGGCTCGGCACACGGTTGCCAAATGTCCTAACCCTTCAGGTCTTGCTGCTCAGAATTGCTCTGTTTTGTTTTGGGATTGGTTTTTTGTTTTGTTTTTGTTTTTGTTTTCTGGAAATTCATTTGTGAAAACTTCAGAATTTCCTAGGTTATATGAGGCATTAGAACTGCCAGATCCTTTTGCGTCACGAGAAGCTTCTGTTTCAGTGGACTGAATTTTTCAGAGGAAAACACGCACACGCATCTCCCCACTAACCCTAAAAGGAAGCCAGAATGCCCATATAGCTTGCATTTGTGCTAGAAATGCAGGTAGTGTCAGGAAAAAACATTCTACTTCCATAGTTGTAACAAGCAGGAAAAAATCCAAACCCAATAAGCGCCAAATTTTGTCAGGGGATCCCTGGTCCTCGATGTGAGATGCTTCTCCAGAGCCCCGCAGAAGTCTGGCATCGGCTTGCATAAGCAGTATCTGTGTGCCAGGGGCTTTGACTATGAGTTCCTTGCAGTAGGAACTGTGTGTTGTTACGTATTTGTGCTCCACCTACCAGTATTTTTGATAGTATTGCAAAGGCTTCTTCCTTTTCTTCCAAGGGACTTCTTTCACTGTGATAGTCACTCAGAAGATGCAAGGAAAGTCTCGTTCTGCTTCAGCCCTGATGTTGGTGCAGCCCTTTTAATGCCACGGGTTTCTTGGCAAAGGTTTCATGGGTTTCAGTGTGCTGAACCCCAGGCTGCACAGGTGTGAGGCTTCCTGTGGTTTGCAGCAAAGATGGGAAAGGGCTGCTGCCTGCTCTTCAGAAGAGAGGAAAGGAGACAAAAGGTGGCACAGCAGCCATTTCTCAGTGCTGTAGTAAGTTACTTTTCTCCCCTCTTTTTGCACTGACACAGAGGCAGAGCCAGAACTGCTATCTTATTATTAGATTTAGGACCTTTTTTTTTTAATTTTTTTTTTTTTTTCCTTCTCTTGGGGAGGGAGAAGGAAGGGGAAGAATTTAGGACAGGACAGACTTGTTATCACCTCATGAGATGCTGAGCTAAATCTTGAGGATTTTACTCAGGTTTTCTATTAGGTAGAGATCCTCTGATGGGAACAGATTTTGCTAAAGAAGGACTACTGGATTTGATTCCATGGAAGTACCTAACAAACCTTTACCGAGGACTCAGAGTCTAGTGACCTTCAAGCACTCCTTAAAGGGTGCCATCACACAGGTTCAAAATAACTGGGGGTGTGTGGGGGTGCGGGGTGTGTTTCCCCTGGCAGTTTCTTTTTCATTTTTTAATAATCATTTTTTTAAACCTCTTCACAGTGTTCTTTCCCTAGCCAGTGGTCTTTCCTACAGCTGATTCCTAATGTTTTACAGGATGAGTTGCACATCCTGCCTTAGCAGCAGACTAATACTCGGGTTTGAATTACTATTGAATAAGCAGCAATGAAATCTCTATCAAAATAATCAGTAGTTCCAAAAACCACAAACAACAAAACAAGAGTTGAACTAACTCAGCAAGACCATTTGTAGCATCAGGGACGGTGAGTCATTTTTCTTTTCCCTCCCTCAGCAGACTTCATCTCTGCCTCGCACAGCCCCGGGGAGGGCAGGTGGAGTGGGTAGGGCATGACTTCAGAAAGTTAAAAAAAAAAAAAAGAAAGTCGACATCACTCAGGTCACGTGATGTAAAGGGACCAATGGAGTCAAGTTCTGGAAAGGGGAACAGTTAAATTTGTAATTTTGGTTGTGTGAAACACTTCTTTGGGCCTCATAAACAACCACAGAACCACAAGTTGGGTACAGAGGCAGTCACACAAGAGCGGGTCCGGGATATTGGTCAGCAGGCAGGGCGAATCGTTTTGACTGCAAACCACAGAGTTTCGTAGAGTGGTAAGCATCATCAACCACAACCGATCCGCTATTTTTTTTTTCTTTTTAAGAAACAATTTCAGAGTTCTTTTAGTAAAAGAACCTTATAATCCGCTTTGTGCTGCTCCTTGGGCACCGGGATAAAACAGAGCATGATGGCTGGGAGGAGGGTGGTAGCAATGACCATTCTTCATTTTTCACTCCCCAAGGTAGAAGAAATCATATATTCCTTCACTGTAAAGAGAGAGTGAGTTTTAAAGAGGAAACAATGGCTTCAAACAGCATATTTGAGTCACTTCCTTCTTACCAGCACTTCTTGAGAGGTAAGTGCCATTCAGGCTTTCTAAATATACTTTTTACTTTCCCATACTTAAGAAAATGCATGTTTGGAGAGTATTTGGGGACATTCTTGTAGTACATGCTTTTTCTCACTTCAGTTTTCTTTGAGGCGCTCTCATTGAAGCTAATATCTGAGCTTGCAGGAATACCATCTCATTACTTATCAGCCCATTAAAGAGATTATAACAAGGACTCATTTAAGCTGTTCAAACAGCCATGCATGCTTGTGAATTTTCTCTTCATAAATCAAAGTGTGCTAGAATATCTCACATGTATTGCTGCAGATACAATAGCAGTAGCACAAGCCCCTTTTGATTCTTTTTGGCAGAATTATGACTTTTTGAGCCACTGCCATGATAAATGACAGCCAACAGCATACAACACATTACAGGCTGAAACACGGGGAGTGAGCAACAAACTGGTGTGTACAGCCAGCAGAGCGTGATGCTGTCTCACTTATGCTAGACCATCATCCTGGGTAAAGGCATGTTCACCAGAAAGAAGTCAGAAAAAGCCTAGAAACCTGCTTAAAGTTAGCTGCAACTCACGTGGCTCAGGAAAAGAAGCGGTGTGGATAAACTCGGAGTTTCTGTTGATGCCACTCAGGTCTCGGATAACTTCAAATTACCAGTTGCACCCACCCTTAGAGAAATGAAGTAGTCCTTTAAGGCTGAAGGAGGGGATTGAAAGGCTTCACCCAGCAATATGTCTTTTTTCACCAGTGACCAAGCACCCTCAGTAGCTCCTTCTAACATTCTCACAACCCCCCGTGGAGCTAATGGTTTAGTCATGGGTTATTCATACGAGTAAGCCAGGGACTGGCACAAGAAACTTGTCCGCTTCCTCGTAACTACCTTCCTAAATAGCTCATGCTACAGCTGAACTTTTCCCCTTTCCACGCAAGCCCTCTGACCGCTCGAGCCCTTTTAGCAGCCGGGCTGCGCTGGTGCGGATGACAAGGCGCACAGAGCCCGTTGCAGACCTCTCGTCAAGCTTGGCCGGGGTGCTGCCAGAGAGCAGCACTTCATAACTCTTTATAGTTACAGACTACATTTTCCCGGCCTCGCTGGCGGTGTCGGTGTGAGTCATGAGTTATTCGTATTAATAATCGGGCTGGGGAATGCGGAAGGCTCGTCCCAGCTGCTGTGTCACAACAAGCAGCGGCTCCGCCGGCACCCTGCTGCTCCTGCGGATCAGTGCTCTCTCGAGTGGGATGCGAGCGGAGGGCAGTCTGCTGAAATGCTAGCCCACTCTCCTGCCTTGCTTCAGTTCTTTTTTGTTCCCCC
>NW_020799091.1:97824639-97915405 GCF_003259725.1 Athene cunicularia
CCCCCCCCCCCGTGTCAAAAGTTTTTCTACATCTGCCTTTCCTGGCTCCGGAGGAGGGCTGAATTGCAGCGAGCTGAGTGAGTCACTCAGGCTTGCAGCACCTTCTAGCCTGCGCAGGGGAGATGCTGAAGGGTGAGCAAGAAGTGGCTAACTGCTCTGCGGCACTTGCAGTGCTGACATTTCCTCAGCACCCCTACCAAGCAAAGGAAGCAATACTGCTAGAATAACAAGAAGGATCTTCCTGCATTTCGTCAGCCGTTTTTTTGGGGTGGTTTTTGTTTGGTTCGTTGGGGGTTTTTTTAGCTCACACAACTGTTTACTGTTTAATCTGTAGCACAGGAAGACATACTGAGAAAACTTTTGTGCTTCTGATAAAATAACAAACAGAGTGAACCTCATGGAGCAGTGCTTGCAGCAAGTGCCAGAGCACAGCCAGCCCACAGGACGGGTTAGGGAGGGCAGAGGCTGTATTGCAGACAGGAGCCCAGAGAGTCTGAGAGCAGCTGGTTGGAGACCAGGGATCGATTTGCCCAGAAAAGGAGGAGTTTCATTAAAGCTGATTAATCCAGCAACTGATTTAGCTCAATACTCCAGAATGGCTTTTATTATCCTTCTTATTACTGTTCTCATTATTGTTGTTAATTTTACTATAGTACCAGTATTTTTTGTTTGTTCATGGACTAGGGTAGAAGTCTTATGCTAGATACCTTAAGATACTAATCCAGTTTTGGGAAACCAGGTACAGATCCTGGTATGTACCCAGCACAAGCAAGCTCAAACTCCCACTGTACAGTGCTAGAAAAGCTTGGGCAACAGCGCTTCGGTTGAGTTATAAAGCAAATGTTTCATTGTTGCAAAAGAATACTGTGTTTGAACGTGGAAGGCTGTGACAGTTTTCCAGCAGTTCCCTTTTTGTTCCTTTCTTTACTCAAATGAATTTTGCACAGTTTCAAAATCGTGGGCACACCAGAAGTAATGCTTGGACCTTGGAACAAGAAAAATAATCATCCCTAGGGTTGGTTGTTCTAACCCCTATTTCTCAATAGTGTTTACATAGACCGGTCATTTGAAATGTCCAAAAGGGTCTCTTTTCTTTTTTTCCCGCCAAAATTTATTGCACTTTCTCTCTTAACTGAAATCGTGAGGTAAAGGGAAAAATAACAAGTTGTTTTCTGCCATGGATTTCACTTTATCAGTCCATGCAGTTCTCTGTGAAGGAAATCCATAACTCTTTTTTAGCCTGATACTATGTGAAAATTGGGAAAAAAGAGGGGAGTGGGGAAGCAGAACCATTGTTCCAGCCTCTGCAAGCAGTGACAGATGTAGAAAGCCTGAGATATTAATTGAATGTGGTACACCACAAAGGATATGGCCCTTTTTCTATCACACCACACCAGGTCCTGTCTTCTGCCACTAGGTAAAGAAATGAGGATTATATTGAAACCTCCAGTAGTGCGCTTTGCATGCTGAACACATTCAAATGCCTACCAGCTCTGCTTTTAATGATGGCCTCATTTTCCTAATGGCTTCTTCCAGTTTATGGTATGGGCTTGGTGTTAGGAGTACAGGGTAGGAGCATTTCTAAGTGTCTTGCTGCAGAGCAACCCACAGAAAAACATCATTCCATCTCTATCTCAAATCTAGGACTGCATCAGCAAGGCTAGAAAGATTCACAGTATGAGGATAGATGTGCCACTTATACTGAGGGTTCAACAGAGGTTCATGTGTATTGGCTGGGTCAACACAGTGATACCTTTTGGGCAGGGGGACCAAAATTAGGCCTGTTTGAGAGTCTTGCATTAAAGAGTGCACATATAGTTTTTATAGGGTGCCTAGATAATTATATGATATCACCCTACCCCATAACTTCTTTTAACTTCTTAAGGGTGTTAGACTGTCCTATAAGATTTCCTAATAATTTTGCCTACAAAGGAAGACAAGAGTAACTAATCTTTTTGCAGGGTTTTTATAGAGCTCTAAATAGCATGAAGCATAATATTTTTCAGGAGGGCACTTTTTCCTCATTTTTCCTTTTGCTGCAAGGTCTAATTATTTCAATATGCAAAGAAGGTTACTCCTGGTGTTGCCTTTGTTGTATTTTTTTATTAATTAATCAAGGTCATGAAGACTTGTGGTGCAACATTTTGTTGGTTTCTTATCAAATGGAAATGAACTCCAGCAGAGCACTTTTACAACATGGAAAAATACACTGTGCATACTTTCTTCTTAGTTCTAATGTGCCAAGTAGTGCCCAGCCATCGTGGGTTTCTTTCTTTGCAAATACTAAATAAAACTGTAGCAAGAACCTCTTCCTGCTCTGGACCCTTGGACCTAAGCATAATGCTTCTCACTGAAAGTTAGCGACTCTGACTTGCCTTGTGATGGTATCTATGTTGGTAGACTCTTAAAGTCCCTGGTGCTGTATGTGAGCGGAGGGTGAAGTGATTGGAGACTCCCTGTTATCCAAGTCTACATCTGAAGTGTCTCATTCTCAGAGTACAAGACCTCCCTAGGAGTAAGTGTTTGTCTGCAGAGGGTGTTGCTTGAGGAGAAGGATAGCAAGTTGATAATGATTTCAGCCCTGTAGACTTGGTGACATTAGCAGAAGGGGTCATATATTAGAAGTAACTCTGCCAAAGATACATTTCTCTGGGAGATGCATGGTACCCAACACTGCCACGTATTTTCCTTCACTCACCCAGTAGAAGAAACCTCTTTTCACAATAGCATGGTCACTGCGTAGGGGAGAGAGAAAGTTTTCCGGCACTTTCACAGACTGCCTGAACTGTAACAGAGTTAATTTGTGTCAGCATTATAAAATACTAACTGCATCTTGTGAATAGGAAATTGAACTAAAGCTCATAAAAACCTTGGCTTACTAGGAGAAAAAAACTTGCACGATGTCTGATTTACACAGCTTTCTCTCTGTTTGAGCCTTTTTTCATTTAAAAGCCTTGAGAAACATTGCGAGGCCTGAACACAGAAATTCCTATGAAGCAAGGGGTAAAGTTCATCTGACAGAGATGAATACACTGCATTGGTAAGATCAAGGGATTTTATCCTAGGCCAGAATATTAGACTGAGTGTTTAACCAGTCACACTAAGCGTAGTGATGTGTTGTGATGACAGTCTTAGCAAGGACTTAAGGTTATGGCTGGCTTGCAGATTGGCTTGCCCTTTATCATGTGGCCATTAATAAGAGTCTGTTGGATGGCTACTCTGCCTTGGACAGTGTCTTACTGCGAGAGCCAAGCTCCATCTCTGAGGTAGCTCTCTGGTGGGAAATAAAAGTATCTTCCCCACACTGCCAGTGTATGCAATATGAATAGAAAATAAACTGCGTTTTTTTCAAGACTAGAAGATAATCATGGTTTAGTCTGACTGCTAAGGCATGACCCCAAAAGAACAGTCTGCTTATCTTAAAATGCATGTGAAGGCCAGTGATATTGGCAAGTTCATGAGAGTAATTTCTGAACTCCTGAAGAATTTTACTTGAGAACACAGGATGAGAATCTGCATCATCCTGCTTAAACGAAGAGTGTCAAAGAAATTACCATTCTTGGATTTAGAAATAGACATACTTGCATTTAAAAGCTAAGCAGAAGCAATCCTAAAGAAACAGCAAATGCATTTCTCTGTAAAACTACAAGGTTGTTCCACCAACAGGAGAAGCTCATCTGACTTTGACACCCTGCTACAGGCAGAGAGGACATGCTGGGTCCCAGCGGTCTCTGCTGCATCTCCAAAGCAGTGCCCGGAGGGTTGGGCAGGGGTGTTCGCCTGAGGTCCTCTTGTGCTATCATGGAGAGCAAAGGTGAAATGCAGAGTGGGCTCAGGGGCTAAGGGGAAATGCCACTGGCAGGAAAAACTCAGGGTGGTCTGGTGCTCTGCAGAAACTGCTGTCCGCAGTGCCTTGCTAAGAGATAATTTGAGGTTGCTCACCCCTGTGACAAGACTGGGAAACCTGTCTTCCTCCTGCACGTGCAGGGCAAAGTTTTGCATGTAGGAGGCTGCCACAGAGTACCTGGCTGGCCCTGGTGGCTCAGTGGAGGAGGAGGGCTGCACCACGCAATGATAATGACCTCTGTCAGGAGGCTTGGGCTGCTTCTGCCAAAATGCATGAGCGCCTCGCTGCAGAGTGAGGGTGGCAGTACGGGTCCAGCAGCCTTGGCAGGAGGGCAAGGAAGAAGTAGCTCTGGCTCTGGGTAAGAAGACGAATTAAGGCTGGCTGGAGAGAGACCACCCACTCTTTGAATCCACATTGCATCTGGCATCTCTGTCCTCCCCATGCCAGCACAGGCCTCCTGGATGCAGGGTATGAGTTTAAATTGGGGTGTGTGGCATTTTGGCGGGGGGGTGGCTGCTGTGCACAGAGATGAGGCACTCCAGCATGCAGTGGAGGAGCTCAGGACATGCTGCACAATCCCTTCACCGCAGGGGCATGAGCCTGACGAATTTTCTGTGTTCCTGCAGATTGCAAGGATGTCTTTGCTAAGATTTTTCTCAGGTTTTATTTATTTACTTGTGGTTTTTGTTTGGCTGTTTTTTTCCTAAAACAACTCTGATGGTCAGCTCACCCATTCCTGTTCCTTTCTCTGGGCTTAGTTAATGGGGCAAGGTATAGTGGAAACTTTTTTTAAACAGTGGGTGATCACAGCCTAGAACTCATTGCCATAAAATGTCATTGAAACCAAGAGTTTAGGAGGATCCTTGAAACAGCTGTGTTTGTATATACATAGCAGTTTCTTAATATGTATCAGACAGGTAAAGAAAAAAGCAGCCTTGGAAGGGTTAAGTTCTCTTTTTGTCTCTTATTGCTGTATTTCAGAGCACAAACTGATCTCTGTTAAAGCTTCGAAAGAAAGCTTCCCATGTAAGCAGGTCTGTCATCTGCAAAATGAATTGTGGCTTCCTCCATGACATCTGGTACCGGCCACGGAGAGAGACAAGCTCCTGGCTAGGTGAATCACTGGTCTGAGAGAAGGACAAGAAAACATTACACTACCTCATTACGTCTTCTGTCATCTTAAGAGAATGGATAATATTTGTATGGACTTGAGTCAGCTTCCCGAACAGTAGATGAGTAGTAGGGATATCTTCTTTCTGAAGTGTGTTACTGAACTGTATGGGGTGACAGCAGTGGTGTGTTTGGAGCAGTAGAGCATCTACTAAGGTCTACAGTATGTTGGTGAAATCCATGCATGCACTATCATATCCAGTGATACTGAATGCAAGACGTGTCATTCTCGCTACCAGTGGAAAAGAGACTAGAAATTATATATAGAGATTCCCAATGTAATAAATTTTCAATAGAAATGCCTTTTCTTCCACTTAGGTCCCAGCAAAGTAAGGCCTCAGCTTGCAATCAAGATACATTTTAGTCTAAAACATAAAATTCTCCATAAAGATATATTCAGACAATTCAAATAGGAAAAAAAAAAAAAAAAAAGGCATAGAAGAACTGACTGTGAAATCAGGGAAGTAGAGAGTGACAGTAGCTGCTACCTGATAGAGTTTCCAATTCATCCTTAATACTGTCCACAGGGCTCACCACTTCTGCTTGCAAGTGAAACTCTGTGATATTGGGTAGTTTCACTTCACAAAGGTCTGTGAGAACATTTTCTCTGGCTTTGATCTATCTGGGTTTTTTTTTCAGCCTGTGCTTTTTGTCTTGAATTTCCAATTTCAGTGAACCCAAAAGCAGTCCAAGTGAGGGGCTTGGGGCTTTTTCTTTTGCCTTCTGAGTATTTTGCCTTGCAGTGTGTTTTCTGTTGTCTGGTTTCACACTGAAGCTGTGATTTTGAGATGTGCTCAGAAGCTGCCCTTAGGTAGGGTTTTGACTGTAAGTTGAAAGGCTTGCCTCTCTTACGAATCTTTCCATGAATGTGGTGTGAGGAAACTTGAAACTTGTCAGGTTTCATGTGATTTGCCATAAACATTTCGCTCAGCTGTACTTAGGGCAAGCCCTGCAATCCTTGTCAAATCAGCAACCTCAGAAGGCACTGACCCAGCCCTTCAAATGTCTTTTTGAGGTTTTTAAAAGAGAAGGATGACCATTTGTGAAATACCTTGCATGTTCAGGGCAAAGTGGCATGTGGCTGGGCATCTGTTTCCTTTATGACAAATGTCTTGCACCTTCTCAACCTCAGCACCACCCGCATCTCTCATAAGTCCATTTTCTAGTCAGTTTTATGGCATACACCTGCACCATGCCAGCCAGATGCGTGTCTTGGAGGTGTCGGGGTGTTTGCAGAGGCCGTGAAGAAACACCGAAGGATGCCATGCTCCGTAAGTGCTGAAGTGCCCTGCAGTTGCCTCCTTTGGCGAAGGCAAGTTCTGCAAGAGTGCTGATCTGGGGCTGCAAGTGGTGTGTCACAGCCTCTGCAGTGGACAGACCAGCCTCCTTGCCTGTCAGCGCTCAGGTCTCTATTTATACTTGCTGCAGTATCAAAGGGTAGTGGAAGGCAAGCTGGCACAGCAAAATGAAGGCTTTCATCTCTCTAGCAAGGATAACAGAAACAGATGCAATCGCATGGGTGTAAAGCTACCGCCAGCCAACCCCTGGAAGACGTCAGTACACACTGTGGTGGTGAGCGGGGGCGGGAGACGTACCTTTGCGTTTTCACTACTGTTATTATATGGGTTGGGAAGATTTAAGCTAGCAGTGCTTTACTCCCACATGCCTGAGGCACGCTTCCCCTTTTCTCTGTAGACATGACCAGGAGCAGAAAGCATGCCCTAGAGCCAGTTCTTAGGATAATATCCTGGCTCCTGACCCAGACAGGGACAAAATGGCCATCAACTGCAGTGAGGCTGGGGCTGTCCTTCAAGAGCAAAGAAACCTGCGAGAAAAACACAAAGTTGTGAATAAGACATGAGGTGAGCTCTGAATGCCCGTGTTGACATAGGGACTGAAAGAAACAGCATTAAGGTGCAAGTGTAATTCCTGTAAAGCCTAGTAGCAGAACTATGGTTTGAGAATGAAATTTTTTGTCTCTTCTACCTAGGAAACATTGGTGTAGAACAATTTGTACTTAGTTGTACAGCAAGGGTGTATGCCTCACCCAGTGGACAGGTGAGGTGTATTTCCTTCCTAAGCATTGAGGGGAGATTCTGGAAGAAGCACTCTTTAGCGTGTACCGTCTTCTGGTCTTCTATAGAAAGACAGAGAGGGAGAGGACTTCTGTGAGTGCAACTGCAGCTTTGGAAAGCAGCCTGGAAGCATCTTGCAAGTAAGAGGAGACGAGGAGGAGGCCTCACCTGTGCGGTCAGTCTCCACACAGGCTGCCATGGCTGATGACCATCTGTCCATGTTGCACATCATCCAGAGCAGGCTACTGATAGGAGACTGCATGCTACACCCAGTTCTTAGGAAGTGCAATTTATTTTACAATACAGTTGATATATAGTATCAGACTTCTATAAAATGCTTCTGTTTTTCAGGACATATATGTAAATGAGTTTTGGGTTTTGCATAAGTTGGGTGTAGCAGAATTCATATCTGGAAGACTCATTCAAGTTAAGACTTTGTTAACCCCATTTGCGCAGGGGTCAGTGGATCAGTTACTGCAATGTAGAATGGTTTAATTGATCCTATACACATTGGGAGAATGCTCTACAAAGAAAATCAGTACCGCTTTGTCCATTGCGTCTCTGTGGACTTTGTGACAGGGAGCTGCAGAGGTTACTTCATGCAGGGTCCTAAGCAGACCTACATCTGCCAGATCACTGAGCATGCTTCTACACCAGTCTGTTTCCTATTTTGTTGCCACCTTTTCATCTGAACCCAGGCTTGAGGGGCATATACTGTGTGGAAAGTGTTCTGCAAATGACTCAATCTAGAGAAATGGGGTGAGCCTGGCAGCTCAGCAGGTAGGTCATGCTCTCACTAGAGGAAGGACAACAGAGAGGTCTGCCATGTGGTTTGTCCCTACATGCTTTCTAAGGACTGCCATTCATGCAACCTGGAGAGATGGCCACCTCTGAAAGGAAAAATGACACCTTAGTCTCTGCACTAATTCTCTCTTTAGCTTCTGCACCAAGCCTGTAAAAAGTGATAATGTAATGTGCTAAACAACCCACACATTTTTTACACTAAGTATAAAATAACTTGCATATTTAAATGAAGATTCAGGTCTCATAAGAACAGGAACTTATTCTGGCTGTACCTTGCTGCATTGGAGAAAATTATTTGCTTTTCTAAATGAAATGGCGTGTTTTAAATACAGTGTGCTGGGCTATTGTTGAAACTAAAGGATGAGAATGGCATGCCTAGGTAAAAAGAAAAGTGATAGGATAAACTTCTTGAGTTAAAAGTGGTGAATCACTTAAATTGTAGTGTAAGAATAAGAACCTTTATTGTTGGGTGGTTGGGGTTTTTTTTCTCCTAATAAGGATTGCAATGCAAAACAGTTATTGTTTTTACAGTTTCATACACAGTCCAAACAACCTTGAGTGCTACTTTGAGGAGTGATATATTATTTTATACTGATGTTTTTAGGTGCATCTATTTTACACTATGCAGCAGAAAAGCTACATTAGCCGCAAACAACTTCTTTCCTTTACTATGTAGGAACAATCTTTACCAGTATGAACACTTTTATACCTATATAAGTCCATTCCCATTTGGGAGAGTGCTCTGCTGTAACTAGGCATGTACCAACATGAAGAGGGATTTACAGCTCCCCTGTGGGATGAAGTTATGTCATTAGACAAATGTCTATACAAAGAAAGATGATTTAGGTCCAACTTCTACTGGGGCCATTAAAACAGTCCAGTATTTTGTATACATGGCATCTGATCCAAGAGACAACGAAACCAGTGGAAAGACCTGGCTGACATCCTTGTGCATTGGATGAGACCTGCAATGGCTGTTATCCTCCAGATAAAGGTGTTAACAACCTGAAGTTACATTGCTGACAGCCCAGGCCAGCAGTCTTTTTTCATACATCTGTCCTTACACCCTTGCACATGTGAAATATGGAGGGGTGAGTCTGGCTCTCGTTCTGTGCCACAGCCCGCCTTTTCTTTGGAGTGGTATCCTGGTGCTTTCTGCCCTTTTACGTGCTCCAAGAGCTACTGAATAAAAAATGGCACTGTGCAAACTAGAGATCACATTTCCAGCCACCCACTAAGGGGCCAGCTCCTTTTTAAAGCCTATTAGGGCAGCCCTCTCCCGCTCCTCCCCTCCCTCTAGCAGCTCCATGCTTTGGGTATGACCCGGACCCACACAGAGATCGGCCCAAAGCAGCTCCATAGGCCAGCATCCTCCAGGTGTTGGAGTGTTGCTGCTTTGACTACGCTGCATCGGTTGGAGATCAAAAGCGCTATTTAAACAGAAGCGGTTGGAGGTTTTTCAGGCTCTCATCTCCCCTTTCAGCCTTCAGAAAAGCCCACTCTGGCCAAAGGGATTAGGAAATACAACAGAACCCCACTGTGTCTGAGGGGATTAGATGGTGTTGTACAAGCTTAGGGCAGTGGCTGGACAAAGAGAGCACCCTTGGCCTGCCTGCTACTTTTGTGAAGTCCCGCAAAGGGCATCAGAGAGCTTGGGCTGTCCCTGCTCCCTGCCCAGGGAATGGGCATCCTGCTGTATGACTGGGAGATGGCTTCCCCACCGCGCATCTCTGCCTGTCCTCCACTCTGTTCAGAAGTAAGAGGAAAAATCTCATATTTTGCTTCACAGTACCTACAGGTAAACAGGAGCTTCTCCAAGGCAGCAGCAGGGTTTGGCTTCACAGCCCTGGGCCAGCTAAAGTAAGCAGAGGGAGGAGAAAGGATCTTTCTTGGTAAACAGTTTTTCAGCGTGTTTTTCATCTTCAGTTTATGAATTAATCTCTCCCTGTCAGACATGCTCTCATTTATTCTTTGCTAATTTCTCCAACAAATACTGCTTGGTCTCCAGCTTTTTTCATGAACACATCCTTGTATACCCTGTAGTCCCCACAGGAGAGACTTCACTGCATGGGTCGTGTAGCTGCCAACTGAACAGCATGCACAGCTAACCAAGGCAACACAAGGTGCCAACTCGGTAGGTTTTATCCAGTGTACATGACTTAAGCCAGTAATTGAGCATTCCTGACTAAAACCATAGCCTCCTCTGAAGGCTTAGGCTAATATAACTTGTTTACACAATCATCTTGGTAAAAAAAAAAAAAAATCCAAAACATGATTTAACAGAAATTTGTTGTCATATTCCAACTTGTTTTCAAGGAAAACCTTTTCACAGTGCCCCAAATTCCCTTCTGTCTGAAGTCCCTCACTTGTTAACATCTCAGCCCCTTTTCTTGCAAGGTCTTGTTGGATTATTTTTTTTCTGTAGGAAATACAAGCAACTTTAAGGCATCCCTTATTTGAAACTGCAGTTCAAAGGGAGATTGAAATCAGAATTAGAAAAATAACCTATATAAAAGCATTAGCTGTCCTATTTTAGGAGATAATTAGCTGTAACAAAGTTTCCCTCATTTATTTTTCCTTGGTGAGAAAACAAACTACCTTGTCATTGAGGTTTTTATAAAACGCTGCTGTTTGCAACATTTGCCACGAACAAATTAACCCAAACATTTCTAGGGTATGACTTACATTGCTAATTTCGCTGCAGGTTTTAATTTCTGCATCTCAAGACAAAAATGCCTTCAGTTATCACATAGTAAAGAGGGAAAAATAAATGTGGAGCATATATTTGACGGCTAAGGAATATGCATATCCACACCAAGCATTTCTTTCCTGATTGCAGCACAGAAGGGAGGGTGAGAAGGTCAGGAAGAGAGCAAGAATTGGAGAAAGTATTTTATTGTGTGGCAGAAGCAGCATGCCTGATTTAGCCCTTGTATAGGCAAAGGTACATTTCCTCAGCAAACCTGTGAGACATAGTACTACTTCCACTGGGTCCTGCATTTTCCAGCTTGAATAGGGCATACTCCCAAGCAATTGTAGCTGACATGGTTTTGGAGGATCAGTGGGTGATAGAGACACCAGGCGCAGCTGCTGATATTTGAGACACAGGTGCTTGGAGCTGACTTTGCCAGCCAGCCAGCCAGCGCCAGAGTAATGCAATATAGGCAACTCCTTACAGGTTGTGCTGTGAGAATAATCCACTGGCATTTGTTTGGGTTTTTTTAGAAGCTCGGTGTTTGAACTAAGTCCCCCGTTGTTCATGTCAGTCTACCAACTTATTAAATTATTGACCTTTTCTTCACTGGTATCTTCCCACTATGGTTAGAATTAGATGGATCCAGGTGATCAAAAGAAATCGTGCTTCTGTGCCTAGCACCTGTTACCGGCCTCCTTTGATCATGATGTCTTCAGCCTCATCCCTTTCTAGTTGATACAGAAAGTCAGAAAGGGATGGAAGGTCTGGCTTCTTGTGGTGCTTGGCATACAATCCTACTCTTTAATTTCTAAGCTTGCAGATAGTCCTGAGACAACACATTTTGTACTTGGTCCTTTCTATGTAAGTGGTGAATACACCTACAAGGTTTCTGATTTTTTTTTTTTTCTGAAATCTCAAGTTTAGTATGCTGTGCATAGGGTGTCATGGGATCAACAGGTGTGTTTTTCTGTGGGTTCATGCTTTCCTTTTTCCAGCTTGTCCCAGAAGACTTCTGCACGAGACTTAGCCTGTTAGTTCAATTTTGGTAATGTGATTAAATCAATGCAAAGCTTGAAGGATAGCATGTGCTGGGTGTGGGAGGGAGAACAAAGGTAGGAAAAAGAGAAGTATTTCTAGACTAGTTTCTTAGCCTCTTACATTTTCATGTTTAGCATACATTAATAGATGTGAAACTTGGTAGGCAGCTTGTGTCAGAGTTCTGATGCAAGTTATGATGTGGTAGATAAAAAGTGATGAGGATATTAAGCTAAAGGGCTGGTTTAAGTACTAAAGATTATACCTGCAGGATTTTTGTTTTCCTTTTTTAATCCTACTGTAGCATTACCTTTCAGTGTGCCTTACAATAAATAAATAATATTAATCATGCTGGCTTATGTTCTGCAGTGGACATCAGCCTAGCATGGTGTCCACCAAACCAGAAGTCCTTTGCAGCATTAGTAGTTACTTTCTTAGCGAGACTTAGTGTTGGACCTCTGTGTTAGTATGCCTGAGCCCCATGCAACTTTAGAATGCTAACATGAGACTTTTCAGTATTGTTATTTGAGAGATAGTTGGAACTGGAGCATACCAAGACCTGTCTTGAGCTACAGCAGATGCTAATGAAATGATCAGTGACATCATAAATGTTCTAGTCATATTGCTAAGGAATTGTTGGGGAAGCACTTAGATGGACTGAGATCTGCCTCAAACACTATGGGTAATTACGCTGTGTATATTAACTCCATTAAATCCAAATGCTCTCATAATGTTGTTAATGTGAGCCTTCTCCACAACCAGTGTAATGTGGTAAAAAGCTCTCATGCTACTGGGCCTGTGGGAAACTTCTCATGAGAATTTATTGTGTTCTTTTCTGGGTAAGCCTTGCTTCACTGGGAAATTACAAAAAGCTAATTTGGGTTGTTTGATTGAAAGCATGCAAAACCACTAAAAATCTTCTCCATGGAAATGTTGGGCTTATGGTGAAGTTTCAGACAGAAGCAGCAGCCTGCATTCTGAATTCAAGACAAGTCTAGTCTGATGCATTTAAAAAGCTGCGACATGCTGTTCTAGGCAGAACTAGTGAAGGGTGATTTCCTACAGACATGGGTCTTGTGGCTGCATTCTCTAAAGCCGATAAGGTTTTAATCTGATTGAAAGTTTTTCTCTTCTTCAGGAATCTCTAAAATCTCTCTTGGGCACCCTTCAGCTGGGAGCACTGACAGAGCCTCTCTGCTACTGCCATGGTTCATGAAAGCTGTAGGAACTTAAGACCGCTTCTGCTCTATCAAATTTAAAGTTGGCCCACAAACCAGAAAAGCTAGGGGAAGTATAGAGAGAGCGGGAGCAATCACATAAGCACTGCCTCCACAGAAAAGCAGGCTGATAAAGGAGCTTTGCAGTTCAGTTTGGTGTGAACTGGGCCAAAGTGATACACAAAGATGGTCAAAATACGTTCAGAAGCTCCTTAACCTACTTTGGGAATAGCATGTTCCTCATCTTCATGGATGAAGAACTAGGGAAGAGTACTCATATGAGAAGTCTGGGGGAGAGAGAAGTGGAAACAGAATCTCAATGTTTTTGACTTACAGTTCTGCGCCAGACTATCTACAAAATGATCTTGTTTACTTTGAATTTCAAATCTGATCAAGTCGATGTTTGCATCAGAAATTTACCTTAGCATTACTCTCATCATTTCAAGGCTTGGGTATTGTACATCTCCAGCTGCAACTGGGCAATCTAGTTCAAAGAGCAAACAGTAAAGAAAATCCAGGAAAAAATGCTTTCCAATTACTTTTGAGCAGCAGGTAAACTTGAAAATATTATGAGCTGTATGTGGACAATATAGTAACAGGAAAAGAAATAAGACTAGCTGACAAAGAATTTGTGATACAAGACTCGTTCAGCTTATTAGAATTTCAGATCCAGGAGGAGCAGTGCACTAGGGTTTTCTCCAGCCTGGCTTAGCACCATCTTGGAAGTAGATGATGCTTTGCACCTCCCCGTGCCAGCGGAGAAGAGCAGGGAGAGCAGGAGTAGGCTACAGTTCAGTCCTACCAACCCAGCTGGAAACAACAGTGCTTGGAGACTCCCTAAAAACCTCCTGGCATCCAGCAAGGAGGTCGGCGTTGTGGGACAGGGAGATGCAAGAAGAAATCATGTGTCCATTTAGAAGCGTTTCTTCTTTTTTTTTCAGAAAATATTTCAAAAACAAAATTTCATTTTTCTGAAAATTTTATTCTAGAGCTGTATTTTTTCATGCTTTCTCTAGTGTTGATCTGCCACAGCACCAGGCAGTGCCAGAAAAGATTGCAAGTTAAGAGAGCCCTGCTGCAGCTCTGCAGCAAAGCTTGCGCTGCTGTTGGCATGGGCTCCACCTCTCCTGAGAGAAGTTAACCTTCGGCCAGGTAACTATCAGACCAGGAGCAGAAAGTGTTTTGTTTTCCCATATCTATCTTCTGAGTAGAAACCCAGGCTGGTACCTCACATGTTTGCAGAGACAACAGACTTCTGCATAGGATAGCCCAAGCAACCTTGAAAACAGAATGTTCTTCTTGAGGAGCCAGAGCAGCAAAGCTTGGTGCAGGGTTTTTCCTGACACTGGGGAAAAAGCAAGCAGTAGGAGCTTCCCAGCAATGATGTCAGGAGCCCTGGTCCTGCCACAGGCTCTGGAGCTGCTGGCAGTGAGGGCAGTCACTCCTTTGCCTCCACTGGTAGCATCTCCATTCAAACAGTCTGAAGTGCCTTCAGTCCAGCCTGTGCAGGGGGACTGCATAGAAAAGAACTTGTGCTACCCACATCCCTGCAGCCATTGTGCCACGGGACATCAGTGGCTGCTGACAGGTTGGAGAGGAGGTGAGAAGCTTGGATGCGCCTTTGGTGCCTAAACATAGCACAGGCACTTCCTTAATAACCGCTTTTAGGTGGAATAATAAAAAGCGAGCAAGATGGAAGCTCAGCCTTTCCTCTCCAATGAAGCCAAGCCTGTACCGCATGCTTCTTGTTTTGCTCATCAGCGGAGGGCTGCAGGAAGGAGATAGGTCTGTCCCCTCCGCTGTGCCCTGCCTGGGGTGCACCTGAAGCCGCCCTCCCTGGGGGAGAGTGCCCAGCGTCCCTGGGGTGGCGAAAAGGATCTGCGCCGCCCCTCGCCCCAAAGTTACGGGGAAGCTGTCGGCCTAAGCAGAGGCATCCTGTTTGTTGAAAAACAAGTGACAGTTGAAGAAGGGTTGCAAGAGCGAGCAAACCGCAGCCCCTGCGCAGGGCTGATAACAGCCCTGCGCCGCTTTTGCAGCAGTTCCGTCCCACCGAGCACTGGCGGGGGGGATGGCGCGAGCCTCTCTGGCGCTTTCCTGTTTCGCGCTTTTGCCCGCTGCCGTTTCTTGCTGTTGAGTTCTGCCACATTTTTTCAGTTACTCACTGGTTTCTCAAAAGGGCCCTCCCCTGCTATAAACAGCATGTGAGGGGTGGCCAGGCACCTGCTCCATCCAAGGGGGGACTGCAGGCATCCGCGGGGCTGAGTGCGGGGATAGGGCCCGGCTTCCAAGAAGGTGGCTGCAGATAAGTGCCTTTAAAAGTGTGTACCTGTCTTGCACCCATTCCTGCCTCCCTGCCAGCACTCCTCAACCTGAGATCTTAGGGCACTTTTTGAGGCTTCATTTAACCCCACATTCAGAGCACTTTTGGAGGACACCAGAACTAGTAATGCAAAGGAAAAAGCATTTTTGGGCCCAGAGGCCTGCAGTTAGGCAAATACATCTGTATTTAAATCTCCGCGCAATGCAGACCTAGAACCCTTCTGCAGCTGTGCGTGACTTTATTGCCGTGGATGTTGCTGGCTCCCTCTGGTCTGATGGGAACCCTTTTGTGGTGGTGAAGTGTGTGCTTGCATGCATGTGTGGTTTCTGTTTGCAGCATGAGCCTTGACTTTGTGTACAGCTATGTAAATGGTGCTACTTACCTCTTCAAAGCTAAGCACACGTGTAAGGCTTAGAAAGCTCAAGCTCACAGATGCACAGTCTACAAAGGTGTTAGACACATGTATCTCCCCCAGCGGGAAGCCGGGACCTTCACTGGGCTTCCCAGGACTTAGGTTCACTCACTTTTGAATGTCTCACCTTAAGGTTCAACCATGTGTTAACATAGACAACTTTCTATTCTTTCTCTTTGACCAGAATGCTGGGGCTAGCAGAAAAGGAGTTTTCTTTCTTCAACCAAGAATGTTCTTTTTCTTGAGCTTTGCATAAAATTCATCAATATTATCAGACTGCTCTTTCTCTGGCAAGATATCTCAAGACATGCTTGTTTAAAACAGCTTGACCAACATTCTTATCGGCATCAGTTACATAATCCTGATAATTTTTTTTATTTGCTGAAAGATGAGCTTCTAGTAAGGAATTAGATTATCAGGAAAAAATACATTGGAAAATTGCTTCAATAAAATATCAATTCACTTTGTTCTTATAAATTAATAATAATAATAATAATAATAATAATAATAATAATAATAATAATAATAATAAAAATGTGGACAGCATTTTAATTTCAAATGCTGCCAAACAACTAGCTTTTGATTTTCACAGTTCTCCCTGTGACTTTGCCCTCTTTCTTTTATTAACGTGCTTCACTGCTGTGCCAGGAGCTGTTCAAATGTTCTTCAGGGAAAGCACCCTGAAGAATTTATAGCCAAGAAGTCAATTGAAGATAGGTGAAGGATATGGGCTTACTGGACCAGTACTGTTGAAACTTAGTTTGTGAGAAGCATGAAATGAAACAAAAAGATAAAAATGGTTTTGGCAAGTGTTAACATCAGTCACACAAGTGTGTGGAGGAAGTTAGAAAGCCCTCTGTAAGGCAAGGCTGTCTGAAGTCACCTCACTCTCCACAAATTAGTCTCCACCCATGCTTTTACTTCTCCCTCTTAGCTGCAACAAAAGTGCTCAACTGTTTTGTTTTCTTTTTGTTTCTGTCCCTGTTGCAGCCTGTCTCGTTTTAGCCCAAATACTGAGATTCCCTCAGGCCCTCCTGGGGCTCTGTGCTGTGTGGGCTCTCTCCCCAGGCACGTGTGTGCTCCTCTCCCCCCTGCTCCTTCCAGTGCAAGACCTTTCCTGGTCCTGGCTCATCGCAAAAGCCCCGCTCTCAGTGGAGGCATCACAACACATCTCCCTCCGTGGCCATCTCCTGCCTCATTGCCCACTCTGTTATCCCGACATAGAGGCACTGTGGCCAGCGCTGCCCTTTGGTCACTTCCCCTCTCCTTCCCATCTAGTAACATGTTTTCTGGGACTGTGTACCCCCATCTTCCTCCCTGCCTGGATCACGGGAATGCTTTGCAATTTTTCTTTGCCTTGTAAGTGGGAAACCCCCAAGAAATATTTCTGCAGAACTCAGACTTTAGGACATTGATATTCACTTACTAGCAAGCATTTAGACTGGGATCTTCAAAGGAATCTAGGCAAGTCACCACCGATGGGGTTCAGAGTAATTTGCACATCCCACTCCCTCAGTCACTCTAAATCTTGAGTTTGCTGCAGCATCTCTCAGCGTAGCAAGTTATGATGAGAAAGTAGAACTGGGATTCACGAGAGACTGCTGCTGGATCAAACTTACTGGCTTCAACTTATTTGTTTAGTGCTTCAAACTCTTGTTTAAGTGACATAAAATGAAGAAAGTGTACTTTGCTGTGTCATTTATTGGTGAGGGAAACATACATGACCTCCTGTATTTAGTAACTCATCTGCATTGGTTTCTCCTTTAAAAAGTGTGGTTTAGTGTACGAAATCGTCTTTCCTTTTTCAGACTTTCCTTGCCACAGAGAACAGGACAAATAGTCAGTTGCCTCTTTAGCTGTTGGAACCCATTAACAAAAGTTGCTACAAACAGCTGTTCTAGCCAGTGGGGCTGATTTCCAGGGCTTGTTTTCCTTGTCTTTGAATATGGAGTTAGGAGGTGAAAAACAAACTGGCAGCTTGCTGCTCTCATCCCTGTTCCCACCCCATGTACCCCAAGGTGACAGAGGATCGATCCCTCACAGACTAGGGTCCAACAGGCACCTGTGGCTGGCTGCTGTGAGTGCACTGGGCCCTCATCCCAGGCGCTCTGGCCAGCCAGTGATCAGGGCTATGGCATTGCTGCCCTCACTTGGTAGAGACATTGTTGCTTTATAAATTGTGGTAGCATTTTATTTTGCTGGCACGTAAAGATAGCCTTTTGGTGCATGTCTTGCTTTTGCTGAAGCCTTTTGGGCCCCCTCAGAGAGAGAGAGTGGAGAAACTTCCAGGTTATCCAGACAAAGGGTTTCAGGGTACTTGCTCTGATGGGTTTTGAATGCTGTAGTAATAAGGATTCTTTCCATCCCTTCCCTTAGGTCATTCACTGAGAGAATTTATGGTTAGGGATTTTTCCTTAGCATTCAGCAAGTTTCTCTTCTTTTCATCTAAGTCATCTAGTTATTGTAGACTATTATAGTTTATGAATGTGTGTTTGCAGTATACAGTACAGAAGTATATGTACACATATGTGTATGTATAGAGAAGTCCATACACTATGTGTATGCACATTATATTTTATTTACTTTACAGTCTAAATAATACCTCTTCTGTATTTTAAACCCTTCTAAGTGTTTGCAGGATGTGCTTACCATGCCATGTACTCATTACTCATCTGAGGACAAGCTTTCCAAGCTGTCCTCATAAACCTGTTCTTCAACCTGTTAGCTACATACTCCTCAAATCATCATCTCACTCTGCACTGAGGAACTGCTGTGAGCAGAGCAGCCCCACAGCCCATCCCCTGGGCCCACCAGGAAGGTGGTTGCAGCTGAGGCCCCGTTCACACCTCTCGCACTCTCTCTCATCGACAGGTGTGATGTGCCGCACCATGCCACGTGTGAGGGGTGTGGGCAGAGGTGTGGGAGGGTGGTGGGTTTGCAGCGCATGGCTGCAGGGGGGAGCCAAGGGGAGAAAATGGCTCCATCTGTAGCCCCACAATGACAGTTGCATGATCCAGGAGCCTCAATACTGATATTTTACATCAATATTTGGACCTTGAAGACTGTCTCAAATCAGCCTATAACAAAGCCTTTCAGCAGTCCTCCTCATAAAGCCCCGAACAGGACCTCCTCTGGGGGAGATGCCTTTCTCCCTGGTGCTGGCTCAGAGAATCCTCCAAAGTATTGTGACCCCTCCGTTTTGGGCACTTAGTCCTGTGTGTGGATCTTCTAGGTGGAGTACATGGTGTGAGGATGGGATAGAGTGAGATGTGTGGAGAACCTGCTCCAGTGCTGGGAGGGAGCATGCATGAGGGCAAGGAGGAGGCAGGGGTGGGAGGTGGGAGTGAAAGGTTCGAGACAAGCTGAGGCAGGGCACAGAGCACTCATAGGGGGCTGCCCTCTGGGAAGAACCATCACCATCCAGCTCAAATAAAGCCCAAAATGCTCTGTTTTACATACCTTCTCCCTTCACACTCTCTTTTCAATTTGCAGCTAACCTCCCAAAATCAGAGTAGGTAATGATCACTTTATTGTGAACTGCAACTTGTTCTCACTGAGCTGGGTGCTGTGTAAAAGCAGATGAAAGAAAGCATCCATGCCTCAGACAGTTTCTCATCTTAAAAAAAAAAAAAAAGAAATTAAGCCAGCGACAACAAATGAATATGCAGGCAGTGAGACAGGCTGTAAGGTTAGCCAGTGCTCTGACATGGCAGCAGCTCATGCCAAGTTTTTGTAGGTACCACAGCAAAGGAGGAATTGGAGTGGGATAGTGGGATAGTATCATAAGTGTGCCACAAAGTGAGATCAGCAAAGGGGAAGGGTATAGACATTTGTTTGAAAAATCTCTTTAAGTGGTTGGGTAACAGCATGGGGCACCGCAGTCTGAAGAGTGGTACATTCGGCCCTTTGATCCTGAAAGGCAGGTGATAAGCAGGGTGAGGTGGGCTGCCAGCCTGTCTTTATTCTGTCAAGGGAGCACCACAAGTATGTGGCAATGCTGCTTGCTGCCACATCTGTGTGGGGATCAGAGGAAGAGTGCGGTGTACTGGATGTTGCAGAGCTAATAGGAAGTATGAGTGTTTCTCTGCCCAGTCCCCCGTCAGCACTGGAGTAATCCTGGGCCGTGTCTTCAGTGATCATATAAGCATAGAATACCAGGTTGGAAGGGACCTTGAGGGTCATCTGGTCCAACCTCTCTTGGCAAAAGCACAGTCTAGACAAGATGGCCCAGCACCCTGTCCAACTGAATCTTAAGTGTCCAATGTTGGGGAAGCCACTGCTTCCCTAAGGAGATTATTCCAGTGGCTCATTTTTCTCATTGTGAAATATTTTCCTCTTGTGTCCAATCGGAATCTCCCCAAAAGTAACTTGTACCCCTAACCCCTCATCTTTTCCATGTGACTCCTTGTAAAAAGGGAGTCTCCATCTTCTTTGTAGCCACCCTTTAAATACTGGAACATGGTGAAAAGGTCTCCCCTAAGACTTCCTTTCTCAAGAGCCCAATTCTCTCATCCTTTCCTTATGTGCCAGGCTTCCTAATCCCCCGATCGTCTTCGTGGCCCTTCTCTGGACCCTCTCCAGCCTGCCCACATCTTTTTTTTATAGCAAGGACCAAAACTGAACACAGTGTCCGAAGTGTGGCCTGACAGGCACTGAGTGTTTGTTATCTCTGCTGGTAATGCCCTTGTTGATGCAACCCAGCATCCCCTGGGCTTTCTTTGCTACTGCAGCACACTCTTCACTCCTATTGACCTTGTTGTCCACCAGGAACCCCAGGGCCCTTTCCACAGAGCTGATCCACAGCCAAGTAGAACCCAGCCTGTGCTGCCCTCCTGGATTAAGTTTTCCCAGGTGTAAGACCTTACACTTGTCCTTGTTGAACTTCATAAGGTTCTTGTCAGCCCACTCTTCCAGCCTATGAACCTGATGAAGCTGCCAGGTGTGTCTGTGAATCGCGGTCCTCCCAGTCGGATGGGTGCTGTCACTTGCTCTTCCCTGGAGGATGCAGTGCAGAGCCATCCTTCCTGGCTGTTATGAGTCAGCACTTGGTACCTCTCTGCACGGGTCTCCGAAGGAGCTTGCTGGTATCTTTATCTGTTGCATGCATCAGTTCTGTTTGCTTTTATTTACCCTTTCTCTTCTATCAATGGAAGAAGCTGCTCCTTAGAAGACAACCATAGTCAGTGGCTTTGACTTTATGGTGCCGTGATTAGCTTTGATTTCATCTTGTAGTTATCAGAAGTGTGAATGTGATGCTGTTTGCCCTGATGAGTTAAAACACGTCACATAGAAAGTGAAGCTGCAGAAAGTATTAGGTTTTCTCTTGTGGGAAGGCGAAAGCCACGTACACCACTAATTCCACCACAATCATTCCTTGGTTGCTGATGATAGGCAGACTGAAGGTAAATGGGGTATTCTGCTGGGCCACAGATAGGGCTAGCTGACCTCATGTTTTTCCAACAGCATTTCACATTTAATTTGCCTTATTCCCAACACATAATTTTTGCATTTGACAGAATAGCAGAGAAGTGCAGTGGTGCCACCCTTCACCTCCCAAAATTAGCTGCTGTGCCAGGGGAGGGAAACATGGTGCAGGAGGTTGGACTAGAGAGTGGAAGGTGAATAGGAAAAAACTTTGTCTGTGCTTGTAGATGGGCCCTCCCTGGATGGAGCAATTTTGTATTTAATTTTTTTAATCTTCTTCCTAGAAAGCATTTCTTTACATCAGTGCTATAACAGAGCTGGAGTTGGAAAGAAGCATGACAAATCTTAAAACATTGAAGTTCAACCAAAGCCTGCTGTAGGCATGAGATTGCCATCCTTTGTTTTGGCCGAGATGCACAGTTCAGACTGTTTTGTTTCATATAAAAATATGATCCTAAAAGGATTACCAGATTTAACCACATATCCCACATATCTGCAGTCTCCTGAGGGGGCTCTGCGTCCACCTTCCTTGCTCAGATGTCTCTGCAAAGCTCTGCCTCTCCTGATTCAGCACAAACTCTCATACTCCAAGGGGTAGGTTCAACTTCAGGATTTCAAGTTGACAAGATCGGATCAGAGCTTCCAGTTTAAACCGTAGGGAAAAGCTTACAGCTTGTGTTATTTCTGACCCTCAATAGAAGAGGTTAGGTGTGAACTGTGAATGTCTATCAGTAGGTTTTAAAACAGGCTGTATGGTGGTTCATTGTCTATTCCCTACCATATAATTTGCAATACAAATGGATTTTTCCTGATAAGGGTTTTCCACTCAAATGACAAAAACCATTATTTGTTAGCTACTGTCAAAAATAGGTTGTTTCCCCTTCAGAGCTAGATAAAGTATGTGTCACTATTAAATATATCTGTTTTGCTGTCTCAGAATATTTTGTTTTCTTAACAGAAAGACATACAGAAGACAGCTTGTATTAATGACTGGCCTGACAGAGACATTCCACAGGGATTTCATTAAACCCTCCTCTTCTGGAGAATTTGTCACAAAGCCTTTGTGGCAGTTTCAGGCCATCCCTTTAAATGTAGATAAATCTTTCCTAGACAATGTGTGGGTATCCCTGGTTTTCTAGATGCAAGGCCACCACTAAATGGCAGTGGTTTAGGATGGATGGATGATATTTGGCAGCTGCTACAGTCAGCAATTCTAAATCGGCTCTTTTGGTAAAGGCCAGGACTCAAATGAATGAGCCTGGGAAGCCATGAAGGTTGTGCCAATGTTGTCAAACCTGGAAGTGCAAACCCTCTGTGCACCGATGAGGTGAAGCAGAAACAGCAAGAGTACATCCCTACTTAGAGAAACTGGCTAATTCCTGAGATACCTTTAAAGAGAGAGGGCAATTCACATACCTATTCCTTGTCATTTTAAGATCAGGCTGTGGGTGAGAGAGGAGCCTGGAAGGTTCTTGCTTGAGAGGAGGCAGTTGCTGGATAAGCCTTGAGCTGAGCTGCCCAGTGGGCGCAGAAAACCATGGTAGACTAAGGCATTGACTAAGGGACCAAAGCTGGCTCACATCCTCATCAGCTCTCAGTGCAACAGGAAGGTACATCGTCTGATGCTGTCCAGGTTGCTTAGTTTAGATGTTTTATGTGGTTGGTGCTGGTGGCCTGGATGCATGGCTTCCTAGAAACTGCGAGGCAAAGGCTGCCTATTGTGTGCTTGATGAACGTGTCTGGGTAGTTGGGAGCTTTTTCTGCAGTGCTAGAGCATATATTTTAAAAAGTCCCTGAAAGGCAAGCACCTGAATTCTATGAATTACCATGAATCAGCCTCCAGTGAGGCTTGCTGCTGAGTAAACACACGGTGTTGCACAGCCTGCTTGTGTGCTTTGGGCTTTGTGGGTAGGCTACAAGTGACTAATACAGGCACCAAGGGCGGCTCTGCCACGGGGATTTAGGAGCTTGCTCTGCTGCTGGCAGGATATGCCTTATGGAGGGTTAGGAGTAGGGGGCAGGGAGACGTTGATAGGTAGTACCACTCGAGTAGATGAAAGTTTCTCCTATTGTATAAGTGGGAGCTGCCCGGGAGCAGCTTCCTTTGCCTTGAGGACAGGTGCATTCGCTTTGTATGGAAGATGCTGTTGTGAGCTCTCCTTTTCATGTGCCTTCACTCCAAAGCAAAATGGGGCAGCTGTCAGAGAGGACGGTCAATGTTTGTAGATGGAAAAAAGGCATAAAAGATGTGAAGACCAATAGCTGTAAAACCAAATCCTATTATTCCTAGTTTAAAACAAACAAACAAAAAATATCTCTGACCTCTGTGAAACAGTTTTCCCACTATGCTGAATTAGCTTTTCTTATCAGTATGAAATAATTCCTTCCCTAATGCAAACAATATGCTTGCCATAGGAACAACAAATAGCTGTGAAGTTCACACTGTAGAAATTTCTGGGGGATCAGCAATACTGACATGACTCCTCTCTATGAATTTGCCTCTGCCTCTTCAGGTCAGGTCTTCAAATTCAGCTCTTCAGATTCTGCACTTAGAGCAGAAAAATGCAAGCTATGAAACTAGAGCTATATAAAAACAAGTGGTCCTGTCTGGACAAGGGGACTTGGCCAAACCTTCTCCTCTGGATGAGTTCCTGCTTGGGGCAGATGTTCCAGAGATGTTTGTGGGGAAGTAAAAGAGCAAAGAATATAAGAGAGGGTTTTGTAGGAGGGAGTAGGAGGAACCACGGGGCTAAGAGGAAAAAAAGAGTCTGCTTTTAGGGGAGAGGGGATATCAGCAGTAGAGGGGAAATAGAAATGGAAAAGGTGGAGAGGAAAGGAGGGAAGAAGCTGCTGAAGAAGGACCCCCTGGGACAGGCAGGGAGTGGGGACACACCTTTCCCCTCCGTATCTTCAACACAAAAATCCCCCTCCAGGCTTTTTCTTCTTTGAAGTGCAAAGCAGGTTCGTGTGCTCCCTGACAGCAAGGAAAAGGGTCTCCCACAATTTTCCTCCTACTGCAGCTCTGTTGCTACACAGAAAGTTTGTTTTTTTCTGTGAATATGTGACTGTCAGTAAGCTTTAAAGCCTAAGACCCCAGCTATGGGGTTTGTATGTTTACACTGGCAGAAGACTAGTTCCCTATTACTTTACCACTCTGATGCCATGGCTTCCTAGTCAGTACAAAAAAACCTGGCATGCTATAGTAGACAGATTAGCTACAACTCTGAGTCCATTTCCTGAAGCACAGGACAGCAGAAATAAAGCTGAGTGTCCTTGCCCTTGCTGAAGCATGGGTTGGGATGACTCTTGTTAAAAGCAACTGTTGTGCTAGCTCAAGTTTGGAGATGTTTTTACTCAGTCTTCAGAGGTAAATTGACAGTATACTGTCACAGAAGGTATTCAGAATGAGAGCATGCTATTTCTCAATTGCATTCAAGAAAACAAAACTATCATATATTTTTTTAATTAAATATGTACACAAAATAACACCATTCTGCTACAAAATCCCAACTCCCTGGTAAAAGATAAGGAGGTTTATACAGTTGATGATGTTTAAGTAGTGCACAAAAACCCCAATTCAGAATTCATGCATGCCCTACTTAATCCAGTAGCACCTGCCAAAGGACACCCAATAACCCACTCTTTAGATGGGAGGGCACACACAAAAGAGAGCATGGGGCATAGGACTCATGTTACAGGCCAGCTGCTCACTAGGATCATTAGACTACTGGAGGAAAAAGGGTCCAGATTGCTTTTGTGGCTTTCAATAGTTTATTTAAAAGCTGAGGTAGAGGGAGGAAACTGTATGTGTAAATGCTGAAGAAGAAGAGCTAGTTTATAAGCAAGCTGTGAAGAATGTCCAGACTTTGATTTTATATATCTTGAGCATTGGTGTTAGCATGAGATTTTAAATGTGAGGTAGTATTTATTCACTATGTACAATTCACCATTCCATAGGAAACAGGCTACAGAGGACTGTAGTAGGAGGTTACGGTGCAGCTCTGAAGCGATACACAGTATTTGGTCTACTTAGGGGCACAACTTCACATTTCCAGAGATTCCCAAGGCAATTAGGATTCCACCTTCCACTTACTTCTAAAGGGGTTTAGGTGCCAAGCTGGCATATTCTTTCTGAATTTAAGGCTGGGAGGGGATCTCAGCTCCAGAAGGACCCTGCATTGTCACCTGCCCACAGAGGAGCTGACCCACCTGATATCAGTGGAAGTGCTGTGGAAGGAGGACAGAAGATGGTTTTATGAGAAAAATGTCTTATTCTTCTTGTCAGATCCCAGCTTCAGCATGGCTTTGACTGCTTCAGATTTTAGCCACAATTGCAGATACAGTAGGGCTGAAAGTATTTTGTGCAGTCTTTAATTTAAAAAGCAAGACCCTCATATTGTGGAAGCATGACCATACCAGATCCAGCCAAAAATCCATCTGGTCCCACAACTTCTCCCTGAGAAAAGCAACCCACAGGTACTTAAGAAAAACATTTAAGAAACAGAGCAAGCGGGATATGCTTTCCCTGACTTGAATAGGGTTTTTTTCTGCCATAAACTTGCATAGTTGCTTCCAAAACTTTTGACATCCCCAGCTGACTGTAACTTAAATTATGCATTGTGTGAATAATATAGACACCCATGATAGGTGGTACTCAAGGTTTATATGGGTAGATTAAAGAGCTGGTAGGATTCTTCAGCTATCGCAGTCCTCCATCATTTTTCATAAGGTATCTATGGTTTTATTCCTCAAATAAATTGAAGAGGGCTTGGATGGATGTGTCTCTTTGGAGATATGAATATATAATGGATTTTTATGTAGGGCAATGAAAAAATGTCATCCGTCTGTTTAGTAGAAAAGCTTCCTTTTTGGAGACTAGCTGCTTAGGAATGGTAGCTGCATAAGAAATGAAGGTTTTAAGGATCCTAAAGACTCTCTAGCTTCTAATAAATGTGCAAGTGATTGTCTTCTGCAAAAATATAATGATAAAAATATACTGAATATATCTGTTCAATTTTTTCATTATATGTCTTTAATGAAGTGTTCTTAAAAGAGAAATGACAACTCACAGATGGGTGTTCTTTTCATTTTATGTGGAAGTCTATTATTTTTCTTCCACTTAATTTCTTCCTCACACACACACACACACACACACACACCCCAAATTCAATGATTGGAGGTTGCCGGCTTTTCTTTTCTCCTTTTTGCATCAGACTTTATACTGAAGAAGGTTAGAAAGCTATAGTCCTAGAGATAGAGATGCATGTTTGCTTTAATCAGTCTGTAGCACTTCAAAACCAAGGAAGTTTAGCAAACTGGTAGAATAGTAAAAGAAAAAAAAGGGCAAATGGGAGAAAATAATTAAGAACTCATTCAATATATTGTACTCAACAGAGAGAAGAAAAAAACTGGAAAGGGAAAGTAAAACTTTTAAGCTAGAGTTGAGAGTGCCCAGATGTTCTGTTTCAACATATTTCAGATGTTTTGTGAAACTTTTCTCTATTTTTGACCACTTGTAATCCCCTGAAAATCAGTATGTTCTTCAGTGAAAGGATACACCCAATTTAAACCACTTGAAGTATGTTTTTATAAAAATAAAAAAAAAAAATCTACCGATTGCACTGAAGAGAAGGGGGAAAAGTTTCAAGGAAAGATTACTAAAACATCCTGATGAAAATGGTTTGCCTGAGGTTAGAAGCAAATGAATCCCAGTACATGTTCTTCTTGAAGTTTTTAGTAGAGGCACCATTTCAGTCTGTAACTCCCATTGCTGAGCACCTGGTAACTTTAAAAGGAATGATAACTTGGGCCAGAGATAGGGTCAGCATAATGGCACCATATTCTGTAGAAAACATAGAAAAAGATGGATTGATTTCTATTTGCGCTCATAGCTTGAATATAAATATTAATCTGAACTTCAAAAGTTAGCACAGTAAATACCAAAGGGAGCAACAAAATCACTTGGCTGAGGAGTATGCTTTTTAAATATTTTATTTGTTGTAACAGTTCACGGTAAACACACTTTACGTTTATTTCACAGCCCAATGCTTAAACATGAATAATCGTGGCTTTCATATGTTGGTCTTCCTCTAGGGTAGAGCACGCAGCTGCCAGTTATGGCAAATAACTTCACATTTCATGGTTTGAGGCCAAAGGATGGGGTTTTTTGCACAGCCTCAGGTAACAAGGCCATGTCAGTGTGGGACCCACCAGAAAAGGTGGAAAGGTCTGTCTGGAAAATGCTCCCATGCTTTCTTCTGGCTAGGGCAGGGCATGTTGCTCCCAGGCATGGGGACAAGTCCTGCTGGGGACAGCAGTTTGGCGATCAGGAACATGCAGATGCTTTATCACTGGTATCTCCCTCCTGGTGTTTCTCCCTTGAGTTTCTGACCAGTCAAAATGGGTCTGCATTAAGTAACTGCACATGCATGGAGTCGGGCTAGGAAAACTGACTTTTCACAACAAACTTCACTGTGGAAACAAATTTGACCCTGGCATAGGGTTAAGGATGCTGTACTATTTCCATCCCCATAGTTCAAGTTTCCATTTGACACTCTTCTACATTCTTTAGGGCAAACAGTAAAACCGCCAATAATTGCCTGTTATTCAATGCACACACGACCAACTTTCCCTCTGAGAGCCATGCATCTGCCTCTCAATTACCATCATGAGATTTTTTTTTTTTTGACCAGTGGCTCTTTTTATGTACATGTCTGTTTGATGTCCTGTGACAGTGAAATTTCATCTTGCCCTCTAAGTCTGTCCTGTTCAAAACCATTAATTATCATGCCATAATCACTAGAACCTGTTCATTTGGTTTAACAGCATGTGCTCACTTGCTATCTAGAGTATACACTAATTATGTTACTTGTCAAGAACAGGTACTGGGATAGATGGAGCGAGTGTGTGCTGGTCTCCAAGGGGATGCTCAGGAAAAGGTGGAGTCCAGGAGGAGTAGGGATTGCAAAGGCTGTGGCAAGGCACTGCTGGCTGGTGGCACCTGGGTCTGCAGGCAAGGAGCTCTGGCAGAGATGTGGTGGAGGTGGATGCTGGAGCAGGGTGAGAAACAGCCAGTGATCTGCTTATTGCTGTGCAAGGAGATTCACTCCATTTCCCCCAGCTGCTCTGGAGATTAAGAGGCTGTCCTCTATGCAACTTTAAAGTGTTTAAAAGGGCTATAAGGCAGGCCTTACCTCACAGTGCTGGTAACTCCAAGAAAAGATGGACAGACAGAGTGGCAAGGGGACACACACCACCTTTTATTTTGCTGAAAATGAGATAGAGGGAATAAACGTCTTGTGCAAAGTCATATAGGAAGTTTATGCAAAGCAGAGAGTTAAAGCCAAGCTGCATGAGGAGGACTGTCTGAAAAAACTGCACAAGTGGTCAAGTCCAACTCTTCTTTTTAATTCTATTTCAGGTTAACCCAAATTGTAACAAAAATCCATGTATTTCAGATACAGTTTAATATTATATTTATTTCTTTCCACCAAAGTAGAAAAAAAAATGCTTGGCCTTGAACAAAACTTTTATCTGAATTCTAAACCTTCCTTTGTATTTTCAGTGACACAAAGCATTACTGGGACCTAGGTGCTGTTGACAGGGCAGCAGAGCAGGGGGTGATATAGGGTCTGTCCTCTGGAGGCCAGGGCTGCAGACTCATGCACAAAACCCAGAAAATACTTTTTGCAAACCCTGACTCAATGGCTGGATGACTCCTGCCCTGTCAGGAATTAAGTGTACAGCTCAGTATTTCACACTTGGGGTTTTGTTTGGTTTTCCATACAGCTCAGTATTTCACACTTGTTTTTTTGTTTGGTTTTCCAATGAGCAGCTGAGATGTAGGCAGAAGTCTGCATATACAAGGTTATCCAGAAAAAAATTAATCATTGGGAATTATCAAGAGGCTTCAGTTGCTCTGCTTTTAAAAGCTCAGAGTGGATGTTTTCCTCTTGGCCTGGTCATATTTTCATAGCCACTTGGAAAGTCAGCAATAGTATCATCTACAGTGACCCAAGCTCCCCTTCTGCCAGTACAGGATAGTTTCCTACTCTGCCTTCTTGATCGTTTTGTCCTGTGCAGTTTTCAATGACTCAGGCTATGGTGCTTCCTACCACTTCCCTTGGGAGACAAGTCTGCAGTCTAAATAGGCTATATGGTAGCAAATTTTCCTCCTATTCAGCTTAATTTCTTTCCCCTTGGTTTCATCCTGTAATGCCTATTCCAGACAGAGGCAATGTTGTTGGAGCGGGCAGAACTTGCATCGGCACCCCTCAGTGATGGAAAGTGTGACTGTTTTTCGTAACACAGGTGCATTACTTGGGTGCGATTATAGGTCCTGGGCAGCTCCTGGCTATTCAGGGCTGTGACCGAGTGTTGGAATGCCAGCAAAAGCCAAACCCCTCTGTTACCCTCACCAGCGTCATCCTAAGAAAGTAATATAGAGCAAAGCCAGGGCTTTCCCTACCACAGTATTATTTCTTCTCCTTCCAACAGTTTCTTTTCCTTTGGTCAGGCAAAGGGAAGCAACTTCAGACCTGTGGTGTACATTCACCTATTTTTAATTGCCTTCCTACCATAAGAGGTTTCCTCATTCCTCACCATTTCAAGCACAGCATCACGCTGTCCTCTATCCTCCCAAGCATATCACCTAATTGCTTCCCTAAACTGTGCATTCTGCTTTAGTAATAGAAAAAAATTAATCTAGTTCACTCGTACAGATTTCTAAAATATTTTAGCCTGGGGGAGGGGAAAGGAAAGGGTTTCTCTTCCTTCATTTCTGTACTTGGCAGATTTCTGGTTTTTTTAAAAAAATAGAAGCTGTCTGAACTGAAAGGGGGAGGAGGAAAACTTGCTTAGAGGTGGTTCTAAAAATGTTAGTTTTAAAGTGGGTTTCCTGCAAAATTGTATGTTATGTGTGGAAAGCATGTTGGTGTGGTATAAATGTGCTATTGGTATTGGATGGCAATTACCTCAGTCAATGGCTTTGCCACTCACGAGTGATGCAAGCTTTTCAAGAATCAGCAGCTAATTTAATTGCATATGTAATATATTAGAATTTGTATGCATATATTATATTTACATATTGCTATTATATAGCAGGGAAAGCATCTACACCCCCTACCCCCATTTTAAATTTAATTCTTGGGCCTTATTTTTCAGTGCTGGTGACAGACAAAGCCCAACGGCCATGGGGTTGGAAGAAAGGGGATTGTATAGATAGATACACGGCTGCAGCCAGATCATACAGCCCTGAGACTGTAAAGACTTCCCGAAAGTCTTTGCAAATCACCATGCAGAGGAACACATGCCCTGCAGAGCGAGCTTCTCATTGCTGAGCTCCCCTGTTGCGAGGGAAGAGCAAGGTCTACCTTTCACAGTGTGAATGCTTATGTGCCTGTGGTTTGGTTAAGTGCAGTGCTGGCTCTATACAGCTTTGTGTTATGGCCATAACCACCCCCAGCTGCCCACCCCACCTTGTGTCAGCACCAACTGTGGTGGAAATCGGCCAGCTGGGGCTCCTGGTGCCTCCACATCTCCTCCTCCCTGGCACAGAGGCAGCAGCCCCTTGCAGAGAGATGTGGAGGAGAGCTGAGGACTTTAAATCCTAGAATTGATAGGTGTTTTCTGGAGTCCTCCTAAATCAGTAGGTGAAAGGTGAACAAATGATGGGCTTTTGTTTTTCTGTCCTTTTTTTTTTTTTTTTTTTTCCGGAAGTGGACCGAGGAGGGAACAGAGCATGAGAAACCGTTCTGCCCTTGTGCCCACAAGATAAAAGAGGTCATCCTGGTAGCCAGTGAGAATCTCAGTGCAAAGCCCAAGCTGGAACAGGCAGTAAAATCAGGATTTCAGGATTTTAATTTTGGACATCTTCAGTTTGAGAGGAGTGTTCTGTTTCCAGAACTTGTTGTGTAAACTGAATTGGTAGAAACAGAAGGAAAAAAGCTACAAAGTTGTGTTTAGCTAGTTTAGCTGTGTTGAAGGGAGAGTGAGGGTCAAGGCGAGGGAGAGTAGCCTGCTAAAAAAATCCCATGTTTTTTGAGCTGCTTTACAAACTGGAAGCTGTGCAATGACATGTTTCTTGTACCAAAGCAAGTTTGCTGTGCTGTCTGGTCTGGTCTAGGGAAGGATTTACACAGCTAGAAGTGCTGAGGTTGTGTGGAAGCTTTATTCCAGGAGGTGTTGCCACTGTCAAGGCAGGACTTTTCAGCATCATGTCAGGACACAGCTGCACAACATATTTGTGGACACATGTACCCCTGAAATGCCCACAGGTACCAGACAAGCAGTGTGAAGAGGAACTGCCTTTTAGAAGCGAGACATGGGACAAGTAACCATGTTATCTCAATGTCCAGTAAGTAACCCAGTGAGTATTTATTGTAAAATAGAAGGATTTATCTTATTTTCTTCCTTTTTTTTTTTTTTCAGATGTGCAACCTAATTAAATTACTCAGAGAAGGGAAAAAAATGAGTTTAATCTGACTTCAATTTGACTGAAGTCTGGATCTAAAAATGCGGTGCTTTGAAAGACAGAATAAGCAGTTTCCTGAGTCATAAATTGAGTCACACAGACCCCTAATGGTGTTTCCAGGACTGCAGACAAGCTGTTGCTCTTAAGACAAAAAGTAAAACCTTTAAAAATAAACTAGAGTTTGTGGCAGATTTCCAGGGAGATTTGTAATGTCCTGTGAGAGTCACTTCAAAGGTATAGATCCTGCCCCTGTGAGCCTACGTGTTTATATGAAGTGGGCAAAGGGAAAGCTCTGGCAATATGCAGAAATGGGAGCTACATGATAATAATAGTGGGTTTGCATCCGGGGAAGCCCAACAGCAGAGTACTTTGATGTAAGCTTGCAGCACGCTTAAAAATAAAGATGCTATTCCCTGAGAGGCTGATGGAATTAGCTGCCACTGCAAACATTCAAGCCCTCACACATTTTCTTGTGCACGTAGTAATATAACTGACAAAAAACATCTCTATACATTAATCTGGTTTACTCTCCTGGTGGCTTTTCAACAACAGACAGAAGGTGATTGCTACCTGTCTGTCCAGCAGCCATTCTCAAATAAATAGAGAGCCCATACTGGACAAGGAGGAGAAGTTGTCATGGCTCTGGTGTGAATGGTGTAAGGCACCCGAACCCTATTCAACAAATGTTTTAGGAATGACCAAATGCCACAAACTGCCTGCTAATTCAGGTTGCTCTTTTGTGGAATGAGTGGGCTGCTTCGTATGTTGACTGTGAATTCACTGGCAGTCCCAGCGGAGACTGGGCTGCCTGCATGTTCTGCAGTGTCTCCTCTTACCTCTGAAGCTGGTCATTGTGAAAGGAGATCATTGTGGGGAATGGCGAGTGGGAGAATTGTTTGCTTTCTCTCTTTTATGGATTAACCGAGGATCTTGGTCTCCACAGCTATCAATGAGTCACCCTTCACAAGCAATAAATTCACACAGCCACAAAAATGCTGCTTTATATTAATGCTTTGGTGCCATTGTTGATGATTTCTTACTGCAACCTGTGCCAACACCACAAACATTCATACTAACATGGGAGCTTCCAAGCCAGCTGATGGAAAATATTTAAGATAAGAAGAAGAAAAAAATTGCCAGAATGAACCTAGAGGCTCCATCTTTAATTAAAAAACAGAAGAAAAAACAAAAAAAACCCAAAAAACACCAAAAAGCCAAAATCCAACAAAAAAACCCTCCAACACTAGAGCAACTATCTTACACCTCTGACTTACCTATATTTTCTGAAGAAGATTTGGTCTTTGGTCTTGGCTGTAATTTTTTGCTGGTCATCATAATTAAACTCCAAGGGGGTGTGGAGAAGACAGTGTCTCTATGATATAGAAGTAACCCACCACCTCATTTTGATTTCAGGTATGTCGCATGCATTCTCCTTGAGATTATAGTAAGAATTTAGTCTACAGAGGATACTCCAAAGCAGCACCTGTAGTGTTGTTCTTTGTGCTGCCTCATGCTTTGGTGTGTTTCCTGTAGCACAAGGGAATCTTAAGTCTTAGAACTGGTTCCCAAGCAAGGATGGCTCTAGCCCTCCCCAGCCATGTGCTGCCTGTTACACCATAGTGTACCTTGCTGGGTGTCCAGCCTATGGTCCTTTCTGACCTCCCCCTTACCCTTTCACCACCACTCCATACCCTCCTCCCTTTTAGTCCACAGTGATTATCCAGCAGGTCTGGTCTGATTATACACACATCCCTTAGAGTACCTACAGCGTCAGGGTATCAGGTGTCGAGCACAGCTTGACTTGGTTTTGTGCCTGGAAATAGAAATCCCAATCATAGTGTAAGGGGTTTCATTTTACTTTCTTGAATACAGTACACCACTCTTTGGCAAGGGAGAACACATTTAGAGAAGAAAAGATTATACACATGGATGTGGACCTGTCATAAAATTCATTTTAGTTTCCAGTTGAAATTACCCCTGCTAAAAAGATCTCATTACCATGCAGTCTGACAGCATGAAACCCTGTAGAAGAAAAAGGCCACCACCATGAGGCTGGGGGATGGAAAATGACTGTAGATAAACCAGAACCCACATTTGCTCCGTTTTCACCAAACTCCTACCAAGTGATGCTGAAAAACTCATCTACTGTATGTTCTAGGGTATGGACAGCAATCACAAGGTCCCACTGCTGGCATTGTTCATACGGGCTAGGGGCACCCTGTGTAATCATATGCCTGGCCTTGCACAGTGTGGTGTACCTAGTTCAACCCAGGGGCATAGGAGTGGGTCTCTGACAGCTTTCACTCAGGTTATGAAAGTTTTGGGAAAAAAGCCAGAAAAGGAATTAGAATCATAGAATGGTTTGGGTTGGAAGGGACCTTAAAGATCACCTAGTTCCAACCCCCCTGCCATGGGCAGGGACACCTTCCACTAGCCCAGCTTGCTCCAAGCCCCGTCCAACCTGGCCTTGAACCCTGCCAGGGAGGGGGCAGCCACAGCTTCTCTGGGCAACCTGTGCGTGTGTCTGACCACCCTCACAATAAAGAATTTCTTCCTTATATCTGATCTAAATCTACCCTGCAGCCCTAATCAGCTACGAGTCAGATTTTTACGAGGATCAAGGATACATGAGGTAAAGGTGCAGGGAGGTGCAGCCTGGCTCCCTTTCAAATCCTGGTGCTAAAGCCAGCCGGGGGCCAGGCGGGAGCCCCAGCCCTGGGGCTGTGCGTGGTCACCTCCTGCCCTCTGGTGTGCAGCACCAGGAAAGGGCACGGGCAGCCCCGGGGCTGGGCCAGAGGCTGCGACCTTGAAAGGGACGGGATGCCCCACGGGATGCCCTGGGCTACCGGCTCCTGCTGAAAAGGAGGGCATTTCTCCAGGTGGCCATAGTGGCTGTCTGGTGTGTAACTGGCCGTACCATGCATGCCCACAGCCAGTGATAGGACCGGGCAGAAACCCCCAGTTCAGAAAGCCTCAAGGCAAGAGCAGCAGCAGCGTGCAACGGCCCAGCTGAACTTGCTGGCACCTAAAACCCGAGTTTGCAAAGGCATGTAGGAAACTGTCATAAAGATTTTTTTTGGAATTTCAGCAGTATTTATGAGTCTGTCCCTAAATGTTTGTTTAAGTAAGTGCAGCCACTTACAGTATTTCAAGATGAACTTGTCAGTTCCTCTGTTTCGGTGCAGGACATCTCTTCTGGCTTTGCAGTTATTCTCTGAAACACTGCTTGTGCTTTCAGGAGAAAGATGTGCTTTTCCCTTTGCAATCACTTTTCCACAGGTTCTTGGATTATTTAGGACAGAAACATTGTCCAAAGCAAAGCTGGAGAGGATTTCCTGAACACTTTAGGACATTCTTTCCACACATGTCAAAAAAAGAAAGAGTTGGTTTGATTTCTTCTCAGGTATGTTAAGATACCAAATTAGGCCCTCTGTTATTTCCATGTCCATCTATGTCCCATAAATAGGATGTGCCTGCAGTTCAGCATCAGTCAGTTCCTCTCCCGAGCTGGCTGTGCTGCTTTGGGTGCAGCTAATGGCAGAGCTGTGGCCTTAGAACTTACAAGAAATTTTTTTCATATATATTTCTACCACTGGTGATGTCATACAGCAGCACTCTTTCACAAGGGTGGTTTTCTTTATTTTTTTTTTTCCTTCAAGAAAAAGAAATGGATGAGTCATGTCTTACAGGCAGCTCTTTCCCTTCTTGCTCACTCATCATCAAAGTGCAAATCATGGCTTAACTATGTGCAATTGTAAATTGGTTTGGCATAGTTATGTCTAGATCCACTGAGTTTCCCACTTGTGGGAGTCTCCCATTACCCTTTCTCCTCTCTGACTCACTTACATGTGTACCAGTGATTTCACTACCAGCTGTTTTACTGCTACAAAAGGTCTAAAAGGGGATATATGTATATATTCCCTGAATTAGATATCTATCTTGCTGCCATTTTGGCATCATGTACATAAACTAGGATACACCTCAGCCCATCGACATTTCACTCTTTTTAATATTAAACTTGGGTGCAGTAACTGCTTTTGCAGACTGGAAAAATTATTAGGACACACATTTCCAAAGAAGCATGTGGAGCATTAGCCATACAGTTCCTTTTGACTCTAGTGGAGAGTTCATATCTAAAGCCTTGTGCAATTGCTTTGGAAGTTTTAGGGGAATTTATTACATTGTCTACTGGTTGAGAGGTTATGTTATTCTTTTACTGGTAGCCGTAATCACCATAATGAAGTTAAGCCTTAGAAAAAGGTCAGAAAACAAATATCTTCTAGTCATTACACTATTGCTGTTATATCAGTTTGTACAGTTGATGAAAAAAACCCTTTGCATGTATGATAGGATAATAACTATTTCAGATTTATGTCAGGAAGTTGTGCTCTGGATCTGCATGCCAGAAGATTGCAAGTTCAAAAAATGCACAGGAAAGGTGTCTGCTGCTCTGGGAGACTTGTAAAGTAGCAAGAAGTATGGTATGAGGCTCAGTTCACCTAACTAGCTCAGGTTAGTCTATTCTCTAGTTAATGAGGGGAGAAAGAGGGAGAGAGGCACCTCCATATAGGGTTTGTTCCCATCACAAGATAGGTCTCTAAGATAAGTAGGTTGAATCACCCTCTGGCAGTGCCTTTCTAACCTCCAGTGACTATAAAGGGAGCATAGTTTAGACTGGCTTAGACAAGACAAAGCTAAAATTAGGTGAGACGTATCCCACCCTAAACTTTGCACCCAGATTGCTCTACAACAGCATGATTGAGGAATCTGAGACCAGTAGATTAGGATTGCTGACCATTTAGTTTCCATGCTCTGTCATCCCTGGGCTACCATCTTGCTCTCTTGGAGAGAGAGCCCTACTCCATGGGGGTCACAGGAGTCTTTACTAAATTTGAATTGAGCTGGTGGTGCTCCTTAATATGTTACACATGTAACTGTTCTTTCAACTGGGAAAACTATGAAATGTGGGAAAACAGGATTTGAATAAGATGATCATAAGGATTTTTACCAGTGCTTTCCCCTGGCTTTTAAAAAAAGGAAACTTTGGCAAGGGTGCAAAACCCTTGAAGATGAGTCCACCTTCTTTCCCTCTAATCTTATCTACCTCTTTTGCCCTGCAGGCAAAATGCATGGGATTCCACAGGCTGACAGTTCCTTCTTAGTTCCAGGAAAGTACTTAATTATCTCAATCACTTCATAATTGACTCACTTCCACTACTCCAAGGAGATAGATGTGGAGTGCTAAACCCAGAGGAGTATAGCTGGGCAGCAAAAACTTGCCAGTTTCTGTAAGTGTATTTCCAGGAAACCTATCTCTGTCCACTGCTTGGCTTTCTGACTTTAGACCCCTCGTTACTAGCTACTATCTTTTGGATTGGTGCCCTTTTGAACTGCAGAATTGCTGTCAGCATGCAACCTTGGTTACAATTCAGACAATTTGTTTTACAAACAAAAAACGTGACATTGGAAATGTGTCCTGTTCGGTGCCAACAGTCATAGAGAGAATCTTGTTTGGATACTTTCTTTCCCTGCTTTCACAGAGTAGCTGCCATCAACAGGAGCATCACTGGTAGATGAAGAGTGAGCTGTCAGCATGTTGTCATCCATGTCTGCCAAAATATTTATCTGAAATGAATACAATTCTTGGGCCTCCAAAACTGGGCTTGAGTTGTCACAAGACTGGGATTGCCCATGAGCTCCCCAGCACTTCCCACATCTGGAGGGCTGGACCTGCCATGAGAACAGTCCTGTGTCAAAGGATTTGGCACCTCTGTCTTAAACCCTGGCCAGAGATCCCCATCCAGAAGTGTGCACACAGTATGATCAACTTGTAAATCAGCTTAGTGCGATAGGCTCATCCACACAGAAAAACATTTCCCTGCACTTGCTGTTTTTGAAATGTTACAGAATAAAGCAAAATTTTCATTCCATGGTGGGAATTGTAGGGTTTTTTTAGATCAAAGGAAGTTCAAAATTATTTATAAACTGTCAGAATTTCTAGTGCCGAAATACTTATACAACTAATTGAAAAGTAGGATTGTCTGAATTCTTATAAACAGGTATTCTCATTTTTAAGATGCTGGTTTTAGGAAACCCTAAAAAAAAAAAAAGGAATGGATTTAAGATCAATCAATCAACACACTATAAAAATGTCTAGTCAACTAGCCATATCTATATAATTAAGTGTGGTGGTCTATAGCAATTAACCACACTACTCTAGAAACTATGTATTTTCACCCTAAAGTTTTAAAAATTATTTCCATAGTTGGATGGTGGCTTTCTTTTAGCTTTGACATTATAATAGGAAAAGATACAGTGTAAACTCGAATTTACTTTTATGTGCTTGTTGAGATGATTGCAGTAGATATTTGAGGAGTCATTGTACTTTGCTACAAAGTACAATGTGAAATTACCATATCTTTTTCAGTAATGTAGGTGTAAGATAGCAGTGCTGACCTGGAAACTGCCCCATTTTATTCGTTTTCTTATCCCGTAACAGCTTTAGCCCCTCTTCCCTCATGCCAAATCCTATTTGCAGAGGAAATATCAGAGGGGTAACTCAGCAATGAATTTACACTGCATTTTGAAAGTGAATCAAGGTACCTTGCCCTGATGCCCACTGAGAGTGTCCACAAGAAGTAATTAGTCTGAAATAACTTGTGCACTGTAAGTGCATGTTCATGATTACACTGAAGTTATTATACAAAGTCTGAGACGTTTACAGCAAGCCAATGGCAGAGGTTTATAAAGATAATCATGTAGTTATCTACAATTTTTTGGTGCTTTCCAGTTTACCCTTGCACTTTGCGATATGATCTCATAAACCAGACCCCAAATGCATTTCCATTAGTGCAAGCTTATTAGCAGGGTGACTACAGTGTATATATTAATAGCTTACTGGCTACCAAGGAGACTGACCATCCAATTGTGCCCGTATATAGAAAACAGAAGATTTTTTGTTGCCAGACATTTCTTTTGAAGGAAGAAGTCTGAGTCATCTGGATTTCCTTGATCAGCCCATCTCAGTGAGTAGTACAGGGTGAATTTTGTAAAGCTTATGGATTTCATACCCCAAACAGTCTGTGTTAAATAATTATTTTAGGCTCCAGATGTTTTGAATTTTCTTTGTATTTATAAAAATAAAAACATCCTTTAATGCTTAATAAGAGTAGATAAAGCTTTCTTAACACTTTTGAAAGTGATTAAAAGGCTTTTGGATGCACCCTCCTTTGTTATAGGAAATTAGTGGAATTCATTCAGCTTTTATCGAGATACATAACAAGCTTTTGGCTGAAGTTCCACTTGCTTTCCAAGTCAAGATGAAGGGTTTTGCTGTGCCTTTATGAGCTAAATCCCTCTCCCTTAGCTGCTACCTCTGTCCTTACATGATATTCTAGCAGCTAGAGAGAGGTGAAATGCTCAGACTGGCTGCTTCCTGAATTAAACGCTGGCAGGAGAGGGCTTTCAGTGAAGGATGCCTGTCTCTGACAGCTGCTGGACACCCTGATTTATAAGTGAGCCTGCCTATTTGGCCAGTCTTGCTGTGAGCAGAGAAGTTTGTAGGGACAGTGGCGTGTGTGGGATGGAGATATTGAGTTTCTTGGTCAGGAAACAGGCTCCCTTCTGGACATCTCTGCTCAGTGTTTTACTGCAGCTTTACAGATTGAGAGAAGACTGTATGGGAGGTTTTGGTGGTTGGATGTGAAGGCAGATCTGTGACTTCTCTTTGGAGAAGGTCCTTGATCTTCATGGTGCTTCATCTGCTGAGGATCACCCTTGCTGAGCACAACTGTCTGACATTGGTGGTGCAAAGACGCAACACCTTTCCTTCTTCCTGAACCATGTGGAAAGGACAGCAGTTGGGGGCCTTGAGGGGGTTTCTGCTAGCTGTAGATGTTAGTGTTGGAGCCAGATAATTGTTTGCTGTAATCCTGTTTGTTTGCAAACACTGTTCGGTCTTATTTCCCTGAATGCAGTACGAATCAAACAGATGATGGTTTCTTTGATGGTGGCTCCAAGCCTCTCTCAGCACAACCAGTGTTTAAAGCTCTCATGGGTTTTTTCCTTGTGGCACCATGCTGTCACTGTGTCTCCCATAGTCCCTTCTCTGTTGGCTTTAGGCTCCCCTTATTTCAACCCTAAAGGAATTGACTGCTGTCTTCACGTTTGTCCCAAATGAAAGGTTTCTCCCCAACTCTTTGGGGAACAAAGCTCTTGACTGCTGTGTTGTGGTGCAGCTTAGACCTGCTGCTCCACAACCCCATGTTGGCTTTTCTCTACTCTCAGCTGGCTGAAGTCAGCTCTGGCCAGGGGAGCCATAGATCCATGTTAGCTTGCCTGGGGCTATATGTCCTACCAAGGGGCTGAGGATGCCTCTCAAATCCTTCCAGGCTGTAGGAGGTTCATGTCCAGGCTGCCCCAAGCAGGAGCACAGGAACAGGATCTGTCTGCATATGGGTCGTGTAGATGTTCTCTTTAGTTATGCCAAAAAGCAAATGATTTTGCAAACAACTTGTTAAGAGAATTTCTTGAGCAGCAGCGTCCTTTTTGTTTTCACTAAATGGAGTTATTTGCTGGCAATTATTTCAGACCGGAATAGCTGGAGACTGTAGAGTTGTATTTGCATTTTTGTTCGAGTGCCTGCACATGTACTGCACACTGTGTTCCTTGTGAGGCAGTCATTTATTGTCCAAAAAGCTTTGCTTTCCACATGCAGGCACTACAGAAGGAACCTCACAGGCTGACCTAGGTTGGAGAACAAAAATTGAATGGCCTGCTGATGCAGAGACACACTTTGTTATTATTAAATTATTATATCACTCGAACAAACCCTAAGCCTTCTGTAAAGGGGTTGTTTCTTTCCTCTTCTCTATTGCTTTCCATAAGATTGCATGCCAGTCAGACTGAAATCTGTCTTAGTTCAGCACCAAAAACCTGCCCCAGTGGTCCTTGAAGGATGTTCCCCCCTCACATGTCTGAAGGTGGATCTCCTACCCAGCATCTCGCTGTGCTGCTCTCAGGAGTTGCTGAGCTGCAGGTCATGGAGTCTGTTCAGGAATCAGATGTAATTCATATTTCAGTTATTCCCTGACATTGTCTGTAATAAGTGGTCCTTTGCAAGCTTGAGCTCATGGTTTCAGCAGGTACTGGGCATGTATCCCACTGAAACTCCACACAAAATACTGGTTTCTGAAATGAAATGCTTAACTAATTCTCTAGGAAACACAGAGTAGAAAAGTCTCCTAAAAACTGTCGTTATGTTTTTTGTTCTTAGCATGGAAAATGCAGTGTAATCTATGTCAAGTAGAATTTATTGGTGGCAGGCAGTACCAGTTTCAAAGGCAGCAAGAAATGACTCAGAAAGAAGGTCTTCAACTAGGGCTCTTGCAAGAGACTCTTCTACAGGCTCTGATAGATATTTGAGACTTGCAAGACTCTTACACACTGGAAAGCAAAAATCCAAAGTGTGGTGGGAAGATTAAATCAAGAGTAAATTCTAGCAAAAAGTTATAGTTTTATAAGCAAACAGGGGCAGTGGTTGCAGCATGTGTTAAGAGTGCGAGCACTCCTTGCTCTGGTTTGGCTTTGATTTGTTTCAAGGGGAGTGTTCAGGAGAAAGTTTCAGCTTGCTGTTAAAGCAACACATTCTCAGCTGAACTGGGTCCCCAAATCTTTTTTAGATTCACCTCTTTCGAAGAAAGGGAGTGGGGATTCCCTTCTCTGGTGTGGGAGTTTCCAGAGGCAATCCCCCACCCCTTGGTCATCAGCTGGTGATGCACCCGCCAGGCTGGAAGTCAGAACTCAGTATTTTTTTGGAAAGAGTCAGTTCCTAACCTGGGCTCCCACATCTAGAAATAAACATTTATATTGATCTGTATCCAAAGCACATTCCTACAACATCAAATCAGCGCCTTCCAGCTTGTCAGCCTGACAAAGCGTGGCATTTACAACTCCTCATTTAAACACGGAGAGGGACTGCGGCACTGGGGCCGTCGTCCGAGCAGCATCACGTTGCTCAGCCCAGCAGGGTGGCAGTGGGACCAGTGAAAGCAGAGGTGCTTGGTGTCTCCTGCTAGTGTTCATTTTCTAAGAGAATAACCTCAACAACCCATCAACTAAATCACAGCAACCTCAACCTCCAGCTTCTTCCCCTGTCCCCTCTCTCTGCCGCTCCCATATTCCTAAGGTTTAACAGAAGTTTTAGATGAGGGTTGGTTTCAGTGTCACTGTTTCAGGGTGGCTTTTTGCCCTGTCCTTTGCTCTTTCTTTTGGGAGCCCACAGCAGGACAACCTTAGGAGCAGCTAATCCAGCTGGCAAGTCACAGGAGCTGCCGTCAGGCACGCCAGCCCTCCCTGCGCCACGTGAAGGCTGCCGTCTGAAACAGTAGGGACATGGGCTGCAGCTGCAGAGCAGACTAAATGGGATTTAATTCAATCTTTAGGCAGCAGTTCACTGAACAAAGACCTGACTGTGCCTGGCCTGGCCCTCCTCAGCAGGGAGCCTGTGGGACAGTCAGCCTGGACTAAACAAAATTTGCCAGTCTGGCACTGATTGAAGTTCAAAGCCCCACAAAGCCCAGGAGCAGCGGGCAAGGTCACTCTGCTGTAGTGGGGCAGTAGGACAAATGCTGTGGGACCTCTGCTATTGAGTCTGGTTTACCTGCTGTAGGCACTGCACATCAGAAAATGTTAATTCTCTAGGAATAATTGCATCCTCCTAAACACACTTGATCAGCCAGAATTGTGGCAAGTAGCTTGCAGCTTACTGCAGGTTATTCACAGCACAAAGAAATCAGCCAATCATCTATCATCACCTCAACTCACTTGCTTTCACTGCCTTTAGTCTGCCTTACCTCTGACTATCTTAAAAGTAAACCAGGGGTATACAGGTTTTTAGATTTGTTTTTATTTGTTTAAATGCCTGTGACTTCCAACAGCTTGTGGGGTTGGCTGAGCAGCTACAGCCCCTTCTTATGGGGTGACCGGTTGCAGTGTATCTCCCCAAGCCCAGTGTGTCTTCCAGCACTGTCCCTTGAGAGGGGACAGAGCAGCACTGGCTGCACCTGGAGGACACCTCTACATTTCTCTCACTGCTCCCACCAGGAGAATGACATTTTTCCCACTGGGGAGTCCTGATCCCTTCTCCTGTGCCCATGGGCACAAACAAAGCAAAAGGCAATGGGGCACAAGGCAGCTGGTCTGGTGACTTCACATACACCATTAGCAAAAACCAGTTGCACACTCCTTCTTTGTGTGCTGGAGACAGTGCTGAGAGCAGGAGGAGAAAGGAGCCTGTGCGCCTGTGATATGGCCACTGAGGTATTCGGACCAGTCCTGTTTTTTCTGTCTCCCTCCTGCGAGCTGTGATAAGCCTACACTGGCATTCCAATCTCTCCCTCTGGATGTGGTGCCCTGAAGGAGTCTTTCCATGGGCTGGAGCAGACTTCTGCACAGGGCTTGCTTGTACTTACAAGGTAGCAGAGCAAATAAACTCTGTTGGTACAAAGCTATGCCTGTAAGTTTTTCCTCTCTTTAGGCTTTTTCTTCTCTTCCTTCATTTTTTCCTTCTCCTCTCTATGAATACATTGTGGCCGACTTGCAGCATGCTGGCCAAAAGGGTCCTCCACAGCCAGGCCTTTTCTACCCAAAATCTGAGGCTCAGAGCTCACTGCCAGCTGGTAGCCGACACCGTTTTGCCACACACATTCTCAGTAGAAAAGACTAATCAGTGGCATAGAAGTATGCATTTCCTTCCCTGCTAATCAGAGTATTTTTATTCTGTGCATGTATATCAGCATTGTGCTATGTAATATATTAAATTTAAGATGCTAGCTACCCCCTGTTTAAATGTGATGCTGCTACACATTAGTATGAGCAAACAAACTGAATCCTGAATCTTCCCCACCCGGGCTGCATCACATGTGAGCCTCGTTAGAGCATTTAAGCAGTCAGTCAGTCAGTCAGTCACGAGAGAAAATAAAACTAAATGAATGGCAACAACCACACTGGGGAGAATTATGCACGCTAATAATGGTGTCAGCACTTGCTGCCGGAGTGCTATTAATGTGCAGAAGTGTTGTCTGTGCTCGATTAGAGCATAATCCCATCCCAGCCAGGGGTCCTGGCTGGTGCCATTGGCAGTGCGTTTGCTGGGGCCCAGATGTGCTGGCCTAGGGCTGAACTGCGGGACCTGCTCCCTCTCACAGACCTCCTCCAGGCTGGGGGAAGGACAGACAGCAAGTGGCAGGAGGGAGACATTTTATTTTGGGTGTTGGGGTCAGTGCTTAGTAGATCCTCTACAGTTCCAGTTTGGTATCCTCTGTGACTTGTGCCATGCTCAGGAGGGGATTGCATCAGGCTGGCTGGGTCTTTGCAGAGTATGTGGTCACAGTGATGGAGGGGACCTCAGCTCCTCCAAAGATGTCCCCTTTGGAGGCTGGTTCCAAGCTGGTCATCACTGATGGGGTCCTCCCAGCTGCAGAGGAGCGGCAGAGCTGACTGCAAGGGCTGGATCCTGGAGGCTCTGGGCTGTGCAGCCACTCATCTGCGGGCAGTGTTGCTCTTTGTCCTCACATAGCTCTCCAAATCATGTCTAGAGGGTAGATGATATCTGGTCTATATAAATACACTGGACAGGCTGAGTTTCCTGCCTCCTTCTCCCACTCCTAGCACATCTGTGCCGGAAGAAAGCTAATTTAAGCCCTGTGTCTCTGGCACAAACAAATGGGAGCTCCAAGCCCTTGGAAAGAGCAGACTATTCTTGCTTTCTTAATACCGTCTTAATTCTTGCTCTTCCTTGTGGTTTCAAGTCTCACTGCATTTGACAAGGCAGGCAGCAATGGCACTTTGAAATTATTTTTCTTTGGTATGCTGGAGTAGTCTCTGAGTTGAACTTTGCTGTGTGTAGCTTAACGTCCTGCATTTTGGATTTGTTTATTCATTCAGCGGTTGGGAGAATCCCTCCAGCCCATGCATCCATCAGTGAGCTTGCCATGGTTTGTAGTGGGTTTATCTCAATCTGCAGAACATGTAGCACTGCACTGGTGACTCATAAAGGGCTCAGTCCTGCAAAGGCACATGTTTAAGCACATGTTTAACTTTCAGCACGTTATTATATCTCACAGAAATCAACAGAACAACTCACTTTCTTAAAGTCAGGCTTGTTCTTAAGCGTTGTTGAGGGCTGGAGTCAGAGAGCTCAACACCTCACAGGAGTGAGCCCATAATGATCTTCTTTTCTTGACTGCATAAGTCACGTTCCTGAAAACAGACTCTAAAGGATCAAGTTCTGCTACTGTTGAATAGCACATATTCACAGATAGTCTGGTTTTAATCAATTTGTGGATGACTTTGAGCAAATAAGATCCCCCTTCCTGTAACTCAATTTCCCATGTGTAAAGTAGAGATAATGATACTTGCCTTGTTTGCAGAACACTTAAAGATTTACTGAGAATTCACTCCATAAGAAAAAGGTTCTGTACGTGGGTCTGAATAAATCAGTATTAACACATTCTCACACTGGTGAATGCAGAATCGGGGCTAGGAAGGTATTTTTGGGGTTTATGCAGTTGCCAGCTCTCACCTGTAGGCATCTTTTCATGAGAACACCAGAGAGAGACAGACCAAAGTTTTGCAGTCTATCTTTTAGTACAAGAGTCACAGCCTTAGGGAAATAGGTTCTCATTCTCCCTATGTGCATACATGTTAAGGCTATTACAAGGTGCTTAACCAGCAAAATTTAGGCTTGGTGTAAAAAAGAAACTTTTATTCTTGTGACACACCTTTTCCTAGAAGAATAAAATATGTAAGGGATATTATTCCTGCCATTCCTGGAGGCAGATCTCTGCACTTATAATCTGGATTTCCGGATGACTTTGAGGCAGCTGTAGGTATTTCCTACCTTCACCTGAATGAGGCACGATGACATTGTGCCAGATGTCAGCTGCTAGGATGGAAACATGTTGACTTGTCCTAGCTAAGGATCTAACTCTTTACATTCAATTGTAAATATTTTAAGTAAGAAAAAGTAGCTTCTTAAGAAAAGCTACCTATGAAGTATATTTTGAAAATGGTGTTGGAAGGATGATATTGCCTCTGTGTGGTCTCATGAGAAGGCTGTTGACATTTCCAAGCAAAATTCACCTTTGCATCTTTCTAATGACACCCACCATCATATTGTTTAACCTTTTGACTACATTTAATCCAAAAGTTTCGGACGTATTCGTATTTCACTCTCTATTTTTGAGTCTTCAGTTATTAGCACATGGATAATTCTGGGTTTCCAACTCTGCAGATATAATGTTGGTTGACTCTTAAACCTGTAAGTCCAGTTTCTGCATTTTCCACATCTTTGTGTTTTCTTTTCAGTGGAGGTTTTGTCTGCCATGTAAAACAAAGTGATTATTCCATCCAAATCTTTGGAAAATTCTGTTCTTTGGCACCGGGTTACACTGTCTGATACTTTTTTTTCTTTTAAGTTTTAAATTTCTGGAAGGGAAACCCTTCCTATGAGGAGACTTAAGTTTCCATCAGTCATGAGAAAAACTGTTCCCTCTGGAATATTAGAGGTAAGCTTGGAAGACAACATTAAACAGAAATAAAATTCCAGATTGCTTCATTTTGAATTTCAGCCCTGTTTCTTTGGAGGGGTTATTGTTTCCAGAAAACACCTTGTTTTTTAAATTTTCTTGGCCTTTTCAAGTTTAGTGCATTGACTGTAATAGCCAAGACTTTTGGATATGCAGCAAAGAGAAACATACAGCATCTGTCAATAGATAAATGTACATGTCTGTTATACAGGACGTAAAACTTTGTGTTGTGCTGCTATAAACACAAAGCAATCTTGAAATGTTGCAACACTGGCTTTCCCTCTCAGTTGTTTTGTTTTGACCAAGAGAGGATTGGGTATTCTTGCAGAAAGCTGCTTTGCAGAAAACTTGTGAGATGTATTTAGAAAACTTTCATGTAAGTTCTCTGCCATTTTAATTTGGATGAGCCTATCTTCTCCCTACAGTTTCTGAACTCTGCTCCTATGTCCATAATATGTAATTTGTGCATATTCATTCAGATTTCTTTTCAAAGATTCTGCTAATTATGTTCTGATTTTTCTTAAGACTAACTTTAATTCCTTTGATCCCTGAGCTGCAGGCAAAAGTTTCTGTTCTGATAGACAGGCAGTGATGTGTAGCTATCAGAGGCTACATGCTGTCTAACTGAATAAATGCTGAAGCCTGCATTCTTTTTACAACAACTGACAAGGTTATGAATTACTCTTGGGGATAGGTGTCCCTAAATAAGTATTTCCTAATGACAGCAGGGCCTTTATTCTGTTGCCCACACATAGACATTTGGTGCCATTTGAGATGCCCTGGGGTTTTTCAGATGGCCTCCAGTTGCTGCATAGCATGGCACCTCCCAAGGTATGTGTTCTCCATGAGTCACCTAGGATATCTGCTGTCACCGGGTGGACGTCCTGGACTTCTTAAGTCATCTCAAAGAGCATTAGATACCTAGTGGGGGTGTCTGAATCCACTCCTAGTAGTCCAACACAGTTATTCACTCTTAACCAAAAACTTCCTAGAGATACAAGATTCAAAGAAAGAGTTCTCTGCAAGCAGAGGAACATTTCTGTGGTAAATCACCCAAAGAACAGGGTCTGTGGCATAGAAAAATGCCAGCCATCCTTACTTCTCCAGGTATCATGGTACATTTCATGCTGTTCCAGAACAGCTTTGCTCTCTGCAGCTCTGAAGTCACTGCGAAATATCAAACAACATAGAGAGGGCACTGTATGGCTTCCTTTATGCAACTGATTCCTAAATATTTGCTTTGGAAGAAAACAGCCTTGTTGTTTAGTATAAATGGAAATGTAATTTGCTTCTGCTTTGATCAAACTGAAGCCAGTCACATGATAGGAGCACTGCTAACACATGCTGTGTATCTGCTTTTGTCTATTCCCACTAGGCAAGCAGAGATTGCTTTCAGTAGCGAGGCATCCTAGTGCTTGGGTGTGGTACAGTGGAGGGTTCAAGTAATGAGCAAGCTCTCATTTCTCTCAGAAGACCTGGCAGAAGGCCCCGTCTGTTCTTTAATTACATTTCAACAGCTGTTTTTTATATATTTGTGTTTCCTTATTCAAACGTGGCTTATGGAAAAAAAAAAAAAAAAGCAAACGATGAGCATGCTTTTAACCAAGAAACACAAAACTCTGCAACACAAGAAGCTGTCATGGAGTAGCCAAAATCTTTCCAAGAAAAATTATTTCCTTCCCAGATCCACATCAGTGTTGATGCCACTATGGATGAGGTGGAAAGAAAACAGAGCAGGTTGGGACTGGATTAAGAGCAAGGGTTATAATCTATATTGACTTGCAAAGAATCAGACATTAATTATCAGCAAAGTAACAGCTCCATGTGACAGTATCCATAGGGTGAATGGAGAGGAATACCTTTCCAGGTCTTTCCAGGAAGCTTTCATATTTAGAAAGCAGCTCCCAGATCTCCGCTGTAGAGCTCTGCTTGGTTTCAGGGCAGTGATTTGCAGTACTGTCACCCACGCACGCATGCACCTTCCCCCAGACATTTGCATCAGCCCAGGAAATCTGTGCTGGGAAGGGGAGCTATGGCTGTGAATGTCACCTCTGCCTACAGGGGCTATCCCAGCCACCAGAGTCCATGTGTTGCCATTCAAGGCTGATGGCAGCTCATCTGCCAAGAGGTGAGAAGACCCCTCCGGAAGACTTCTTCAAGATCAGTCACTGGGAGACAAACTTCTACCTATTAGTTTAGCTGATGTGAGCTAATGGGAAGGTTTCCCTACTGTGGTAAGATGGTCGACTTTTCTCCAGCAAGGGTGAAACTGAAAGAGTTCATGCAAACCCCAATGTACAGAGATAGACTTTTTTATTACTGATAAGAAAAAGAAAAGTTTGCACTCCTTGGGCAAGCTCAGACTCTAAGCTAAAGAGCAAGATAGCTATTCATAGCTTCGCTGATGCATGAGAGGTTGTCTTGTTCTGTACATCATGTCTATCTTGTCCCATCTTCACTGCCCAAATTTGTAAAAATAGGCATGTGGGGATGACACCAAAGGGTCATCTTATCTCCAGCAATGGTCAGTAGCATATGGTTAAGGAAGGTATGTAGGACTTGGCACTCATGGCCCTTCACAGCTTCTAGCGGTCAGTAGTGCAGGGATTTATTGGGATGGAAATTGCATATAGATTATTGTGTTTAGTAGACAGTAACAGACCTGTACTTCCATGGGTTTATCAAATTTGTTCTTCATGAACATGTTTAAACCCCTATGAATTAATTTCTAATTCAGCCTCTGCAGCATCCTGTGGCATAAGTTCCATGATTTAATTAAACGCCATGTGAAAAAGTCCTTCCTTAGCTCGTTACAAAAATGCTACCTGCTAATTTTTTGTTCTTGTGCAGTGGGAAATAGTGGATAATTGTTGCCTTCACATTCTTTATGATTTTATAGACCTCTCATACTTTTTCTACTACATGCTGAATCTTTTCTGATCAGAGGAGAGGAGGAGAAAATGGAATGCAAAACCATCTGGACTATGAGTGGCTACATGCCATCTAGTTAAAGCAAGATGGTTGTCCACAACTATTTGTGTATGCATCTGTGTAAAGAGAAATTATAAAAATAAGAAGGCTCTGTTATCTTTGTTAGTTAATGAAGACAGAGCAAAAGAACAATATATTTAAACTCCAGTAAGACTAGGTAGGCAAAACAGAAGGGCAAAAGTCCTAACCTCTGTTTACAAAAAGGCTAGCTGTGGAACAAGTTTAGGACCAAGATGGCCAAGTTCAGACTAGATGTTTCCTACTGAAGAATGTGGTGGATAATAGTAAAGTCCATTAGAATGGCTTCCAGCCCAAAGGGGATAATAAATGCAAGAGTACTGTTGTCCCCTGAAAACAAAGCTGATACTGTGCTCAGAAACACAGGTGTTAATGAAATGCATCAAAACTAAAAATATCTTAGAAACAAATGTGCCAAAGTGTCAGGATCAGCTGGTGAAAAGTAAGTACAGGCATTAAAATCAAGTGCATTTCTTGTGGGAGGTAAGCAAGTAACCTCATCTTCAGAAGATCCTTATATAAAATCCCTCAGAAACATTTGCCTCTGGTTTTGTTTAAAGGGATGTGCTTAAGCACAGTTAACTTACAGTTCCTTGCTTTTGTTTGCACAAGTGAAAGCAACATATGTTATTTTATGAACTGCTAGACATCATGGCAGAGAAACAAGCTCTACCCCCACAGTGCAGTGGAAGGGGTTTCAGTGCTTACCAGTGTTACCAGAAGTACTGCTGAAAAATGTTGAAGGGAAGGGAAAGCACCCTTCAAGGGCATCTCCTATCTCATTCAGTGCACAAATCCCACTCCAAACTTAAAATGCTCAGAACCTGAAATGCTGCAACCTAGAGAAAGTGTCTCAAGGAGGTGACGATGAAGGCTTCAGCATTTATAAGGTTATCACAGTGCTATAGCTGCTATAGTTCATCTTGGGTGTTTTCAGATTAATTTCTATAACAGATTGTTCATCCCTGCAAAAATATCCAAATATCCAGAGCAGATTTGGATCTGAACATTGTAAACTGTTCATTCAAAATAACTCTAATGGATTGCTTTTGCTAATTTAGCATGACACCAACCTTTGGACTTTCTTTCAGTTCTCATTCCTTTTTAGCTTATTTGTGGAAACTTATAATTAGATTTTCCTTTTCCTCCTTCTCCCCCCACCCCAGCTGATAAAGTGCCATAAATCCTGGACATCATCCATGAGTGCAGTCATTTATGAATTTTGCTATTTTTTGCACATTGCACCATATGTAAGACAAACTAACTTAGAGGCACAGTTTCTTATTCCTGGCATGCAGGAGAGTCACTGAGAGATATCATATGGTCTCCTGGCAAAAGTACAAAGTGGCTCTTGTTGTTTGATCTACTGTCTTAAACTTAAATGCAAAATCTGATAATTGGGTCAGGCAGGAGAAGAACCTTACTAATAAAGCTCTTTTCATTTCCTTTTCCTATATTTCCTCTTTTCATCTTTTCTTTCTCCCTTTCTTGGTTGGTCCGAGGAGCTGGAATCAGCTGTTAGCAAAAGGGTTAGCAGTGGAGCTCAGCTTATGGAATTTCATCTTCTCCCCAAAATTCCCTTTCTGTCTGTCATTCTTTGGCATATGCTGTTCTCTCGGCTGCCCTGCCACTAGATTTGCTTGCACTCCTGGGCTTGCTATGAGTGTTTTCTCAGAAAAGTCTCCATCTTTACTAAACTTGAATTATTGAATGCATGGTAAACATTCTCCAAAATCATCACCTCTTTATAAACAAAAATCATCTAGGAATCTCTTTTTCATCTAGGAATCTCTTTCATGCTATTTTTAACAGAGGTTTATGCTCCCAAGGATACACAAACTAAATGGACACGGAACTTTCTTTGCAAGCTGGACATCTCCATAATGTAAGAAGCTGAGACCTGAACACTCACTCAGCTGAGTGCTTTTTTTAAGCAGCAATAGAGCACTTTTGTTCTGTGCTAGGAATAGCACAGCAGGAACATTCCATGGTCGATTTAATGAATGGAATTAGATACTTGATGGTTGCCCATGTAATTAGATTGGCTGTACTTTCCCTCCATGATTTGGCCTACAATTCAACAAAAAATAGGAAATCTGAATTTTGAAAAATCAGCCTAAATGCTTTTAAAAAGCCCTCGAGGTTTTGGAAGCAACCAAAGTCCTGTGTTCCCACCTCTGCAAGCAATCAGGTGTCCAGCATATAGGGGATGTGCCTGCAGCTTCATCTGCTGGGTGGCCACCGCTGTGGATCCACCAGCCCAGCATTATTGCTGCAGAAGGGCTTTTAGATCACATGAGAGAGGGTTGCAGGAGCGGGCAGTTGTTGGACAGGAGTGACTGAGTAAAAGCATTTCAATTGATTGCTAAGCTCCAGCTGTAGCATGCTCAGCACACAGGAAACCCAGCAGGGCTTCCAGACCTATGAAAAAGATCAGTTTTACTACAGTACAAGCTCTTATTCAACTTACTACACTCTTGGAACTGTGACTTTCCTCCACATCTCCTCTCTGGGAGGCTTGGGAGTTCTCAAGGCTGAAAACCGATTTGATGTTTGGTGAAGGACCAAAGTCAGTATTTTTCTCCTCAAGTATTGACTGCAAACACAGAAGCTCCCCAGCTGTAAATCAGGAAAAATACTCCAAAAGCTGTTTCTCCCTATCCAGTTAGATACAAAGCGGGAGAGGTTTTATGGGTATACCTGTGCCTGCTCTCAAAAAATTCAGCCTGGCTGGTGTATATACGGGAGCAATTGCCCAACTTTACAAATCTTACTTTTGGTCCTTACAAAACAAATTGGCTTGCTGGTTAAGGATTCCTAAATAACTCCTTGCTCAGGACAGAAAATTAGCTGATTAAAAAAAAAAAAACCCCACACAACCCACAAAACAAAGCAGAACTCTGTAGAAAACACATACTAAATAATGTGTATTGAAAGAGGATATATTTAGCAAAGATCAGCCACACTGCATTTTCACTGTGCATTCCAAGTTCAGCCTTATATAATGCATCTTGATCTGTAGAAGGGACACTGCAGCAGCTGGCCAATTTCAATGAAGAAAACATCAGAGACAGCAAGTACAGAATATGTGAGAAAAATAAAAAGCTGTAAGGCACCCTCAAAATATGGCCTGAAATGTTTAAATAAGAGGACAGAATAATAATTCAGGGGGCTCAGAGTAGTTTTTACTTGTTCCCAAAACATTTTTTTTCCCACATTTCTTGTTTGGAGAAAATAAAACAAACTCATACAGCAAGGCGATAAGAACACAAGCAAGGACTGTCAGCAGGGCTTCTGGGTTATTTTTACTTTTGGCAGACATAAGAGGGCTTGGCTTCTAGTCTGTCTTGTGTGATGACTTAGACCTTTTGCAGGTTTGAATATTTGAGCTGGGGGCCAGCTTACAGTGTCAATTTTCCTCATGTATCAGCATGACAGGCAGCTGTGTTGATCCACTGTCAAACCTCAGCCTTGCACAGTACTGAACATGGATGGGACCATCAGGTGTCATGTACATTATGTGTCTTTACCAGCCCCCATTTTAGACCCTAAGTTGTTTCCATTCCTACTTTTATTGTCATTAGTTAACTTCACATCCCATCTAAAGTAACATACAATCCAGGTGATGAGCCGTGTGTGTATCGGTAACAAGTGGCTACCTTGCAGCATGCCTTTTTAGTCATTTTACAGACTGAACATTTCCAAATAGGCATCTATGAGAAATCAATGAATCTGTGAGGGCAGCAAAAGATGCTGGTGCTGCTTTGCAAATTCCTACATCCTTATCTTTGAAAATGATCTCGTCTTTTGTCATTTGGGGTTATTGCTCTATTATTAACCTCTCCTCTGTTTGAAGAGAACTGCTTCAGGTTAAAATAGCTGTAACATTATTGGCAAGAAGAGCAGTATGTTGCCAAAGCAAACAGATCTGTACTAACAGCAGTGCGCACTTACAGGCAAGGAACATCACTGGGTGAGCTGGGCCAGACCCAGCAGGTGTCCCTGGTGATCCTCGAGTGGCAAGACCAGTGCTGTTGACCAGAGCAAGCCTTTTTGGGGCTGCTTTCCTCAGGACATACACCCCTCTCTTTGAAGCACAGCTCCCCAGGAGTTGTGTGGGATGCTCAGAGCCACCTGTGCCTGAGCATCATCTGCTTGCCTTTTTTCTCTGCGGCTGCAACATGGGACTTTGTGGCTCAAGGGGGCCTTTGAGGCCACCACGGGCTGGAGCAGGACAATGCCTTCTCCCTCTGTCACATGGACATCGATCGCCCAAGCCCACAGTCTCTCCTAGCATTCATGGAAATGAAAAGTCCCTGAGGAGCAAACCAGAAGGGCAACGCCTCAATGACTCCTTCCACCCAGTAGTAGTCAGCTGGGCTACAACCACTGCACCAGAGGTCGCAGGGAGAGAAAGAGAGACAGTAAAAAGTATTAGCTGTACAAAGTCTGCCAGGAATTGCATTGCTTCAATTATAACGTTTGTGTTGTTTGGTTTGGTTTTGTATCCTTTTTTTTTTTTTTTAACCATTGTTATTCCAGATTCACTGGTTCAGTATTTAATTCTACCCAGAATTCCTTTGTTTGGTTCCTTCTTGAACATTGGTTGAAGATTGCCCAAACTTTTCACTTGTGTGTGTTTACTAGTTGACTTTAAAAAAATAAAAAAGTTTTACTTGAAAGAGCAGAAGCGATAAGAGTGTTGTTTTAGTTAAAAAAATAAATGTGAACAAAACTACTCCTGACAGTTAACAAATATGAAATACACTTGACTTCTAGGCTATTAAACAAGAGCAGCAAAATGTTCCCAGCAGTTGCTTAATGCAATTACTTGATTAGAGAAAGGCATTTCATTTCCTAACCGCTACAAGAATAAGCAATATAGCTGTCAATAATTTTGCAGTGAGGACTGAGGGCCGGTGGTCAGCCTTAGACCACATCTTTGCATGGTCATTAGCGCATATCCATCAATGCACCCAGCAAAACCTTAAGATTCTTAAGGGATTTCAGCAGTATGCGAATGACCTTTTCCTTCATCAGTTTCCAGGATGTTTTTCATTACTGAATATGCAGCACATCATAATGTTTTACATCAATCCTCCATTTAAGTCATATCATGTTATTTTGAGACAGCCTGCGATCTTGGCTGTCTTTTACATTGAAGAGTTGATGTGTAAATGAGGTGGTTGCCTCTCAGAAAGCACCACCAGCAGGCTGCAAGACTTTTTAGGTGGTAGTGCTTGTACAAAATATATATTCTATCAGGAGAAAGGGTTTGTCTTTTCTGTGACTAGTGTTGCATCAAGGGACTAAGGGAGAAGTGGTGGTCATTCAGATGGCATTGTGCTCAGCTCCTGGGGCAACATCAATCCATTTCTGAATCACTTATACAATTCTGAGGGCAAAACTGACTCCATCCCCAAAAGACAGTTTTTCATACACTGTAATGGCTACTAGTGGTCAAGGGTGGGCCTCTGCATTTTAATGTGATCAGGATTGTACCTCTGAAGGGCATCTCCCAGCCATCACCCGCCACGCTCTGGTATCATGGAGGGGTCTCATCAAGCATGAGCTGGCTCCTTTTCTGCTGAAATAAAACTGAAAGGCAGGGTCCAGGGGGTTCAGGTACATGCCCTGCCCACTGAAGGGCCCAGGCTACCTCAAGGAAACATCTCTCAAACACAGTGTGGCTGTCAGGTCTATAGCACCAACAGTTTCTGCAGACCTACCCCTGTTGCTCAGCACTACTTATACTGCAAACACAGCCAGAGTGTATGCCTCCCAAGTTAAAGAGCTGCCGGAGCAGTGTATGGCAGTGGGCCACAGCAAAAATGTTCCTCATTTTTCTTTAAGTCACAGAATGTGCAGCCCTATCCAACACAACAGCTAGGTGCTGGTAGCCCCACAGTGAGGGTCATCTCTGCTGTGAATAGCCAAAGTCTATGTGCCTACAAAACCATGCACACATGAAAAAAGTTACATCCCTTTGCTTAAAACTAGGCCTAATAGGCAACTCTGGGGTGGCAGGGCTAAGCAGTGCATAGCCAGAAGGGGCTGTTCACATTTCTGTGTTCCCTGTGGCCTGCAAGGCAGGAGCATTTTTGTTTCCATAAAAGGTGGAATAGTTTCCCTCATTCATCAGTCTTACTTGAGTCATATTTATAAATATATTCTGTCTGTGTTACTAAAGGAGATGTCTTGACCATGTGTTCAAAATTATAAGTGTGAACTCATAGTGTTCTGTTGTACATAAATATTGTCTGCCACGCTGTCACTCCTCAGCTTTATATTGACGCCTTTAAACTCATTTATGGTATAAATAATAGTGCTTCCTTTTAGGGGGCTAGTTCCTGAGTTGAGTGATACATAATGCATGGATTTATTGAGATGGGACAGAATTAAAGGCAGGTTTTTCCTCATCTCCTCTCAAGCTCCAAGTCACACGATGCAGGAGGAAATAGCCAGATCTGCTGTAAACTCTCCACCTTGCTGAACTCTATCATGACTGAAGTCATTCATCCAAAGCAGCTGGATGACTTATGAATGTTGGGGTTAATTTCCATATGTAAGGAGAAAAAAAAAAAAACAAACCAAAAAGTAAACTCAAACCCTAACCAAAAAAACCCCAAACCAACACCAGAATAAACCAAGAGAAAAAATATTGTGGAAAAATTAAAAACCTAAAAATACCAATTTCAATTGATGCAAAATATTTTTGTTCAACCTGAATGTAAATGTTTCACTTTGTGTTTGGTTTAGCATTTGTTTATAATTTTTTATTTATGTTTTTGTAATGTAGACCAGTATTCAAGCAAACAAGAATTACCAAAATGAAGAGTCAAAATATTAACTTTAAAAATACCTTAGTGCAATTTTTTTTTAAAAAAAATCTCATTTAGAAAATGCCAGAATGAAATTAACGGCTTCAAAACAATTTCCCCATTTTTTTGGACTGAATCTATATGCAAACTTTATTCAAATTCATGAACTGTAGTTCATCCCCTTGAAATATCATCTTTCACTGGAAAAATATGTCTTCAGCTTTCCTCAGAACTTTTCCATGATGATTTCAGAATTGGGGGTATTTCCTGCATTTCTGCATCCTGCTGCACATTGACACTAAGAAGAGCAATTTTTTTTCCCTTTGCCGTCTCTCTCGGGTATTAACATTTTGCGTCATCTCCCCTTTAGATACTTTTCAAGTAGAGCTTTTCTTAGCTAAGCCAATGTACACAATACAGTTTGGCTTTTGCTAGCAACTAGGAGGTTTTCAATATTAGGACTATTTCATGCATTTTGGAGAGATGTGAAATCGAGAAGGCATCTGTTCACAGGTTATTGGTAATACACTTACTAACATAGTTTGTAAGATTGTTAGCATGCAGCTGCATGCAGGAAGCCAGCATCCATCAGCAGAGAGTTAGTGGTACTACAGCTGACTTCTCTGCCTGTGCTTTTCATTCTCCTGCGTTTCTTGTCAGTGACTGAATTATTACAAATTGGGTTCAGATCCAATATGACACAAGGAAATCAGGAGCAGCTCTGTTGGGTTCAGCATGCTGACAGACCGGGTGCTAATGAGTTGGGAGGGAGGAGGGTGTGTGCAACCATTAGACATGGAAAGGCAAAATCCTCTCTGATGGAACAGAAGGAAAATCCCCACTGCTGTAACTGCTGAGCCCCCTGTCAGCCTCTGGTGTGGCCCAGCACACGCACCAGTTACCTTACCACACACAGGAGCTGCTTTCTAATTTTACTTCAAAAGGAATTTGAGCATATGTATTACCATTGTTGGGGAAAAACAGAATCCAGAAGTGCTTTCCTTGATGTGTTATTAATTCTACTTGGTGTATTAAGGGCAAAATTCTCTCTCCTTTGTGATCCTGAGCATAGATCAAAAGAAAAGAAAGATCCTGTATTCACTGTTTGCATTTTCAGGATCCAACTTTTACACGCATGTATACAACAGTAATGCTTGCAACTTGTAGCTGAGAAAAGTTCTGATAATTGTAGTAATTTTCAAACAAATTAACAGAGATCTCATTTTCTCTAGAAAAGTGATGTTTGTAATTACAATTCTGACTACAAAAGGCTACTGCATTGATCTGAGTGGCCTGCTGAGACTGGAAAGTAGTCTTCACATTTAATACTCCAGAGTCAGATACAACACTGGTAGCAAAGTGTCTGGTTTTTTTTATCTGCCCAGTTCCTGGACCTGCAAGTAATTTACTTGCATGAGTAACTTCTCGAAGTTTGCTCTCATACATAGGTTTTTGTGATATCAAACTCCCATCTTGCATTCGTCACTGAGTGCCACACTACAAATGAAACCGGCAGGGGGTTTAGGCTTGTGCGATATTTTTTCCTCTTAATCATTTTAGAAGTTCTACAGTATTATTACTGGCTTCAGTGGCTCTTTTTCTGTCTTTCTGGGTGTGTGCATATCCAGATATATACATATCTGTGTGTATGAATATATATGTAATGTGTGCTTGTGTAAATTTGTGTACAGAAAACCAACTGCACAATGCAATCCATTTTTCATCTGAAATGATAAAACACAACTGCCACAGAGTCTTATATTGTGTAAGAGGAAACTATCCCCTCTGAGTCTGTATTCCACATTTCTGTATCTTACATACTTTCCCAGCCATTTCAATTGCAAATATGAAATATGTCATGATAGTGAATGCGAGGAGAGATGCTTACTTTCCAAATCCCATGCCTAGTTAATTGCACATTTTAACAGCACAATGATGGTGCATTAGAAGCGCCGAAATATAAAGCTGGTTGTAAGGTAAAAAACTATTCATTTTGTGAACAAAAAAATGCATTTTGATATTTTTTTAAAAATAGTATTTTTTGGAAGGAACAGCTCCTCAGTTTCTGAAGATGAAGGTCTTTTGGGCAGTACCATTTGGCTTCATTACATCTGCCCAGTCCCCTTCCCAGGCAGTGGCTATGCAGGGAGACCCCTCTCCTCACCAAGATGCCCTCAGCATGATGCTTTTGAAGTGCTGTGCCTGGTGCACCACCCGCTCGTCCCTTTCAAACCTAGCCTATTCCAATTGAGGCAGCATTAATCTCTGCCTTTCAGTGGGTGGGTGCATGGGGGTATCTCCAAACATGGACCATAGGGTGTGCACCTCCTCCAGCTGCCCACGCTGCCCACCCTGATACCCCCAAGGACCCAGGCAAGGGAGGCCAGCGCACCACTGGCCTCAAGTGTTGTCATCCCTCTGCCCCTTCCTCGGCTGCCCTGTCCCCTCACATTCCCTGTAGACCCCCTCCACCTCCTCGTGTGGCCACAGCCACCAGACTAGGGGACACTGCATGTTCACCCTGGCTCAGCCCGCTCTATTTTACATATATATATATATATATATATATATACATATACACATCTAGGAGGGGGATTACCATTTTAAGAGGAGGAAGGGGAAAAAAAGCTATCCCTTAGGGTAGCATTATTGAGTGAAACAAGTGAAGAGGGAAAGAATAAGGGTGGGAGAAGGGAGACAAAACAAACTGGAAAGCTCACATGAGGCAGTGCAATAGGATGTCAGAGCAAGGGCTTTGATGTTGGTGGAGGAGATTAAATGTCCACATAAAGGATTGGACTCGGGTGGTCTGTGCTGTTTCCTCTCACGTGCGGGGCGGTGTGACAATTGCTTTTCAAATATTAGAAACTTACCACCTTCTAAATCAGAAACAAACAAACAAACAAACAAACAAAACCACCCCAAAACCCCAAACAAACCCCACACATCAAAGAGGGAGGGCTTCTGGGCAGGGTCCAAGCACGGCATGTGTTCATGTGTCACACAGTCCTGTGGCTCCCCAGTGATGGAGTGGTACAGCTCTTTTGGAGATGGGTAGAAACATAGCTGCAGTGTCAGGCAGAAAAAATGCTAGTGTCAAGGCCTCTGCACAGTGACATGTCCTGAAAGGAAAGGTCACCAGCAGTGAGTTATTCTTTCTAAATCCCCTGTGCTGGGCTCCCAGGCTTTCACCAGTGCACACTCCTTGAATGATGGAGGAGCTGCTAGAAACCAGAGCAACCCAGGGGTAGTATAACACACGTACATTTTCACCTGGTCTCCCCTTCAAAGGACAGTACCTTCCAGCACAGCACTTAAAATGCTGTCCAGATTTTAAGCACATTCTTAAGCCATATTGCCTCTGCAAAACCTCAGAACATTATTAATTTTCACATTTAAGTGTTTTGCTAAGTTTCAGCTAGAGCCCTCACCAGTTTCTCTGTAAGTCTTGAAATGTGAACTACATCCTTATGAAACACTCTCCATCAGACTATTCTTGGGTGCAGGAAGGAAAGTTAACTTTGTAAACGAAGGCAATCAAAGGTCCTTACTGCTTAAGGTTTAACAAAATGTACAGAAATATAGGGAGCGTATAGTGCTAATGTTTTGTCCCTTTGGTGTCATTCCTGTAAGTGATAGCTTAAAACATGGTCCCATGCTTCAGTATGCTAAATACAGCCTAAAGAAACCCATGGATGTAAACAGGAAAATTTTAATTGAAGTTAACAGGCATTGGGTCAAGCCTAAAAATAAGAAAGAAACAAGTGACAGACTGCAAACTCTTCTAACTAGGGTACTGGAGGCTGAGGCTTTTGCCAATGAAGTTGAAGTTTGAACTTGCAGTAATTTGGCTAATGTGGTTTCATGCATTTTCTGCTGCGGTCAGCATTTTTATTCTGCTCTGATTATAGGTGCATTTGCAATTTTTAAAGACTTGGGTAGGGGTTTTTTGCATTGAATAATTACAGAATAGTATTTACTGTTATTCCCTCAAACGATTTTTACTCCAGTTATTTCATCTGTTCTTTTTTCTTCTGCACAATTTTTCTGCAGTCTGTAGTTTTGTGTAAAGATCAGTAATCTTAACACTCATATATTTTGATAGAGACAAAAAGAGGATGTATTTCCGTTCAGAAAGGTACTATAATAAAAATCTGGTTGATTTTTGATGCCAGGAAAAAAAAAAACAGCCTACAGATTAAACTGAACTGTGGAATCCAGCCAGACAGTCCAGACTTTATCAGGAAAACGTATATACACTAAGCACACCACATGCACAGCATTTGAAATGAATACGCTAAAATTGTGCCTGAAAAAAATTGCATCAATACATATAGACCTCATCTTTTTCAGGTTAATTAACTCATTTGAAAATATAACTCATGTAATTTTATCCTACTCTATTTTCTGTGTAATAGCAGCCCTGGTTACTAAGCTTTCACTCCCTATGTAACCCTAAGCCCCTACTTTCAGTCTCTACTTACTCTACTTAGACCATAAGTCTTCAATACTGAGGAGTTTCTCTTCACTAAAACAGAAATCAAGCAAATGAGATGGTGAAGATGAAATGGTTTCATTTATGGTAAAAGCCCTATGGACAAGTGAAGTGTAGTTACTGTAGTGATAAGTTCACATTTTTGTTACCCTTAGAAAAAAGGTTTGCAAATCTCCCTAACAATAATGCAAGGAGTGAAGGCTTGGTCATACTTGCAAGGAAAATATTTGAGTCTATTTGATGTATGAACTCGAAAGCCTTTCTCTTTTTTCTGGTATCTCTAGAATGGATAAGATAATTGCATTGTGTGGTTCAAAACACTGAACATAAATCAAAGGATTTAGCATAGTTTTGTAGGACACAGAGACAGTCTTAGCTTACTAAGCTTAAGTTACAGCATATGTTTTTCATTAAAGAATCCAATCCCGGATCTTCATAAAAAAACACCAAAAATCATTGTCTATAACAAAACATCAAACAATAAAATTATCATTAGCTATCTAGACCATTACAAAATGAGAATCCCTACATTAATCTTCCTGTTATTTGCTTTTAGTAAAGTGACCTTCAAAAAGAGTTAGGGTGAATAAAGCAGTGAGGCATTTGCAGCAGAGCAGAGAGCCTGACATTTAAGAGAATTCTCCAGTTTTACTGTAATCAACGTAACATCACACATGCAGAAGCAATGATTTTGAAAGTAAGTCTGGGAGATAAAAAGGTCTGTTGCTCAGGGGACAGACTTTACAAACATTTAAGAAAATGTCCAGACTGTAACGGAAAACATACAGGATCATCTTAAGACAGGAAAGTCACATAATAAAAGCATATTGGCAAAAATGATTTGTGAAGAGCGTACAGGTAGAGGCATGTCAGCTTTGCGGCAGCTCTGTGAATAAAAAGAATTCCTTTACTAGTCACCTGCAAGAAAGTCTCTGAGGACTTTTCCAAATTAAATGTATAAAATAAAAAAAAAAAGCTACTTTTGGCTGGAGATGGTGCAGTGTGGTGTAGGAGGAATTGTTTATCCAGAGGCACAGGGGCAAAGGAGCATCTGGCAGTAAGACAGCCTGTGCATCAGCTCTCCTCACCCTCACCAACAAGACAGCAGCAATCCCAAAGAGGCTCAGGTGCCAAACTTGCGTGGCAACTTGTGCTGCCAGGAAAATGGAAAGTTTTAAAAAGTCACATGGCTGCTGTGGCAGTGGGTCTTCCCTCTTGTAATCACCTTGGTTTGGCCCCCAGAAGGACCAAGGGGCCCATGTAGGTGGTGGGGAGGATGCCAGGGAGGAGGCAGACATGTCACTGCTGTGCCCAAAGGCGAGAGCAGAGCCCACAGACCCTGAGTAGGGGAGCGGCCAGACTCTGGACCCTTGAAAGGCCCCAGACAGGGTGCATCGGCGCCTCTGAACTTAGTGCAAACAACTTCCACTGGGCTGCCCTTGGTTTTATTTCTAACTTTATTACTTGGTGCTTCTGATTATTTTTAGTTACTAATGGATATATACAATAAAATGCAGTTATTTGTGGTGTTTAGATATCTCTAATTCAGAACAGATTTAACAAGGACATTCAAGGACAGGGGAATACTTAGCACATGGCAGACCACATGTTATTTTTTCCTTTCATCTGAAGGATTTGAAGCCTAAGCTACAGTGGATCCTACTATTATTAATTATATCTCACATCATTAAAATCCATTCAGCACTGCGGATTCACTGGCTTTCTCAGACATGCTTTGCAGACACCCATGCTACCCTGGGCGCATCCAGCTTTTTGGTGTCAGGGGGGTAGCAGTGAAGAGGAGTCTGCTGGGGGAGCTCCCTGGACAGGCATGCTCTGCTGCCCATTGCCTCGAGCTTGGGGGGACACTGCAGAAACAGTGATGTATGTGAACGTGACTGAGAAGGTTTAGCATATGCATGCCATGGTGGATAGAAGGTGTTACCTGTGCAGCTGAGATTTCATCCCTTTGCATAAGACAGACAAAGGCTGTACTCATGGAAAAGTCTTCCAGGTTAGATGTGTGGCATGAGGTTTTGCTAGTGCTTCAACATGGATCTTGAAGAAACCATAAATTTGCAACAGGACATCGCACTGTGCTCATACGTCCCCTGCCCCTGACTTGTCTCTGCAGCCTGCTGGGTAATATATTCCTCTTTGGGTTAAAAATCTCTCACATTCCACCTCAGATGTGGTTGCACCTATTTGGTTCTTACAAATCCTCTGTGATCAGGAACATTCAACAGAATTCTTTAGGATGAAAAGAGCTACATAAAGGAAAAATAGTATTGTGTTTACTGGTAAAATAGGGGGTGAAGGATCTTTACATTTGCAAAGGCAAACAACAAGGTATTGAAACTCCCGCTTCTGTTGGCCTAAGTTTTTTCTTCTGATTCCATGTTCACAGGACATAAAGCAATAACAAACTTGCATACCAATGTAAAATTTGCATATGGGAAAAAGGAAAGTTGAACAAAATATGCAAGAATTTACAGCAGTGTTTTGGAGCCAATATTATTATAAGATGCAGTTCCAGAGAAGTACAGTTCAGCACTGTCAGCTTTTTTTAATTTATTCATTAATTTGGGAAAGATGGACATGCACAGCTTCATTCCAAGCTGAGGAAACGAGAGCTCAGACTATGAAGGAATCACTTTTTTTTTTTCCTTCATTCAACAAAAATCTGCTGGATCCAAAGTGGAATATGAGTGTAAAATAGATCATTGGCTCCTGGCTTTTTTTTTTTTTCCTTCACTCATACAGCTAAATAAGAATAATTTTCCAAACAGAAATTTAATCCTAAAAGATTTAATAATAAATCTAATTGCTTAGATATTAGACAGAACATGAACCAAATTCAGCCTTGGTATGTACAAACTTGCCTTGATTAATTCTACCTACTTGCTGAAAGGGTTGGGTTTGGCTGCACTTTTTTTTCCCCCATCATAATATTAAAAGCTGGTGTCAAGTGAATCTGAAAAGCTGTACTAAGCTAGTGGGAAGCAAATTCCCAATTTTTGCCTCATTCTCCTCCAGGCTTAACAAGGGCTGAAAATGGTTCTACACATAAGCTTTTCAAAAAACATCTCCTGGCCCAAAAACAGTATTAAGAGAGTTTCAGCTTTGCAACATGAACAAATCCTACTTCCCTTCATACACTCAAGAAGTGTTTCAAAAGTGCCTCAGCTTTTTGTTTAGTTCCTATGCTCTAATCCTATAAAGCATGATAAAATGTTGAACATCTCCCGGAAAGCCCTCCACGGAGGTCTTAGGGATTTCTGGGGTAACTGGCATTGTGCTCATGGCTCTCTTTGCTGTTCCAGGTGTCCAGGTAAACAAAGAAAAATATATCAGTGCGTGTGATAGCACTCGTGAAAGCTCCCTGGTCATGTGAATAAGTAAACCAGTGCCGTAGATTAATCCTTCACTTAAATTCTATTCAAGAAAGTGTCTTTGACTTTCGGGGGTAGGGAGGGTGCTGGGGTTTTTTGCAACTGTTTAGACAAAGAGCATTAAAAGAGCATCCCAAACAAAGGAATAGGAAGGAGGAGAGGAAACCTCACTTCAGTTTAGATTTTGCGAGTATGACACACTGTGCAAGCGTGGCAAAGAGAAGTGAAGTGACAGCTGCTGCAGGCAGGAGCCACCCAGGAGAGTGGCTCCTCATCCCCCTCGCCTGGGTCCAGCATCAGACCACAGTGCAGTGCAGGGCTCGGTGTACACCACGGCTCCCATCCGTGGGCAATGCCTGCTCACCTCAGCAGTGGGAGCTGGCTCTTGGTCTGCTCTTTGAAATTTCAGCCCTGCTTTTGGGCTTCCCTCCTTCCCTTGGTGTCCACAGCAGACGTAATATTTAAATTCAATTTATTATATCTTCTCAAGTTTGAAATACGAAGGAGAGGGGAGGCAGGAGGAGAGAGGAAACCATATGTCAAGAAGACTGAATCAAAGTGAAAGTGGTGTGTGCACACACATCAGAGGAGACTAAGTAAGGCCTGATGTTTTCTATTTTGACTATTGGAAAATTTTGGTGAGATGTGGGCTTGGTGTGACATCTGTTTAACTTTGGGGAGCATGTACATGTCCGTGTGTGTGGCTGGGACTCATGTCTTTCTTTGTATGAAGCTGTACAGTATCATATGGTGATATAAAACATGAACACCCACTTAGAAAATTCATGCAGAGTCTGCTAGGGTGTATCATCTCTATTCTGGTGGGTTAAACTCATGGGGCACATGCACAAAAAGTCTTTTTCATGGTCAATGAGATGTCCAAGAAAGCTCTACACCCATGATATCTTGTGAATCAATGGTCCAAAACTGTGGGGTTTTTTTAAATCTTCTTTATGATGAATGCATCCTAACACATTCATCCAGGCTCTGAAAAAATATTACAACAAACATTAAAAGGTCGTGCTCCAGCTAATGTAGCTTCCTATCCCAGTCTGCTACTTACTCTAAAAGCCATGATATGAGTGATTGGCAGAGGGACTGACGTCTTACAGCTCCCCGTTTGAGTCACCTGTGGAAATCAGGCCACCGATTTTCCCTTCTGCTGATGAGAAATGAGACAATCACCCAAGGGGCTTCTTGTTGTTGTTTTGTCTACTTTCCCCATATTAACAGTCCCAATATTTGTTTATAAAATAAGGGGCAGGGGGCTACCAAACCTATTTAAGCAGAATTTATAGAAAGTTGTGTACAGCTCTGCTGACAACAGAGCCCAATACTTCAAGGGTAATCAAGTGCCTGCAAACCAGCTTTTCCACCACTGCTGGCAATAATTAGCCATTCAGACTGCACTAAAAGCTGCCTGAAGGCGGAGAGACATCTCTAGTTTGGGGAATTGCTTTAAAAAATATCCATCAATATTTCTTCACCCCTGTTTTGCTTTAATTTCATTCCATTTTCTGTGGCGTTTCTGTACAACCTGGAAATTTGTGGTGCCCAAAGAGCAACACTCAATGTTTGTCAGTTTTTCTGGCAGTAAAGCATTTGACATTAGTGTAGTTTCTATTTTTGTGTAAAATCCCAAACATCTGTTCCACAGGAGATGGGTTTGCTACCAAGCACTACTGTTAGATTTCTCGCCAACAAGTTTCATTGCTTCATGTGGTTTGTGTTTTGTTCTTTAAACAGTTAATTATGTTTTATTCTTTCTTCCATAAAAGCTAAATTTAGCCAAGATCTTCTCTAATCTGAAACATTTTATGGAAATGACAGTGTTGTTAAAAAAAGCATTCTGGGTAGAGATTACAAATGTATAAAATAAGTGAGCACAGTGTCCTTTACATCGTATCTCTGTTCACTAGTCCATCTTTGATGATTACGGGCACAGGCTGTTGTAAATGGAGATCAAGTAGCCTACTACTCATACACGTGTGTACTAGTATGCTCATACACACACACGAAAGGACACGCACACACATACACGCAGTGGTTTATATGCTGCTGTCAGCAACTGGTCCCTGATTCACTGAGCTCAGAGAGGGGGATCACAACCCGGCTGGTGGGATTTATAAGAACATTTTATAGTAACTTAGAAGAGTAGAGCTGGAAAAGATCTCAAGAAGTCAATCCATTCATTCCTTGTCCTTAGAAAGATCAGCCTCATCTATATTATTGCTGAGGAGTGCTTTTATAACTAGTCCATGGAGACATCCTGCACAGGAGATTGCACAGCTGATCTCTGCTGCATCAAGGGTTTGATGCTGCCTTGCAGCCACCTGCATGTTTCATGTGCACCCCATAGTGCATCCTGCTAGCTGCTGGGCACAGAGCAGTGCTAGCAGGATGGGAGCCACTAATCTGAGTGAGCAGAGGGATTCTGAACATATACAGCACATCTCTGATAACAGAGGATCACCTAAGCAAGGGAGGAGTTTTGCCATTCATTCGAGTGGTGTCAGAATTTCAGTCAAAACCTACCTGTTTACCACAGGGACATGAAACGTGGGGACAAACTTATTAAAATATTGCCAAGAGCACTGGAAGTCTTACTTATCTGGTCCTCAACTTTTATCAAACCAAAAGATAAAGCCTGTTTACAAGAAACTGCTGAGAAATCAGTCTGTAGTCAGTGTGCTTAAAACAGGTCACCAGCTTTCCCAAACATTCAGCATCTGTATCTTAAGCTGACTCCTTTTTTTTGTATGTTTTCATTTTTCTCTTTATGTATGGATACAACTTAATGCCCCCATCATCTCTAGGATGGCAAAATGGACAGCAACCACTTCTGGCAAATGAAATGTGGGTCTTCAGTTCCATCAAGGTGCCAGTTCTTCCTTCTGACGTTCCCTTTGCTTGAACTGCTGCCTTGTTGGTCAGACCACACAGCGCTGTGTTCAACAAGCAGAAACTCAAGTGCTCTCATTACAAATCTTCAAGTACTTTTCATACTGACCTCCAGCAAAACATAAATGGGGAATATTTGTGTGGAAAACTGTGGGAAGCTCACGGCTATGTGTAATCTGAAAACCCTGTGTGGAGGAGGAGCTGTGGATCCTCCTGCTGCCGTCCTGTGTGTAACGGTGGGGAGGTTTTATCTGGCTATCCAGTTTGGTAGCCAGAGACTTCTGGACTGCTTTACCTCGCACCAAGCATGGGGTGCTTCCCCATAAGGGAAACCAAACAACCCCCTGCTAGATTTGCATAGCAGTGGAGCAGCCGTTACATGCTGCTGCTGCTGCTCCACAGGACGCCCCACCACCTCCTAGCAAGGAAGGAGCTCAGATAATTTGTGTGGCATTTGCATGGACTAGCAGAGAAAGGCGTGCCTCTCAGGCACTGAGCCTGCCAAACACGGCCTGCCCTTGTTTGCTGGAGAAAGCAAAACCCTTACAGGGGTCAGAGCAACAGCAAAATGCAGCATGCAAAAAGCGAGCAGGGTTGTGCTGGATCTTGGCACAGTGTTTTCCCACCCGTGCTGGATTTTGCAGGAAATGTTCACAGCAAGAGGAGGTTAAATTTGCTCGGAGCAGAAGACCCATCATTTTGCTCATCACAATGGCAGCTTTGTCTCTCTCCTGTGACTCGAGGCAGGATCTAGCTGTGCTGGAGGCCTCCCTGACAGGTGGCTCAGGGGCAACCCCAACCCAGGTTCAAGTTTCCCACTGATGCCCATGCATCCAACCCCCAGCACGCAGCCCCTGCCGACCAGGGAGCCAAGCCCAGTGCCCAAACACAGGGTCTTTTAGTCATTCAGAGGAGTTTTGTGAGGCTGCAGCCAGGAGGTGCATTTCTGGGGCCTGTGAAACTCTGTAAAGACCAGTGCTGCCACTGCTTCACTCTTTGTGGTAATTTTTTTTTTAATACCATTACTACTGTTTTGACAAGAAAGGATCATGTGCTCTGTGCTCTGGTAGCCTGCACGCTTTTTTTTTACTTTTATTTTTCACTGATTCTTCAGAGATTCAGCAGCTTTAGCCATCTGTCTTCAGCTCTGTGGCCTTCAGCCATCACTTAGACGTTGCTGACAGACTCCAAGATTTCAGGAGCAAGGGCTTTTAGTTCAGGGGAGTCATCTTCAGTCTTCTTTAGCAGGCACTCTAAACATCTAGCAATACTAATTGTTGTTCTGTGGGGCATCACCTGGGTTGCACAGGGGCTGCGCTGCCAACATCTAGTGCAGCAGGAAAAGGAGAGGGGCTAGAGTCAGGTAAATATTTTTTTCTGATGTATATATAGCTTTTGTAACACTTTGATGCTCTGAATGGTTATACCTGTGTAGAAGGTATCAAACAGTGACAATGTCTGGAGGCAGAATTCAGGCCCATGGCATGCTTGACACCAGAGCACATCCTCCTGCATGATTGCATGCAGCTGTCCCCACGTCAGGCAGCAGTACAGCCTCTATACTGCCTGGTTGCCTTACTTGAAGAGAGATTTCAGTGCAATTCTGAGTGACTGTGGATATCACGGTGTGTTTCATGGTTATGGAGGTAGTTAAACAATTTGCAATATGTACCTTTCGTATCCAGGGATTAGATTTTCCCTGCATCCTTTCTGCATGTGTGCAATACATATTTATGTCTGGGTTCCATCTTGTACTGGCAAAATGAAAATGGGCAGAAATGCTATAGAAATAAACATCAGCACCCTGTGTTTTCTCCAGAGCTACAATGTTCTTCTGCGCTCCTCCCTTCATTATTTTGCATGTGTTTGCAAACTTCCAGCCTTTCTCTTCCTGGAATGGTGTGACACATCCTTCTGAATTTTGTGTTCAGTGTTATCAAGCTTTAGCCTCAGAAATACCTGTCACTTCCTGGATCTAATTTCATTTTGGCTATAAAATAGACCACCCAATTGGAGAAGGAAATATTGTTATCTCCATGCTAATCGTTAAATGATTTTTTTCAGTAATCGGGCTCCACTGGAAAGAAGCCAGATGTGTGGTGGGATACAAACCACTAAGAACTGAACAAAGACCACCAAATACACTCTTCTGCAGACAACTCATCAGCAACATACTAAAACATAAAGCAGGCTGCCTTTCCCACAATGTGAAACTGTTGCTGGAATTCAGCAACACAATTTGAACAATTCTGCACTGGGTTCCTCATCTTTCACTCAGTGTTAAGGTGCCTGCCATTGCTTTGCTCTCATACAGCAGATTGCCTTGTAAAATTGGCATTAATCAATCCTTCCAATGTGCTCTAAACTTTTCTTGACCATCTCTTCATGTCAGCTTTTATTGCCAGGCTCTGCCTTGTGTTTATCTACCATCAGAACCGTGCTAAAGTCATTGGTTCTCTTCACTGCAGATAAGCTCGCATTGTTTTAAACCCCCATCCCAGCGCCTGGCTCTGCAAATCCCTTTTTACTCAAACAGGTCAGCACCATCCCACTTGAGGCTTTGCAGAAGGGAGCCCTGGCATTTGGCTGGGCTGAGAAGTGGCTACCCAGGGTGGCCTTCCCAGCACGGGCAGCGGTCTTGGCTGCAGGAGCTGTTGCCTCACCTTCGCATCGCTGGCCACAGTGGGCTGCCACCTCCCAGCCCAGTTTTCTTCTCACCATAGCTGGTGAACAAACTCACCAAATTTGTGAATCCTTCTTCACCAAGCCTGTGGTGCTGAAATGCTACTAGTAATATAGCATATATATGTCTTGTATAATTTTCTGCTTCACACTCTTTGGGTGGTAGGAAAGCAGTAATAAGTCCTTGAAGGAAATGTCAGCATAAGCAAAGGGATGCTATTCCTTGCTGCTTTCACCTAATCTAATTCAGGGCAAACTATGACAGTGGTTTGCACCACCTAATGCCAGGAACCATTTTAACATGATTCTGAAGGCAGTCAAGATGTTTAGAGAACAGCTGGGTGAAAAGATCATCCTCCCCATACACATGCATAGTCACACAGTTTCCACTGAAACAAAATTCCCAGTGAAATATTTATAAAACAAAAATAAATATAAAATTCCAGTCTTACTTATGTACTGTGTTTAATCCTAAACCACAGAAAACACCATCACAAACTTAATTTCAAAATGTTTCAAACCAGAAAGTATTCTTTTCCCTTAAGAAATAAGGAAATACAATGTAAACTATTAAAACAAAATTTCAGACTGTTTTCAAAATATTTTCCAGGAAAATTGTCTGAAGCAGGTCCTTTTTGTCATGAAAAGATCAAACTTGATCAATCAGCATGTGAAAAAAAATTTATGCATCGAAAAATTGACATCTGACTCCAGTACAGATCATCATTCCCACTGTATATCCACTAAAAGTAACTGCAGTTACTGAATCATAAAATGGAAGATGACCAAGCAGATGTCAAATAAGTTTTTTTAAAAGAAGCCACGTATGAAGCCAGAGACAGTCACATACAAACGTGTCAAGTCTAGAATGCTGTCTGTTACCTTAAATCTGACATCGTTCAGCAAATTTCCAATGTTTCTGTAATCTCTTCATCTTCTGCTGTGCAGTTTAGTATGTTCAAAAAGCTGTGAAGGATAGACTTCTACTTTTCTTTCTTGCTGCTCCAGGCTCCAAGGGCTGATGCCAGGTCTTATCAACCCACTCTCCAGCAAAAAATATATTTCATTTCCCTGCTTTGGGCAAGTGATTTGTGAGTAGGGAGGGGACAGTAGTCACATAAAGGCTAAAGGTGGCTTGCCCTTCTCACAAGCCTACAGACACTTTTAGAAAGAAATATGCCTTTTTTTCTCCAGTAAAAAATGAGATAATAGAAAAGCACCTAGGCCTTTGCTACCTATGCTGGTCTGGAGTAATAACATTTCTTTGTCCTTCTGTGAGTTTGGGGTTTGAAATACTAAACTGAGGTAAAAGCTTGAAAGATGCTTGGGGTTTCATTCTGACTTTTCATCAGGCTAGTGAAGAAGCCCATCAGTTTATGTTGTTTCTTCCACATCTACATTTATAATTTAAGTGGAGAGAAGAAAGTGGCACTTGGAAAGGATGACACCAGTTATCCAAAATCCCTGTTCTGACTGACAGGAATGGTCAGAGAGACATACAAAATCAGGTATTTCAGAAAGGTGAATTGTTTCTAGATAGAATGACTGTAGCTGTTCTGTCAGTGCTAGCTATGAAAAAAAAAAAAAAAAAAAAAAAAAAAAAAAAAAAAAATACTCTGGTTTGAGTTGACTCAAAGCAAATAATTAAGAATTTTGGCAAATTACTTTAAAAATTAATCTAGAAACAAGAAAAACCCCTAAGAGTAATGTTTTCAACTGCCAAGGCTTTTAAAACAATTTCAAAATAAAATTAAATGCAAAGTATTATTTCCAGTAAAAATGTTTGATAAAAAATTTCATTCCAAAACCAGTGGTAAAGTATTTCATTTTTATATTTTTCACTCCTTCTTGAGAAAAATAAATTAAAAGAAAGCATAAATTAATTGTCAGTTTAGCCTAAACCTGCATTACTTCAGTGGTCAAAAAATATTTTGGCTGTAGCATTTATCCAGCTCTATAAAGCAGAATTTCTTCAGTCTGTTTTCTTTTACTCATCCATCCACCCTACAATTTGTTGCCTACTTTTCCCACTCTTTCTTCCCTGTAAGTATTACTGCAGGCTATATAATACGGCGCATGAACAGTACTGGAAAGTGAGAGGAGGAATCCCATTTACTGATGGATCGTACATCTGACACTACTGTCCAAGTGGCTGATTTCACATCTTTTCAATTGTTGTGTCAGAAAATCAATCCATGACTTCAGCAAAATCCTGACACTTTCTCCCATGTACAGAGGGTACCGTTAATAATTCATGAACTCTCTTCTTCTTAAAAACTAGATTATTCTGAAGCTAAACATCCCACAAAATGCTCATTGTTGAATCTGCTACCGTTCTTCTATTGCTCTTTTTCTGAAGTTAAAATAAGTCATAACAGGGTTGCACGTTTTTTTAATGGCCAAATCTCAGGAGAGGATTAATGATAAATAATTCTGAGGATGGAGATTGTTTTGCAGTGTGGGACTCTATTCTGTGCCATGTATGCCGAGTCTAGTCGGCTAATACTGTAATTGCATAAACAGGATTGTCTCGGTGAAGTTAATTTCCTGTAGCGGCCTCTAGATTTTGTGACAAGGCTGAGTGTGTATAAGAAATTTTCTCATATTCTTGACACATGAAAGATAAAAATGTCAGGCTTTCTTGAGGTAAATATGGGTCTAAATAGCTGAAAAAGGGTTTGTGCACCTGATATAATAGAAGTACTTACTTGTCCCCACAAACACACCAACATAAAATATCCATAAAATATCTATTAAAAGAACACTTCTGGAGGAGAGTTGATCCGTTCCTCAACTTATGTTTCTGGGGTGTTTCGTAGCAAGGGAAGGAAAAAGAAAAAAGTCTCTTTGAGAACAGAAGTAAAACAGTACTCAACATGTGAAGTATTCTGGAACACATAAAATTTAGGGATTTGACCTTCCAAGTTATACATTATGGGATTACCTATATCAAAGCAGATATCACAAACAAGTAAGCTCATATCCTCTGTAATGAATTAAAATATTTCCAGTAGTGTCCCCCACGCACTATCCAGGTCAGAGTTTTCAAGCCTAAGTAATTAAAGAGTAGATTTCTGAATTTGTGATTGTAGAGCATAATAAATGCTCATAAGTTCCTCAGATAATTTCATTAAAGCCAGAAAAAGCTGGTTTTCTTTTTTTTTTTTTTTTTAAGTTATCTAACAGAATATGACTGGTTTGAACATTCTGACCACAGTAATTTATTTAACCTGCTGTTGCCACCCAGCCCTGAAGTTTATTAGAACTGTTGACTTACTGTAAAGATAAAAAGCTGTATAAACCAACGTTAATCTCCAGAAATGGGTTCTGTCTTTTTGTCTTCCTGCTTCAGACTCACCCATATATATATGTCTGTAGTGCTCCTGGGTTTCAAACAGGGTAGGCAACTTAGTATGGAGAAAGGAGATGCTCCAGCGACCTCTCTCAGTTTGGCTATATATACACACATAAAGCCCTTCTGCAGACTCCCTTCTTTCTGCAGTTCAACATGTGCTATTGTCTCCAGCTGACAGAAACTGTGTTTTCATACCTACCGGATGTTCTAAATTTAAATACTATCAGTCTACTGTAAATAACAATGAAATACTTTACTCTGACAGCATTGGAGGCAGCATATGGATTCAAGTTTTAGACAACACTACATGTAAAATGCCTTTCCTTTTATAGCAGAACATATTTAGAGTCTTTTAAGCTCAGCTCCTGAACTGAGTATGATGCATCTTGTCATCCACCCAATCAACAGCAGAATCACAACTTCATGTCAGTGCAATACATTGTTAACTGATATGTCAGAAAATCAATTAATTACTTTTAAGTAGCAGTTAAGAGTATCCACACAATACTGCCATGTGAATTATTAAAGAAAGCAAGGTTGAGTTTTGTCCGCAATTGAAACCCTGTCTTAGAAGAAAGTGCAAAATGCTGCTTCTGCCCTGAAGCCTAATCAACATTATTGGGCAGGCAACAGGAACCAAAAGAGTGGTGGAGGGTACAAAACGGGAAGGATGCTGCCTCCCAAAGCAAAGGCACCAGCGATCTGTAATGGCTGCAGCTGTTAAGAAGCCAGAACAATAAAATACACCTTCTTTTCTTTGGAGGTACAACCTCCAAATGGGAATAAAGGCAGATATGGCTCAAGCAGAGCAGCATGAGAAGGGCAGAAAGGACCTTCTGTATGCTTTTATAGCTTCACCAAGGGATCTGCTCAGACTTTGTGCAACCCTGTCACTGTCTGTTATAGATTTTCTCTTGGGACCCTCTCCTGGCATGCTGAAGGGAAACATAGCCTTAGTGGGACAACATCATCATGAAGCTTTCTGTTTTCTTCATGCCTTGGTCTGCTAGAGATGCTACATGGGTGAATAAATCAGTGAAGGTGGAGAGGTGACTGTGAGGTGGGATTTGGCTTGGGCTTCTAATTTTCTCTCTTCTTATGATGGGAAAGTTTCAAGGAGTAAGGTCTGGAGGGCTCAAGTAGGTCTTGTTAGAGCAAGCGCATCTGGAAGGTTATCACCACCAGTGAGGCTCAGCAGACTGTGTCATGGTCCCTGCTCTGCAGGTAGGAGCATGCCCTGGGGTAATGGAAAGATCACAGTATTTGTTGTGTCATTCCTTTCACATCTGGAAAAAGCATGATGCTTTTGGTTCAGCTTGGCCACAAGCACAAGTGTCCTATCCGAGTCTGAAAGATGGCCCTCACTCTTCTCCCACTCATCTTTCTCTTCTCCCTCTTCTCCTCTGCCAGGAGCTGTGGGAAGGACTGGAGTGGGGGCAAAGAGCAACCCCATGCTCAGACCAGGTTTTCTGGGGTTTGTCCTCTCTATTATCATAGCCAGGGAGGTCCTGTTGGGTGGCATGCTGAAGGGGAGGATACAGCAATGTCTCTGTGGCTGTGGGGTGCTACCAGTACCCAAATACTTCAGCACATGGTGGGTTCAGTCTCCACGTCATTGCAGCAGCGGCTACAGCACAGATACAGTGGTTTGCTTCCTGGGGGTTTCAGTCCTACCTTTAAACTACTCATCAGATCTCCAACAGCGCTTGAGGCCTGACAGATTGCTGAATGGTAATCTGGGAAAGATTTTGCTCCAAAAGCTAATGAGTCATGGTATATCTGTAGTGCCTGTTTTTCCTGTCTGTATGGCCAGTAGGAATTCTGTCTTTGCAGGGTTCAGATACAGAGGTCCTGGGTTTGGTGCTTTCCAGGCAGCTGCCTGGCACGGCGGAAGTCTAATAAATGACTCAAATTCATGAGTCATACTTGGCAGGGCCCTCTCTGATGGTGCTTCTTTGGTTCCCCAGATCACATCTGTCGTTCTGGTTAGGATGAGAAACAGTAGGTAATTTTACACATGCACACACTTTTTTTTTTTTTTTGTCAGAAAATGTCAGTTCATCAAAACTAAAGCTTTTCACAAAAACATATGTACTTGTTTTGACTGGAAAACATCCTTCAGCTTCTAGGGTGGGATGTTGGGTCAAACCAGAGACTGCCCCTGCAGCCCTGCCTGGATGTGGGAGGCCCCAGTCCTGTCTCTGCTCCAGTTGTACTCAGTTATTCCTGCAGACAGGACCTGCTCCAGCAGGAGAAGCTAAGAGAGCTGGCTGCTCGGTGGCTAGTGCTGTGCAATCTTCACCTCCTAGGTATGGCTCATCCTGGCCACCTGGGCAAGCCCCCTACCTGCTGGGAAGCTTTATAAGTTTGAAACCTCATACAGGAGGAAGACTCAGACAGGATATGAGCTCCCAGCTAGCCTTGTGTCAGGTCTCTTGGCAAATGTCAAGCAACCAAGCAGTGCAAGGTCTCCAAGATGGTGACAGAGATGTCGGTGGCTTGTTGAAATCTGCATGGCAACAGCTCTGTCAGGCTTCTAGGTGTGGTTTCATTTGGCATTTCAGCATTTTATCTGTACTGTGGCACATGTGTCCAATGTTGTTTCCAGTCCTATATTTCAAATCAGGTTGGTCTACATCAGATGACACATAGGGCAGCATCTGAGTCTGAGTCCATGGACTAGCTTCAGTGCTGGTACAAAGCCAGGGAGAGGAGGAAAGCTGAGATGACAGAAAATGTGTTGGTTCTGCAGTGATTCTGGCTGAGCCTGGCTGAGAAATTCTCATGTAATGAACTTAAGGTTTGTCAAAAGCACGAAATTCTCATGTAATGAACTTAAGGTTTGTCAAAAGCGCGTGGGTAGGTGGCTGGCTTGAGGTGGGGGAGATTGTGGGCACTCTTACCTCGTCCCTGTGGCCATGTAATTACAGCCTGGGGTAGCTCTCAGCAGAGGAGAGAAAGATGAAAACTGCTCATCAGTGCAGATACAGCTGCTGCAGATGTATCAGGGCAGAGACTCTGGCACTCGGGGTGTACAGAGAGTTAGCCTTTGGCTATGGCATGGGCTAGCTGGGTTGGCATCTTTGCTTGGCCAGGTCATTGCAAAGCTCCCTCTCCTGGCCAGCACCGACCTGAGACCTTGTGCTTCCCTGAGCCTGCAAATAATGCAGCAGAGCTCAGCACGGGGATGGCCACGCAATACAGAAAAACCCCAAACTCTGCATGAAGTGTGCGCTGCTACCGCCTCTGAGACTGCTGCTGCGTGATGCAGTGGTCAATGCTGGCAGGGGGAAACAGCTGCCCGATGGCTGTGCCCCCAGAGCAGCAAGTCAGCAAAGCTATTCCCAGGTTGCAAGGCTCTGGCTTTTTCTAAAAGTAACCATTTCACAACTCTTTGACTTTACTTAAAGGAGACAGTGATGGAAGGACAGCTCATGTAAAAAAAAAAAAAAAAAAAAAAAAAAAAAAAAAAGCTTTTGATCGCTTTTAAATGTCTAGTAGGCAGCTCCAAAACAAATGAAATTTTAGCTGTTGCTCCAAATGTCTCACAGAGTTTGGTTTCACTGGAGAACACATCCAGCTTCATCATGGTGAAAGTGCACAAAAATATTATCCCTATCCAAAAAACGCCCTGGCATTTGAATTTTCCCTGTAGCCCTCTGTATTTTTCAGTGAAATCCACCCTCGGCCACAAGTTTGGCAATCCCCTCAGAAATGTGGGCAAATGCCTATGACATCCCACTTCCAGAAAAACAAGCTGCTTCAGAAGGGGGTTGCTAAATGCTCTGCAAAGAGGATGTAATGCTTCAAAGCTAGTTAAAGATGGTGTTGCACATCAAAAACAGGACATCTGCTTCATCCTGTTTCATTCTTACTTGCCTCTTTCATTTCTTTTTGTCTGCGTTATGCTTTTTTAAAATATGTCAATCATTTAGCTCAATTCAGAGAATCCTAAAAATACTTCTGTTCCTAAAGGGAAACTCTCTGTGCTTTATTGGGTAATCTCTCTGTACAGCCTTAAAGCAGAGACAGAGGCTGGATGTTAAGACGGGAAAGGAACATCAGATTACGTTCCTTTCCTTATGCGTTTTTTTTTTTTTTATAGCACAGGCCTCAGAAGACCATCATTTCTCTAGGGAGCCCAGACCCTTGCATTTGAGAAATATAAGTTTACCAAAGCATTGCAAGGTACATAAAGGAATGTGTGTGGGAACACAATCATTTCACAGTGTTTCTGTCTTGCATATTCAGTGAAGTAAAGGCTTTATTGTTAACATGAAGCTGGTTTGGACAGGTGTCCTGCAGTATGTGTGGGGATGTTAAGAGCAATATATAAGAAGACAAAATGCTGCATAACTTCAGGAAACATGCATTTGTTTATGGGGCTATTTTTACAGTTTTCGAAAGCTATATGGCTAACAACCCCTCAGTCTAAAAACAAAAGCTATTAATACTCTTTCACTTTTCATATTACCTGGTAATGGGATGTCATCAAATGGCACAGTGTTCCCAGTTACTTCCATTTTATTTCAGACTGATGTTTACTTTTGCTTTACAAAACAGATTATAAGGATTTCCAAGGACTAATCTTAAAATTTGTGTAATGCTCCAGATTACTGAGATTAAAAAATTATCACAGCCCTGACTTCCAGATGATCTGAACACCAATGGCTTCACTGAAAGTCCATGAGAGTCGCAGGTCTTTAGCACCCCCAGAAAAACAAATTTCCATTTTTTAAGCTAATGCCTTGCCAAAATGTATGCCTGCCTTAAATAAGTATTGGGTCAGAATTTACTGCTGGACCAACACTTGCAGTATATATGTACAAATTAAAAATACCTCCTTTCCTTGGCTCTCAGAACCTCCTCTCTGCCCCCTACCACCTCAAAGCTAACAATGTAGCATACAGCTGAAAAGTGGTCAGTAGGACAGAGAGTGCAGTTGATGCAATAAAAATTAGCTGGCGTTTCACTTGCATAATCATTTGACCATCTTTGAGCTGTTGAACGCACAGTCACACTGTGAATAAAAAAGATTCATCTGAAAGGACTGATAGTTTTTTACTAGAATCACAAAGTCATCAAACAAAAGTAAGTAAGTAAAGTAAGTAAGTAAAGAAAGTATTGTAAAATTTCTTAAATTTTCTGTCAACTGAGGTGTTATATGAGGGAAGAAAAGTATGAAATCAAAATTCATCCAGGTCCTGTAGTTTAGTTTTCCCTGGAGATCCATCCTCTCTGAAGTCAACATACATGTATCTTGAACAGCCCCATCATTCCTTATCTTTATGTAAATGTCCACAAGGTGCTCACACTCTGATAGATCGCAACAAACAATAAGAGAAGGAGGGTGAAAACTGATAATAACAAAAAAAAAGCAAACTTAAGAGAACCAAGCACTAAAGGTCTGCACATTTCAAAAGCTCAAACATAACACTATATGGAAGGATGGAAAGAAGGAACCTTTTCTGTGGAGTTAGCATCTGAAGATAGCAGCTAGCAGGGGGTGCTTTATCTGCACTGTAACAGAGGGGCTATTGCATCTCTGCCGAACCACTGTCGGCAAACCCAGGAAACATCTTGCTGTGCAGTTGATGAAACATTTGCCTGAGGTCTCTCGCAGTCCTCCTGTGGCAGTTGAATAATGTCATAACACAGGATTGTGTAAGAGCTGCTAGAGTGGTAGAGATTGTACTGTTTCATTTCTTTTCATAGGGCTTTCTGTGGGGTTTTTCTTTCTTCTCCTCGTTCCATTCTTTTCCTTGGGAAAAGGAATACGTTTCTTGTGCAGGGCTCTCCTTTAGTCAGGCAATAGTAAGAGAAAGTTCAAAAGAAAGGAAAACAATGTACTGCTTCTTGTTTTCCTGTTCAGTACAAGAACAATGGCCAAACAGCCCCCAAAAGTTTCTGGATTACCCTTTCCCAGAAGTACATTTTATTTCATAGTCCCTTTTATACTGTCTGTGGTGCAAGAGTTCCTGTGATTCCACAGGAACTGGGACCTGCTCTCACAGACTGACAGCTTTGGCCCTTCCAGGACTGGCTGAAGCACACACGCAACTTTCCTCATAGGCAATGTTGCATGTGTTGAAGTGTTTGTAGGGCCTATAGGTTTGTGGCCATATGCTGGCAAGTGAGATTTTAGCATTTTTATAGAATATAATATTTAAAACGCTAACAGTGATCTCAACTTGAAATGTGAAATTTGGCCAGCAGCAAATCCCAGTAAATCCCACAGCCTTTTGTTTCCACATGCATTCCCTGATTTCATTAGAAACATCCCATCCTGGAATCTGGAAAACACAAACCAAAAAAACCAAACAAGAAACCCCACATCAGCTATGCATTTGGCAACATTTCCTTTTGTCTACCAAGATACAACTGATCCTAGTTGATTTTGTGTTTTCTTATCACTGTCTATGACCATCTCTCCATTTTCTAGGAGGAGAAATGGATTACAAAAGATGAGATTTAAAAGTATAGGAAATACATTTGGTATCCTAGTCAACACTCTCCCACTTAAAAAAAAAAAAAAAAAAAAAAAAAAAGTGTGCAGGGGTTTTATGCTGCGTTGGCTGCGTTGGTACAAGAGCTGCTCTGTAAATCTTCATTGAGAGCTAGGTTCTGATGTCCTCCAAATGTCTTTTGCACTTACGGTGACTGCAGCATTGTGGCATGCTTTGCAAAGCAGCTGAACTGAACTTTAGAGTCTGGTTTAACACTTTTCAAAATCTCTCTACCTGCCTATCTTCCATTCATCCATGTATCTATTCATCTACTAATTTTATGAAATTGCTGAATTTCACAGTTGGTGACAAATGTGACAGGCTTTTATATGTATATAGCACTTGTACGCTTCTGGGAAGGATTATTTCCTCTTAAAGACCAGGGAACTGAAATGTGTATCACTTCACATACAGAAGAAATTTCAAGTTGCGCAGATACTGAGTCATATTTATGGATTTATCAGAATACAGTGGCCAACCTCTGTTACCATTTCAGACATATCCCGGGAATGTCACTGGAATTATTCCTGTGTACAGGGCAAAGGGGTTGGCCTTAAACCGTCCTGAGTATCTATTGGAAAAAAAAAAAAAAATCTCTTCTTCATGGCCAGAGACATTCTCATGATACCACTGTCTGGTGTTAGTGACTATAAAATACTCTGAGCAGGGGAAGTCTGCAGAAAGAATCGTTATTCGTATCATTACTCTATTTACTGGTAGTAGACCCTTGCACCTTTGAAACAGCGCATCAACTGAAACAACAGGAACAATCCCAAGCTGATTTCTAACAGCAAAACTCTGAACTTAAATCTTCATCCACTTCCACTCTAATTGGGCAGAGAAATCATCTGAGAAGCTAAATGAAAATTACTAGCCTATAAATGCCTGAGGCAAGAAAAAAAAAAAAAAAAAAAGAGAGAGAGAGAGGGAGGGAGAGCAGAGAGAGAAAGATGGGAAGTCTCATGTGAGTTTGGTTAGTGGAAGGAAAAAAAAACACATACTAAGTATGGCTGCATGTCATTTTTCAATTTGCTCATGTTAAATAATGATCTCTAGGGCAGAGAAAGAGTGGAGTGAAAAGGAAGAGCTCTCCCCTCATCTTGTTTAGTTTCTGCTGGTCTTCTGCAGTGTCTGCCCACTGCCTGGCTATCATATAAACTTAAATATGAACCACGGGCAGTTTAGTATCTCTTCTCCTCTATCCTGGACCATGTACCTGATGAGGAAAAACAGAGCAGCTACTGGCTTTTTTGGTAAAGACTTCTTTATCTTCCTTTTAAAAAGTTTTTCTTTGTATTATCATGAAATAGAAATCTTGATTGTAAAGTAATAGAAAGTATTGGGTGAAAAAACTCTTTGAAGTAATATAATTTATGTTGGAGCAAAATAAGGAAACCTCTCACTTTGTGCATGTGTCCATGAGACAGTTAAATATGTATGGGAGCTTTCACTAGTCTGTTAAACATGTTGCAAGCCTTTTTAACTGAATCAGTTTCTTCAGAGGAAATACTTCAAAACAGTTTTTATTTCAAATGCTTGGGATACAGGTGCCACGGAAGACGGGGGGAATTGTGTTGCAGAGTGTGGTGGTGGAACGTGATGTCCGTATGATGACACTTAATATTTGATCATTTACACCTTTGCGATAGTAAAGGGATCACAGAGTAGTAGTGCAAATGGTCGTTATCAATTGATTTGAGTCTCAGGGTTATGATCACCAGTGATGCTCTTTCATACCAACAAATGGCTTAGCTCGGAGTTTTTAATCCCTCAAAAATGACAAGGTAAAAATTTTCCCATCAGAGCACCAAAGACAACTTTTTATCGCAAGGATATTTTAGACAAAATAATAGGAATTTTAACAAAACATTGACAAATTGTATAGACCTTGCCATGGTCCATTTTGCTCTGTATCTGTAAATAAAACAACTGCCTTTTCCAGCATTACTAGTACTTCCTGCACAATGTGCCAGAAAGACATCATGTGTCTTTTCTAATATTTGGCATACTGTGAAATTTGTTCATAGCTTTTTTCTTAGTGACTCTTTTTCTGATAAATATTTACTGAAGTGAATAAATTGATATCTGCATGTGAAAAGGTTTTATAACAACGTCTTAAATATTTTTATGGTTTTGATTTTAAAAGATCCAGTGAAGATGAAAGAATAAAAGTTGGAAATGAGGGAAGGAAGAGGTATTAATTCTCATTCCTGCACAAATATTCCTTCACTGCTCTTCTCCCACCCCATGTTCTAGCAAGTCTGTATGGCACCTTCCTCGGGGCGTTGCTGTTATCATTAACTGGAGCAAAGTTTCCATTTGCAATTAGATGAGGGGGCAAATTTTCTTCAGATTTATAGCCCACGAACCTCTTGAACTCCGAATTCCACTCATCCTAAATCAGTGCCAAATTGAGAGGATCACCATTTATTTCTGTTACAGAGCACTTGGGAAGATGGCATTGAATCATTTTGCAGTATACCTAAGTGCTAGATAAAGCCCGAGACAGAGGAGTCACCACCCCAGTGCTAAGAGATGATGCGCAGGCTGTGACTGCCAGAGGAGCAGCCGGGTGCCATGCCCCTGGGACAAGTGTGGCCTTTCCCTGGTTTGCTTCTACAGAGCTTCACACACAGTACAAACACTGAAAAAGCCTACCACATGGCTGGGTGATTTATTAGGCTTTGCAAAAGCAGGCAAAAGAGTGAGACATTATTTTTCTGACCTGTCTGGGGTATTATGACCCATGCCTGGAATAAATCTTGGTGTTTGTGTGATGCTTTCTGCTTTGTAAGGTACAGGGATTCTTAGTGGTTATCTTTTCACAGCATCTGAGAAATTAGCCTCTTAATTTCGTTCTTACTTAAGAGCATAGAATAAGAACCAATTTACAGAAGGCTCACAGGATCCTGGAAGGTTTAAGGTTGGAAGGGACCCCTGGAAGGCATCTGGTCCAACCCATCTGTTCCAGAAGGGCCACCTAGAGCTGGTTGCCCAGGACAAATGTGAGTGTCAAGTTAGAAATATTTGTTGTATTTTAGATTCTGGTTTTAGCAGATGCATATCATTCTTGCTTTGCAAGACACCAAAGATACTGTAAATAAACAGAATGTTAACTGGCTGTCACAAGAGATGGTTTGTGTAGTGCATAAACTAAACTAGCAACTACCTTTGTTTAATATTGTCCTGTGTAGGTTTTATTTAATGGTGATAACTCACACCTAGAAACCATGCAAGAATGCTTTGTGTCAGCTAGGAAAGGCTAAAACATATTGCTACATATGTCTGTTGCCTAACAAAGCTAAAACTAAGGTATTTGCAGTCCCTAATTTCATAATTGTGCAAATGAGCTAGAAGAAAAACAGATTAAAATATTCTGTTGTCTTTTAAAATGAACTTGACAATTTATAGACGGCACATTGTGCCACTGGATATCATGTGCAACATCTGTAACCAAAGAGCAGTAGACAAATATGATCTTGAGCTAATCTTGCTAAGCTTTGTTCACCGTACAGCAAATTTCCTTTTAAAAGAGTTGTGTATTGTAGTTGGTATTCAGGGAGCCATTTATTATGACTTGCTGCCAAGAATATTTCATGCTCTTGAATATTCTATAAGGTTAGGGTATATTCCAGAGCAGATTTGTAGCAAGACTGAAGTTAAAGGTCTGGAATTACAGCTTTTCTTCTCACCTACCCTGACACAAATCAGGGCCTCACAGTTAGAGCTGAGTAAGCAGAGAACTAGGCTCATGGAGGACTTTGTAGCTTGGGGGAGATGGGAGGCATTAGGGTTTTTTAAGCCCTACTAGATCGTCATCCTACTGCATGGAAACTGCCAGGCCATGGGAGAATAGCCCTAAGGTGGTCCAAGGCCAGCATCCCTGTCTGGGGACAAGGAGGCATCAGAGAGGAAGAGGTGAGGGACAGCAGGCTGCCTCAGAATCCCCACTCGGGATGCACTGGGGGACCTGACTCACCTCAGCTGCACCCTCCCTCTCCCTGGACCAGGCTTTGTTCCCTCACTGGCTGCACAGATCTCATCTTGGACAAATGAGGGCTGAGGCTTTGATACGAAGTTGCACCTCATTACGACCTGGGAGAGATCTATGGTTGAGATCAAAGGCAGTAGATGAGATACCTGGTAAATTAAAAACGCTTAAGAGAAAAACCACCCAAAAGGAGTAGCAATGATTTCCATTGAAATAAAGTACCACTTTTGTAGCAATTATTTACACATAGTTTAAATCCAATTATTGGTGGTGAGGGTGACAAAACTGTCAGCCCTGGAAATGCAACCTTCAGCCCCTGCGGGAGCAGCTACCCCCGGCGCACAGTCACCCTGCATGCTGCTCCAGGACCGCCCGCGAGTCCCCGGGGCAGACCCAGGGGGTCTGGCTTTGCCCAGCCTCTTGCTTGTGGCAGACCTGCTCCCTGGGTCATACAGGCGGTTGGGACTGTCGAAACACCCTACAGACATCCCTCAGTGTGCTCACACACTGGTTTTCTTCCAAGGGAAGGCAAAGCATGGGGACAGAGGTGGTTCACACCCTGTCACACCCCTGCCACACCCCTGTCACACCTACAGTGCTTGCAGGTCACACAGTTCAGGGGTGGCCTCTGACGTACCCTCTGTTTTAGTGGCTGCCAGAGGAAAGATCTCCACGATTAATGAACAGAGGCCATCCCTCTATGCCCAGCAGAGCCTGGGTACCCTACACCAGCCATGCATTTGTTCAGTCCAGCCATGAGCCCCAGGTCTTCTCCAGGAAGCCTCTCCCCACCAATCCTGCCCTCACCGGTGGGGAGGTGATTTTTTTTCCCCTACAAGTTAAGCAGTCGTTTTGCCCCATCCCTCCAATTGCTGTGAACCTCCTTGGGTACCACAAAAGGATGCAGAGTGAAGTCTTGGCATAGTATTGATTAACACTGGAAATGGACTCGTGTTTGCCTAGTGTGAACTGATGTGGGCCCACCAGTATGAGCAGAGGCATACTGTTATACCTTGCCTGGAGACTATATTATAAAGTGGAAATTTGCACTGAAGTTAAATGAGGATTTAGGCTGTGGAGAGCTGAAGGAATCATCACAGCTTAAACAGAGGCAGTGAGAGTGACATTGAGACCAAGAACGACACTGAGAGTGACAACGAGACTAAAGAATTTGTTGGCTTCCCTAAAAATTAAAAATGAGCCCATCGCTAGTACTGCTGTTCTAGGGTATCTGGACCTGGTTTGAGTTATCCTTGGGGCATTGAGGGTAGGTCTGTTTCCACCAGAAGATCCTCAAATTGGCCTGTGAAAGGGAAAAAATTAAGAGCTCAGAATAGCCTGTCATGAACATGAATGTCTTGGAAAGTCCTCATTTAACCAACTGACACAGGTGGTTCCTGCAAACATTTGCACCAGTTCAGGAGTCCCCTAAAATAATCAAATTGTGGAAGTCCCCTAAACTAATCAAACTGTAAAACAATTTTATGGGTTAAACTGTAATTGTAGTACCAAAAGAAAGTTACACGGAAAAAAAAGATGTTAAAAGGAATTAAACAATTTGGGAAATATACTTGTCCTTAAACTAACAAAAATAAGAGCCAGTAATAAGCAACATGCCATGGGGAGTATCACAAAGAATAAACCTTCTGAGTAATTCTGGTGCCTTCTGGCTCTGTGGAGGGCACATTTTGAAAGGAGTGCAGAGTCTGGCCTGCAAAACTCCTGCTTCCCCTGCTTATGCCACTGTGGGATTAGTCATACAAGATTTTAGTGAGGAGAAATATATCTAGCTATACCTGTCATTTACAAACCCCAGAGCACCCCAGGGAAGAAATACACAAAAAGATCCCAAGACAGAGTTTCATCTGTTATACACAGGCGTCGCCATCAATTGGTTGGCAGAGGCATTGCTTTGCCAATGAGACCAGCTGAGCATCAGGTCCTTTTGCTACTAAAATCAAGTAACATTCAGCATCTACATACAGTCCTGAGCAGCTGATACTGAAGCCTCATTAACATGGAAAGGACTTAAAACACTGGGTGTGTGTATCCTATGTAAAGCATGTTACACACACACACTTGTACTAGATTTTTCTAGTAAATTCTCATTATCAAACCAAAAGAGTTACAACCTTACACACAGATAAGACCAGTCCTAGTATGCCCTACTCCTTCCTAGGCATTGTCTTGTAAGCACATGCTCAGCCTGAAACTGCAGATACATCTTACCAGGTGAAGTTCAGCAGAAACTTACCTGCGTATATGTGGCCAACACTGGTGCCGCCTTATCGATCACATTCAGAATTACCCAAATATATTGTCTTCTTATTACTGTCATTAAGGTCTATAACTAAAGAGTCTGACATGTATTCCTGAAACTTTTCTAAGTGCTCACTGATGAGGTGGGCTATACAGGGCAGCTGCTTCCCACTGGGTACAGGGCAGCTAGTATGGGGTGACGCTGGCATACCCAGGCTCAGACCTGCTAAGCGTAGGCAGAGTCAGGCACAGGTGGGATGTTAAGTGGAGAAGAAACAATTTAGGAGCTTAACTTGTGGCTTTGTCTGTGGCTGTGAGAATGCATTAGTGGTGCTGAGTGTGGTTAATAGCGCCTTTGCATCTCAGTCAGGCTTTTCTTCCCCCATCCCCAGTTCGATCAAGAGATGTTTCAGTGAAAGCTCCGAGCATGATGCCCCTAACAGCTCAGAAGCAAAGCCCTTTTCTGTGTGAAATCATTGCTCTGTGCGTGAAGTCACTGTTGTGCTGAGGAGAGTTAAATATAAAGTGTGCTGGTCAGTGGAGAGCAGACAGGTGTGGAACAGGCTCGGCTGCCAGCTGAAAGCACGCACAGGGCCTGGTTCAGCTGAGACCAGCCCTATCATCTGAGACAGACACTGGGAGAAGCTTAGTTCAGGGTGAGGACCAGCTTCTAGCCAAATCTGTGTCTGTGCCTCCTATAGAAAAGAGGTATCTGGGATTTACTACTTCTAATCGCCCTGAGATTCATGGTGGGAGGAGGTTTCATGTTAGCTGTGGGTAAGGGGCTCTCTGGGTTGGGACAACAGCATCTGTCCCCCAAAGAATCCCTCTCTAACTACAGCAACTCCTGCTGAGGCTTACATGGCAAGGGTACTGCATACTTTTTTCTGGAGGGCTGAAAAAATATGAAAGTAAACTAGCTCTATTTGAAGTAGCAAACTGGATTCAAGACTGAAAGGCAGTTTCTGTCTCACCCAGTCAAATTAAACCTGAAGCTCCCTTCAACAGCCTCCTTGGGAAAGAGACCCCAGTCATTCCTTCGCTGCCAGTTTGTTGGGCAGCTACTGGAAATGCTCTGCAAACTCAGTGCGTGAAGCACTCCCACATGGGCAATGAAGCTACCAGAATTTACCCCATCATCCTTGAATGGGTGATGGAACAAGGTGAAATGGAGAGTAAGAAATAAAACCTGTCCTGACCCTTCAAAACAGGAGATAAAGGGCAGGAAGGGACAGGAGAAGCAGAGAAGCTATCCCTTTACTGAGTGCTTTCCAATGATAATAATAATAATATCCTAATAAATTCCTAATAATATCACCTGCTGATACGAGCATCACAATGTTATACTGGGAATAACTCATCATTTTCTTCTGAACACTTCCTGTTTCATCATTCTAATCCGTCACAGTTTCTAAACGGGGAAAGTAATGTGGGAAGAAGAAAAAGGATGCAGTTAGCATCCTTATTTCCCCTAGCTGTTAACTGCAGCCCAAGTGTTCTCTGGAAGCCATCTTTCTTCCTTTCTGTTATGCTGTTAGGAGCTCCTTTTCCTTAGGATCAAAGCATCTCCGCATCTTGTTGACCTGAACAACACACCCCTTATATAGAGGGACAATGGGAGGACATTCGGGGATTTTAAAATCTTTCTATCTTAATTTCACTGTCTCAAAATTGGGCCAAAGTTAGTAGTGATTTAGGCTTCTGTACGAAGTTTTGATATGTCTTATTTATTTGCTGATAAACAATGTTTATGTCATAAAACTCTCCTGTAACTGAGGGTGTTTTTCTGGCAGAGTGAGACCCTCCCAGTCAAGAGGCCACAGATGATGTCCCAGAACTTCCCAGGTCAGCAGTAAAGTGCAATGGGGGTGCCTAGGGAAGGAGCTTTGTCCCAGGAATACACCAGGGCTTTCAATCTCCTGCTTATGACCCTATAGGAACTTGCTATCATTTATAATTCATACTTAATTTTGATTGAAAATCAAGCAAATCGACCCTGAGAAAGGCAAACCCATACCAAGTAATTTGGATCAGATGAAGTGTGAATGCTACTGTTACATTTTGCCTGTTAGCACCATGGCTACAGTCAACTATTTTCCCTAGACCGAGTACATTCAGTGACCTGAATCTCTGGTCAGTCACCGCTCACTGCAGGAGCAAAGTCTGGGGCACGGGAGGGAAAGTTACCTGCACAGCTTCTAGCATAAATCAGAATATCATTAGGGCTTCTCCAATATGAATTGAGCTGTTCGGAGCACTCAGGGCCAGCTGACAGCTGAACTGCAGTTCCTGCTCCGCCAGCATGCCCTTGCCCTCAGAGGGGCTGGAAGGGGGAATAAAGTAGTTCTATTAATTCTGTGCCATCTGCAGAATCCTCCTTATACTCCCTGCTATCCAGGTGGGTCGAATTCACTGCTCCTTTTAAATGTCCTGGAACCAAAGGAGCCGGACTTTTTACCCTTTTTTTCCCCATTTGCTGGTACAAGGCACATGTAGTGATCCTACCGGAGCAGATCAGAAGCCCAAATGTTACAATTAGTATTGGAGATTGTTATGATGTGAACCTGAGTACATAAAATGCCACAGAAAGTACAAGGTGTGGGTGATGTTATCTGCATTAATCTAGGCATGTAATGAGCGTAGTATAATGGCACACAATGTGTATTTTTTAAGTCTCCAAACCAGCAAGTACTTATGCCGGATGGCAACTTTTCAACAATTTCCATTCCCTTCTCCACCCCATACTCCCAAGTATTTCAAGTAATTGACTTCTCCTCTAGGGATTAGCCACAGTAGAATCATATTAAATGACTAATTTTCCTTGCTTAGCCTTTCCCCCCAACCCCCACCCTTTTAATTTTGAACCATGTGGAGAAAAAAATCATCCAAAAGCCCTGAGTGTTTGTGAGTGTTTGCTTTCCACAGCCCTCTAGAATGGCCTCGAAATCATCTTGGCTTCTAGGTCATGCTGGTGCTTTTTGGCTTTGCTTCTACTATTTCTTAAACTTTCCCCTCCAAGGTGCTTGTCAAGCTCTGACTTGAAAAGTTCAAGTGATGTTGAATCTGCAGCTTCCCTGGGAGCATATTCTTCTGTCTATTTGATCTTAAGATCAACGTTGCCCCTGCTCTTAAAACTGAACTCATTTTACTTCAGTTGGCATCTGTTATTTCTTGTCTTATCATTTTTGACTAATGAAAACAGTCCCTTCCCTTCCTCTTCATAGTTGTCTTTCATGTACTTTTAAACCACAGTCACGCTGTCCCCTTGGCTTTCCTTTTGCCCCAAATTATATGTATGTATTTAATTCCTTTAATCTTTCCTTATAGGTAGCTCCTTCCAGACCTTTAATCACTGTAGTTACCCTTCTCTGTAATCTCTCTCATTCACTAGTATATAGCCAGTAACACAGTGGCCAGGACTAAACCCATTGCTCTCCCTGGGATATGAGCGTTGGGAAAATAAGACTGGATGCTCCCTCAGCTCTAGACGTGACCCCTCTGCTTCTGTGCCTCCAGCTAGCCTCTCGCTGCTTATTGTGCACCAGATACCCAAACTTTGAGGAAGGCAAAATGCATTGCATCCTGACTGCAAACTGATGTATTTCATGTGTCTGGTCCACAGCTATGGGGAGTGTACACAAAACAACCCCCTGAATGGTGTTTTTGCAGTGGAAACTTTAACCAGTCTCCACTCCTACTCACACATTTATCAACAGCCATGTAAGACCAGTGAGAAAAAGTGCCTCACTGGTGATATTCTAGCAAGTATTTTTAAAGCCAGATTGGGATGCTTCTCATGAAATTGAGGAGGAGAGGCACCCCCTGCCTTCTGCTTGGCTCTGCAGCCCCTGGCTCTGGGCACATGCCACACACCTGCACGCTGACACACACCCGCAGCAGGTGAGCACAAGAATGAGCCGAGCCTTGGCTCTGGCCCTTAGCAAACCTCCCAGCAAAGCTGAGCCAGCCTGACTAAGCAGTTGAGGGGGGGGGGCATCCCCACAGGCTGCTGCTGCAGTAACTTCATGGTTATTAAATCTCCCCTTTGAGGAAATGGGGAGGAAGGGTGCCACGGATGGTGGCCACTGGTGAGGTGCTGCACCAGTCACACTGTTGGGCTCGCTGCATTGCTGGGCATTGAGACCGCATCCATGCCTGTAGGAAAATTCAGCTGAACCACATTTCACCACCCATCCTCTGGGACTCTGAGCTTTTCCTTTGGCTGTTGGTTTGACTCATTCCTTCATCCAGCAAAACCCTAGGAGGACCTGCAAAGCTGGGGTTAACACTGGATGCAAATTCAGTTTAGCCTCTCCTGAAAATTGTCCTTTTCAGGACATACCACTCCCTGCCCATTGCTGCCACCAGTTGATAGTTTAAGTTAAGAGAGATGAAGTTCTCTGGGTTGCAGTTTCTGAATGATGAGGGAGGTCAAATGGTAAAAGGTAGCTCCCTTCATACGTAGGTCCATGTCTTTGCCCTTTATGTCTCTGATAACATGTTGACTCTTCAGGCAAATCACATCCTCAAAACAGGAGTCACATCTACCTTCTAAAATATTTCGAGTGATGAGAACATGGATCAGTCTGCCCTATTTGAAAAGAAAAAGGCTCTCAGCTTCTGCCCAGGAAGAATGCGACAGGCTTTTGACCCCCATTATCACCTGGAGGTCCTAAAGAGGATGGAGAATCTTTGGGAGCTTTTTCACTAGTAAACTCAGGTCACAAGTAACTAGGTGCCCAGGTTGTGATACTGAATGGATATGTGTTATTTCATCTTTCCTCACAAAGCCTCTGCTTTGCATAAACTGAGCTGCAACCAGTTTCCCCACTACCATAGTGAATAACCTTGTATCAGTTAACAGAGATCAAAGACGAGATCCCTGGAGGGGTTTAGGCACTTCCCCCTCCCTGAAACGGAGGGCAGTTAAACACCATACACCTGTGTAGTCCTGGCCACATTTCCCCTGCATCATGCCGGCCATCTCACATCTCATTCTTGGTGGCATCATATGTGCACTTTACACACCATCATGAAATACACATATTTCATCGTGTGCAAGAGATCACTGCAGGAAATAAGAAGAATCTTGTCTTTTTCTTCATTGGCTGCTGCTTTTCTCTGTGCAATGTTTCATTATTCCAGTAGCGCCTCACCCCACCCCCCACCCCACCCCCAATTTAATATATCACAATAGCAGTTTTTTTCAGGTCAGTCAGTGGAATAACCCATGATGGTAACTGCTATGCAGTAAATATTTCCAGGGGCAATTCAGAAGCTTGATCCCACTAATTTAA
>NW_020799091.1:97917921-97980159 GCF_003259725.1 Athene cunicularia
CCCCCCCCACCCCCCCCATAAAAGCGCTCCTACCATGGACCGCTGAGAAATGAGTCCTGAAAATGTTTTATATGTGGCAAACTATCTCATTGGTTTAATACGAAATATTGAATATTCGCAAAGGCGTTTTTAAAGGTCGTAATTTTTAAGATCATTCGGAACACGAACTAGAAAATTCAGTTCAGATCATCCCTGTGCTGCCCATATCTGATATGCATCTGACAAAAAAGCACTGAGTTTTATCAAGTATTTGCTAACAGCCATTGCATCAATAAAAAGAGACAGACAGTTTTCACGTTTCCCTAGAAAAAAAATCACTTGTGATGTTTGATCTTTGGGATCGAGGTATTATTTCAAACCAAAATGATAATTTCAATACTCTTTTTTTTTTTTTCCTAAAATAAAAATGATTCTGATAAACTTAGAAAGGAATACATAATAACTCTAATAAGGTGTCATATAGATTCACTGTGCAAACGCTGTTAAGAAAGAATCTAAATCTTAATTTAAAAGGCCATTTTTGTTTGATTGATGCAGCAGATGTAGATAATTTAGATATCCAGCAGTGCTGCAACTCTCATACTCTTCTCTCTTCTCTGGAAATACATATTTTTAAGAGCTAAAGCATACACTGAAGTACTAGATAACTCCGGTCAGCAAGTCTCAACTTATCTGTTTAGTCTTTTTTCTAATATAAATTGTTGTATTTGTTTCTGTTGTCCATGACTTTTAACTCCAGTTTCTTTTCTGGGCTGTAAAATTTTTATACTTGTTCCTAACGTTTTATTCACCTGTCTTATTGCTGAGGATGCCTTCAGTGTAACTTGAAAATGTAATTTGAATAATATTTGTCCTGTAAGAGACAACTGACCCTGGATTCACGAAAGTTTTTCATCCCTTAAAATGCTAGCATACATTTCCTTAAATGAACATGCAAACATTTGCATTGCAGGGAGTCGAGGGTAATGCCCTGATTTTCCCCTTTCCCTTTCTTGTGCCTTTAATACAGGTACATGCATTAACGTTTTATGGTAAATTTTTAAGAACTGGGTGAACTCACTGGGTCTGCAGTTGTTGATCTTGTGAACCAGTGTGCCTCACACAGCATTGTGCAAGGAGAAGGCTTCTTAGCTTAAACATTTCAAGCAGGGACTAATTTATCCCAAGACCAGGGAAATTTGAAAAGCGCAACGCTGAGCGTAGCACAGGCCACGGAAATGCATTACTGTGCACAGAGGAGAACAAAAAACCAAAAGTCAGGGCCACAGGAATGGCAAAGAGGAAGTTGAAATATATACGTAAAGAGGGAATTTTGACACAGGGATTTTAACTTTGCATGTGGAAGTGAAAATAAGGGTTATCGGTGACAAATGGGAGAGCACTCAAGGGAGAAACACAGGCTCCTATAGAAGGAAAGGCTGTGAAATACCTGAGACTGGAGACCGCTTTCATATTAAGGGAGGTAGCTATGGCTGGGGAATAAACATTAGAGACAGATTGAGTAAAGGAGCTGCTGATCCTGTCTGGAAAGAACAAGTGTGATTAGAAACTAATAGAAATAAGACTGCATAGACATAAGCTAGAAAATGCTAAGAGGAAGGAAAAATATCGAGCTGCAACTCAGAGGACGTGATGCAGGACTACTTCCTCTTAGAATGTGTAAAAGAGGAAATAAAAAACAGCTAGATTTTTTTCCCTCTTCTTTCTTTTTTCTTTTTCTTTTTCTTTTTTTTTTTTTTTTTTTTTTTTTTTTTTTTTTTTTTTGTAATAGTCCTGAGGTTGCTACTGCAATCTTAATTGGGAGAGAAGCAACGGAATCTAAAAAATGCATGATAGGGGACTTAATTCAAGCTTTTACTTTTGCCAGAGTAAATTGACACACCAGACATCCACTCTATTGTAACAGGACAAAATTGTTTTGAGAATTCAGTCCTGCTCAAGTAGATAAGATAAAATTAAATTTTTCATCATTTACCCCGTGTGAACATTGTTAGAAAATTTAAGGTTAGAAATCTACATCTCTCAGCACATTGCATCAAAAATGCAGTGAATCCTGTGTTCCTAAATATTTGTTTGATGGATGCTGGTACCAAGGAGCTACAGCGCAAACATTTCAGACCAGGTGAAAGCCTTTGAGCGACTGCAGATTTCATTAGTTCAGATCACGATTTCCATCCATCAGGTTGTGGATGAGGTCTTAAATCAGTGATTTGCTTTCATGCTTCTAAAGGAAAAAAAATAAATTGTTCAGTAAGTTGTGATTAAACATTAGATTGAGGCCTGTTTTTCCATGGACTTACTCTGAATTTATGCTGGGGCAGCTCTGTTCAGAGCGGTGGGAGGAAAGGACAGGGAAATAGTGCAGCTGTAGGGACTCTGAGCCTCTGAGTCCATGAGAAGATTGGCTTGGTTTTGTTTTCTTTTGAATTTTACATTTCCACCATTGTGCTGACTCTGCTGTAGCTTAAAATTAATGCTACTGATGTAAATTGGACCAGAATGAGTTCCTGTTACTTGAATTTAATTATTGACAATTACAGAAATATATTTTTTAAAGCTTATTTCATGTACTTTTCATGTCAGAGTACACGTTATGCTGTGTATTTCAGAGGTGCACTGGTGTAAAAACTTTTCTGTATCTTTGCAAACTAGGCATGGAAACGATTCCTATTTTCCCCAAACAGCTTCTTAGTCCACACAGGTTTTTGCTGTTGCTGCTTTTTTCTATTTTATCGTATTGCTTGTTGATCTTCTGCACCCCAAATGAAGTGCTGTATAGGGAAGCTGAGGCTTCTGCTCCTTGATTTTGTAGGTGGTGGCCTTGGGAGATGTGCCCGATGGGACGCTGGTAACGGTGATGGCTGGAAACGATGAAAACTACTCTGCAGAGCTCAGAAATGCCACAGCCGCCATGAAAAACCAAGTAGCAAGGTTCAATGACCTCCGATTCGTGGGTAGAAGTGGAAGAGGTATGTGTTCGTTCTCAACTACACTTTAGTCATGTTCACCAGTTATGTCAGTTCTGGTTACGTGGAGGGAATTTGAAATCGGCGTCTATCGAGTTTTCTGCAGTAGGGAAGGCTACAAGATCTGATGTAGGCCAATTCCAAAGGCACAGAATTAGCTGTATGTTTTTCCTTGTTTTATCCTAGCCAGTCGTTTGTGTTACTTCTGCTGTTAAACAGTAAAATCTCATTTGAAAAGAAAAAAATCACATAGACAGCAAGTCACATTTTGACTCTGGAATCCACCCTGTCAAATTTAGAACAGCACAGTATTCCCCATGTTTAAGTTTAAATAGCATATTTTCAGACTGTGTAAAGACTCACGATCGTCTTGGTGCTCTCAGGCACTCTCCGCAAGGCAGGTCTCTGTAACAGAGAGAGTCAATTTAAGATTACAAGTAATTCCTGCATAGATCTAAAAACTTTGCGGGTTCATCACAACCTGATGAAGGCACAGGGCACTTTTCACTTTTTCTGACATTTCTTTCTCTGAAATAGACGTAGAACAATATGCAGTAGTCCTGTTATTTAATGTGCTTCTGTGAAGTAGATAGGATAGACCAGAAAAGAACAGATGATCTTGCTGTATCTCTGTGATAACCAGTAATTACTGGTGTGTAAACAAAAAGGCCTTATGAGTGTAAATACCAAATGAGTTGAAGTTGACTTAGACTAGCATATATAAAAATGTTGTTAGGAAGCTGCAAACAGTACTTGATACGTGAAGCTCATGTCACCTGTGAGTGGGTAGGTGTACAAAGCTTGATCCAAAAGCCCATAAAATCAACAGAAGGACCCTTCCCAACTTCCCTCTCTGGCTCCGGTCCATAATCTGAAGCTCCATAAATTCCAAGCAGTCATGTTTACCTTCCTATTACAAGATTATTTTAAGTGCTCCTCTTGCATTACTGCCCTTGTTGCTGTAAGTGGAGTCCCTTTGCATGGGTTGGAGGGGTTCCGTCAAACCCACAGAAGAGAAGACGGTGAGCTGTTGCTCAGAAAAAGCTCATAAAAAAGATCAGCCTCTCTCTTTTAAGGTCAAGAATGAAAATCTGTTCCATCTTCCATGTGACTTCATATGATATTTACTTTTTTTTCTTCTGTTTCATTCATATCTTTAAGTAAAATCAGAATGTAACATTATGGTGTTCCAAACAGGGTGGTGTTAGGTGAATTGTTAGGGACAATTCAGTGCTGTAACACACAAATCAAAAAGGCAGTGTCTACTGCACTTAAGTAGGCTTCTATATACCGCCTTTTCAAGCAATTTGTGCGATAGTGTCTCTCTGAACCAGATTGAGTACTCAGGGCTTGTTGACCCTTCCTCAACATTTTCCCCTCCCTCTCTCCCCATGTGAGCATCCGAGCAGTCTCCTGATGTGTGGGCATGCATGGCTCTTACGAACACGGAGGTATGAGCATACTTCAGGAGAGTTACAAAGGTGACCCACTTCTGCTCACTCACTCTCAGACTGATTCGAAATGGGACATGGCTTCAGATCAAGGAAGTTATTATGATTATACACAACATCCTTTATTCTGCTTTGAAGTTAAACGTATCTGTAGATATTCTTCCAATATAAATAAAGTCAGCAATTGGGGAAGAGCGTGGCCCTGTTGAAACATAGGTACAAGCAGTAAATACTGTTTAAGAATAAAATACCAATCCAGTCCCACTGTATCTTGCAGCATTTTGAGCTGAGGATACAGAGGGAGATGTCTTTTAAATCGTGCTGTATGGGCTGTCTTCAAAATGCACTTGGTGGAAAACACCCGCAGCTGAGAACGTAGCTTTGTAATGCGAGCAAAGAATAATAATAGGGTAATGTAGAGAAAATTATATCCATTTACTGAAAACATGAGAGATGCTGTAATGTCTAAAAGTATCAGTCATTAAACATGTTCATTTGTTATATTAAAGGTACCACCTTTTCAGTAAATGGAATTTGCATTATGATTCAGAGATGACTGTTTAGAAGATTCAAATGAATAGTTGGCAAAGTGGCGGAGAAGCTAATAAAAACAAACCTGTAGTTCAGTTCCTGGCCATGGTAATGAAGCTAAAAATCATAACAGTGAACTGTGTGAGTTTCAAGGTCAAAATCCAGCGGCTGAGAGAGAACAGTCTCTATTCATACAGGAAAGCTTGGCAGGGCACGTTGCTGAGCCCCTTACCCTGCTATAAGGGGTTGCTCGTAGTCAGTCACTTGCGCACAGACATAAACCTTGTATGTTGTATGATATTCAGGTGCTCGGGATCCTTTAAGCCATGGGGTGATTTGGGAACACTGCATGCTATTAGTCAGTCTTCGAGGTTAAATCTCATCACCTCCATTGGCTGCCCATCTTTGGAGCGAGTGACTAATGTATGCTTTTGTTTACTCCTTGAACTGGGAATTGTTTTCCAAAGGTGGGGATTGTTTGCGTTTGGTATGGGATTTCTGAGGTGCTGTTCTGTTGAATTTGTTTAAAGCCTAAAGCATGAGGTAGCTGCTTCAAAGGGCATTGCTTCCTTTGATACTTCACTAGAGGAAAATTAACCGAAACTTTGTTTGCTGTGTAATATTTGAGTTTGAATAAGTTCAGTTGCCACCAGTGATAATGCGATGCCAGTAGTTTTATGTGAACAGTGATTGAAAGTTCATGTCGGTTACGGTCAGAGTGGACGCTCTTTGTGTACCTCAGCTGATTTAAAATCACGGCTGGAGAATAAGGGACGCCTTCGACCGGTGACAGTTCCCTGTGCATTGGTTATCGCCCAGGTGGAACCATCCCTATTAAAACCTTTGCTGAACCGATAGCAAGCCACTGTTCTCTCCCTTCTGAAAGAGCCTGAAATTGTCATTCTTGAAATTTTAAATAAACAGTTTACATTTTCTTCCATAGGCTTTAAATGAAAACTAGCAAGACAGTCTGACAGCTGTTTCAAACGCAAGACTATTGTCCACATTTCTATCTTGGTGAATAAGCGTCTCTGCACTGACTGTGAGAGAGTTACAGCAATTCCCCATGTTCAGGGGTCTGATCCTGCCTGTCAGTCAGAGCAAACGCACCAACCAAATGTAGGCTGAAGCTTAAAGAACCGAACTGTGTTTCAGCGTTCGTTTCATATCTAACAGCAAGCAGTTGCCCTGTGTTACTCTGCTTGTGCCTGTTGTTCGGAATATTTAAAAAAAAAAAAAAGAAAAAAAGCACTTGATTTTCGGAATGGGAGCTGAGAATATTATAGGTCACCCAAAACATCGAGATGTTGTATAAAAGCAATTTGGCTCGCTTTCCGAAACAAAACAGATTTACATTGGAATTGGCTGAGCTCCAGAGTTACTATTCCTCACCCTAGTTTGAGAATGCTACTGGGAAAACCTGCCTGTCTGGCTTGTAAGCCCAAGTAAGTAATTTCTGAAAGAAAAATGTAGTTTAAAACTTCAGCCAATCTCAGCCCCCCCGGCTTGATTATCTGGTTAAAAAAAAAAAATCTTTATTTTTCTCCTTCTGTTCATAAACACTTCAAACTTCAAAATGCTACTACTGCAAAGTACCCTGTTTTCTTAATGTATAATGAACCAGTTTAGGTTCCTATGATGAAATAAATCTGATGCAAAAAGCCTGACACCATAGAAGTTCATTGGATAAAATTAAAAATAAATAGTTATTTTGGAGAGGGAAAGCTTTGTGGCTCAGTAAGCATTACATATTTTCCTCATGGAATCATTAATACCAGTAACTATCTTCTTTGTACAACGTAACATTAAAAAAACCCAACAAATAAACATGTTTTCCAGATGAAAATAATTATTAATAGGTTATCATAATAGTAGCTAATGGGGAAGTGTCTTGGCTTGCTGCAGAAGATGTCAATCTAAACCTGAGAGCTGGAGCTTCGTGATGGCTTTCCAGCAAGGCCTTTTTAAAAAACGTGTCTTGGAAAGGACTGAAGATTAAGCCTACGTATATGTATTTCCTCCTAGCTGTCAGGATTAGAGTCATGAATAAATTTTGTGATAGCTTTCAATTTCCACAGAACCAAAGAAGTACTCCTTTCTCACAGGTGTAGCTGGTAGGAGAACGCTAGAGAAATATATTACCAAGCATAATCAGAAATTTCTGCCATCAGGACTCTTCCTTCTGGATATAATTTGGGGGAAGAAAAATCCATTTAAGCTGGAATCTCAAAAATACTTAAAACCCAGAAATTACTGGTCTGAATTCTGAGTCCAATTATTTTTATTGGTCTTCTGAAGTCAGAATTTTGCTCCTTCTGTGCAGCTTCAGCTTGTGGTTGCATTATTTGAACACTTTGTTAAAATTTGTTTTATTTTTTACTCAAACGCATTCAAAATTATAAAAGCATGTGCAAAACAGAGGAGGATGCTATTCAACAGGGTCATAAAATCAGTATTGAGCAGCCCACCAGGTCCTGGTCCAAGCCATTGGAATACTTTAGGGGACGTGGTATCAGATACGGGAGTAACAATGAACCGCACTTGCCAGACAGGACAAAAATAGAAGAAATCCAACCGCAATCAAAACTGAGAAAAAGAGTCAATTGATAGAGTTTAAAAACAACCGCTTATTTATACTTCGGATTGATAAGTATGCAGCGCTAGAAAGGATGCTATGGCCAGTGGGAGGGTGGTTTGCCTGTAGAGAAATGAGCAGCTCCTTTGAGCCGTCCCGCAGCCCTACCGTTGTGCCAGGCATGGGCACGGCTGGTATGGCCCTGGGGGTAGGAAAGACGGGCATCTGCAACGCCGCTTGCCTGGGGCCGCCGCTGCCCCCCCTGCCGCCCGTGGGCAGAGGCCAAATGAAGGGGTCGCACTGCTGGTCCTCGCCATGGGTGTGGGTTAGAGTGTCAGGGTTTATCAGGGTTCTTCTCGCTCCAGACTGGTCTGAACAGTGAATTCTCCTCTAAAAGACCAAGGACAGAAGAGGTAATTTTATTTTGAAGTGACTTAGGGTTGCTTAGTTGTGTCCTTAATTTTAATTGAGATTTCTGTGTAAACTGAGTAGCTGTGAAAGGATTCAGCGTGCAGAGTCCCTGCACTGGTGCATAGGAGCCAATGCCTATTTCAAGCCTGGGTTGGCATTAGATTGATCAGCAATCTCAGCCCTTTCAAGACGACGTCTGCCTCGGCCGGCGCTGGCCTTTGGCAGGGACGTAGTGGCAGGAGGAGGGGAGGGGAGAAGACTTTCTCATTATGCCAGTGCTGCCCGAGTCGTCTTCGGCACACACTCACTACGTGCAGCCGGGTTTGCATGAATTGCTGATTGTGTAAGAAAATATACGTATGATGCAGCTCCGCGCGGGGTTTTAACTCGAAAAACATCATGTGGTCTGTGAGACTGAGGATGACTGCGACTGGCTTTGCCAGCTCCCAAACATTCTCTGCTGGGTTACTTAAAATTTCGTCTGGGCGAAAAAACTCTCGATCAGAAAGCGTCAACAGGAGAAAAATAATGGCAGAGCGATTTGGAGAACTTCCTGTCTCCGGGAGCATTACTGCTGTAAACAGTGGCTATGCCAAGTGCTGAACCACTGCCCTCAGTCCAATAACAATAAATCTATTTTTTGGTTCTGCAGAGCTCTGCTTGTACATTTCTGAAACTCGGGCTAACAATGAGGATGAGGCAGACGCTATCCTCTGAACATTTTCTCTTTTTTTTTTTGTCATGATAAAAGCAGTTGGGTTTACCAGCATACTGCTTAGGGAAAACAGAGTACCCCTCTAGATGAAAAGGTTACATAGTTTCAAGAGATCTGTTTGCCCTTCAGCTTTTTTTTTCCCTTTGTTTTTATTTTGCTTTTTATTTTAGTGTGCCCTCTTTCAGAGGCTGTTTGAGTTCCGGTAAAAAAATAATTCTTTCCTTGTGTACCTACGTACCTATATATGTATGTACCTGTATTAAAGCTCAAATAACAGCTGCTATTTTGTCATCAAAATAAAATCACTCTGAGAGATGAATTAGCACCCTGGCTTCAGGGCTGGCTAGTGAACTTCACCTACTATCCTATGGCATGCAGTTCTTGTCAGCTTACTCAGGATTAGCAGAAGTGAGGATGCTGCAAATAAGTGGCTTACAATTGCTGTCAGAAGAGTCTTTTCCAGCAGTCATGTGCATAAACCCTCATCAGTCTGAATCAGTTCCCTTCTAAAAACCCTTTAGCAGCAGTAAAAAAATAACACTGTTTTTTTTTTCTATTACCTTAATGCTGTGTAACTCTCCACATCTTTTGCTCCCATCCCATTTCTCCCCTGTTTTTCCCATCGTATTATTTCAACACAGTTTTCTCAGGATCTCCAACCTTATTGCCTTCATCTCTGTCCTGCATCAATCTCTGTCTCTTGTCCTCCTTCCTCTACTGATGCTGTTCCTTCCCCTCCCCTTTGAGATCTGCTGCCCCTCAGTACTTGCTGGGATTCCTGTGTGAGCATTTATCACAGGAGCAGGTTTTGGCCTCGAAGCGTGCTGCTACAAACTGTCCTAAATCCCTTCTGCCCTTTCCTACCCTTCCCTCGGAGGACAGGGAGCTACCTGTTGTGTGGTGTGGAGAGGGAGCAGCCAGTGTGGGGGGGAGAGGGAGGAGGTTGTGAAGACTGAGGCGAGGAGGAGGGAAGCAGCTGCTTTGAAGGCTTAATGCCATAAGAGCTCTTCAACAGGGCGGTGCTTGGAGCAGTGTGTATGCACATCAGTTCCCTGAAGTTTAGGGAGGAACTGAAGGAAATGCTTTGGCAAGGCCACAAAGTTTCCACAGGCTAGACTTTATGCACCACAACTCTAACAAAGCCGCGTCCATATCTGAGGCCACGGAGGTTGCTCTACATTTGAAAGTTGTCTCTGGTGGAACTTGGCATGTTCCAAGTTCGTAATGGCAGTGTTATCTCCCCCATCACTGACTGCATGGATATCCATCGAGTAACCCCAGACCTCTTCCAAGCTCTGAAATCAATGTGCATTGCATTAGTGTAATGACAGTATGGAGGAGTCTTTCCTCTAAGAAAATGAACTCAAAGTAAACAGTCTCAGTGCACACTCCCATGCTCAGCTAGCTACTGGAGAAGTGACTTGTCAGGTTGTCTTTTCGTGTTCACCTGCTCTAGGCCACTGCAGGAGGAAGTCCCTTGCTTGCTAAAATGGTCCTGATAATCATAAAAGTGCTCCTTGCCTTTCATATTCAGAGCAGAATGTTGCTCTTCCAGTGAACCCACACTTACCTTGTTCCCTGTACCTGGTGCCGCTGCCTGCAGCCATGCCAAGAGGTCATCATCTTCGTCGCTCTGTAGGACAAGGAGCATGTTTGTTCCCAGCTCGTGCACCGTGCCAGAGCACCAAGGTATGCCAGCATCTGGCTGGACAAGTAGCCAGATGTGAACTGGTCCCAAATGAAAGGCAGTGCTGGAAAAAGGGAGAACGATAAAATTCAGGTCTCAAAGGGCTTTTTCTAGGTTCACAGGACAATGTGCCGTGAAATGGAGGTGCTTCAGAACAGGATCTGCCAAAAACCACAACACCCATTACACTGAGGTTTTCCTGGTCTGATGATTAGGCGAAGGATGAGAACAGAGCTTCAAGAGGTGAAGAATTCATGGGTTCAAACACAAGAGCAGTCCTTGGAGAAGAGTGGAATGAGATCTCCCCTCACCCCAGACGCTGCAGCCACCATCCCCAAGAGCCATGCATGCACCACCCCTCTGCCCGAAGGACCTCTTTTCCCAGAGGACTTCCAGCCGCTGGGGCCACCAGTGTTGAGGACTCTACCACCCCACCGCAGCTATCTGGCCATGGTGCCCTTTGGGGAGGTGTGAAGTGCATGTCTGAGGCATGTCCTACGAAACAGGGACCTTCCTTCTTAAAGCAGGAGCAGGGGCCACTGTGAGATACTGTCAGTGGGGGAGCCCTGATCAGCAGCTCCCAAACCAAACCTCACTGAGGAGAAGGGGCAGAGGAGGGTTCAGGCTGCGGGTCAGGGCCAACCAACCACGCTGAGATGCTCCTTCCCAGAAACTGATCTTGCAGCCTCAAAGGCATGGGGCTGTTTGGCAGGGGAAGCCCCCTCAGATATCCACCGTGGCTGCTGCTAGGCATCACCTGGATGGGGGGGTGGGAGGGGTGAGGGGTGTAATTTTGGACTTAAGCATTTAAATCAAACCCGAATCCCACTTCAGGCAGCTAAATCCTCTCGTGAATCTGGGCCTTAACCTTTTCATGTCTCTCTCATCGCCTATAAAGTGAGGGTGATAATTTCTACCTCAAAAAGCTTGTTAATGGTTTGAAATTATAGCTGGGTAAAGGACTATTATTAGGCTTAAGGATCCCAAGGCATTTTCTGTGAGAAGGTGGTAGCTTTGTATTTAAGTCATTTTGTTTTGAACTGTCCTTTCCATCTGGTGTTCTGTTGCTGTTTTTCCCTTTCTCTGAACCATTCGGCAGTGACACAGCAGCCTGCTGAATGATCATTTCTTCGTTCCACTCTAGAGCTGGATGTGCTTTATGGAGGCTAAGTCATTTCTGAACATTTATTCACAAACAACCCAAGCTCTGGTATAGAGAAATACTTCATTTAAAACTAAAATGACATTGCACTGAAAAAAAAAAATATTAGAATTCCCAGATATGTAGTAGGTCACAACTTGAAAGCAAAGGTTCAGGTTTTGGGGTAGCCCACTCATAGCAGCATCAGAGATTTCCATTAGAGTCATCTTTGGGGAAAAAAATAATTCTGCCCTCTCGCAAAATCTGTATTCAAACATTAGTGACATGTACATTTGTATAAATTGCATATATACATTTCAAGTCTTACAAATATTTTAACAATAAGCATTGCATTTTTAAACTCAAACTGTAATCTCTTTGTGTTGCCACTCTACTGCAGAGGCTGGGCACCCCATAGCATCTCATTCTTCCTGTGCTGTAATTATTGTCTCCACCCAAGTTCATAAGAATTTTATAGTGGTTACTGCAGCGACTCCACTTATAGTTAGAAGCTACTTGGCTTTTCCATTAAAAGGTCTTCTCCCCCATCCCAGCCTTTTAATGCTTTAATCCATTTTGCAAACTTAATCTGCAGGCTTTCAGTTTAAGAAGGCATCCCACCCCAAAAATTCAGTTAAAACAGGTCACTTGGGTTGTCTTTCAGAACCAAATGGAAAACTATTTTTTTTTTTTATATTGTCAGATGTTGTTGTAACTCTGGTATATGCACTCACACACATATAGACATATGCCACCTCCATCACAAAGCCTAAAAGCTGGTATTTAGATAGGACTTAGACCTAAGGATGCTAAAGTACAAATAATCTTCCTTCCAGACAAATTCCTACCACATCTTGAAATGGTCAGAAGAGACTGAAATTAGATATCACAATATAGGGGAATTCCTGGTGGTTTTGTGTGTTTGTGAATTGTTGATGTTGGCATACAAATGTGACTAATGTCTACATTAACTACTGTGTGTCACCCTAAACTCACTACTGTGGGACACCCTGTCTTCAGAGACTTCCTTCTTGCCACCTCGGTCCTGAATCTCTTGACCCTGTGCCTCTTCTCCACAGATAGTTCATTTATGTCCTTTCCCATAAACTCAGTTATTCTCCCTACCTGTCTTCTGCAGCAGGTCTCTTCCTGATAAATGGCCATGACCATTTAGTACCCACACATGGTATGTCCTGCTATGCAACTGCCACAGGATTTTTTCTCTAAACAGAATAAACTGTGTTTCTGTGGCATCTCTGCTGAAGCACGTTCACAGGAAAAATAACAGGAAGGTAGCAGAAGTAGTAACCTGAGAGAAGGAACCTGAAGGAATCCAGTTGAGACTGATGCCTTGCGTCTAACATTTTAGACATGGACATTTCAAATGAATGCTTTTCAAGTCCAAGTTTCTTAAGCAGAGAAGGGCCGTCAGGTGCCTCGCAGCCAAACTGTGGAGCCAGCAGCAGCAGCGGCGTCTGCACTTTCACACACATTGTCAGGCTGTCAGGAAAGGGATTAGCACAGAGGCCCCTGCAAGGCTGGAGGAGGTGGTGGACGGTATCATCATGACAGCACATGGGACTGGGAAGTGAAACCGCTCATCAGCGCAGAAGTGAAACTGCACACAAACTCTTGTCAAATTAAAATGTAAACATCTGGCCAAAAAAAGGGAGAAAAATTGTGGTTGTTTTAGTGAGCTGAGTCCCACTCTTGCAATGCTTGAGAATGTGAGCAATGCCTGTTTGTGCAAGGGCAAATCACTCTTCTGAGGGCTTCAGATCAGATACTAAAGGTGTTAGTTGCTACAGTAATGGATAAAAAGCAGCATTCAAGTGAATATGTGATTTTTTTAATTGATGGTGACACATGCTGGCATTTTTCGTTTATTCCAGCAGGAAGATGTTCTCTTTTTTTTTTTTTTTTTTCTGAGGGAAGGTATTTGTATGTTGGTATCACTGTAGCACAGCAAAGTGGGGGAAAAGTGACTTTAGGACCCGCTACCTGCATAAGCATTCTCCAGTGCAAAGGGAACTGTGTACTGTGTGGGGACGGGTCTTGTAGTTTGGCTGATAAACCTGATGGCAAGGCACACGCACAAAACATTACTGTGCATCACCAGTATGTGTCTGCTGAAACAGCTGCTGAGGGCCTGAGTCAGCTTTATTTTAACAGCTGTAAGTTATGCCGAGGATAGAACCACCTTCTGCATCTGTTTGCTAGATATTTCATGTCCACAGCTTGCAGACTTAGGGTTATGCTTTTGAGTTATGAAGTAAGATGGTCAGGGACAACTTCCGGAAGACTGTGAGGGACTATCCTTACCCCCAAGATAATGGGCTTAAGATAAAATTCAGTTTGTTGACAGCTTCTCTATTAATGTTTCTTGATCTCAGTTATGCAATTTTGGTTGCTTAATATAGTTTCTTATTGTTGCCTTAGGTTAAATGTACATATGCTTCACCAAAATAACACCTTGAAATGATCCCATCCCAGACACAGCCGCCTTCTAGCCTTCTAGCTCCAGGAATCCTCAGAGCTGCAGCAGGAGAGGCAGGTGGCTCTGCTGCTCTCCACCAAAGCATTTGACTTGTTAACTGGAAAAAAGCTTGGAGAATGGGCAGGGAGGAAGAGAGAGTGAAGTGCACATGTTGGTTAAGCACTCAGTAATGCTGCAGGGAGCTAGGAAGGAAAGGGAAGGGGAGAAGCCAGCACCAGCCACACTCCCGCAGCAGCGTGTTGCTTTTCCACAACTTATTGCAAAGCAAATTCAATAGTTCATAGCTGGGTTCAAGTCTGCAGCAGGGCCACTTTTGGCCATTTGCATGACAACTTGGCCCCATATAAATCCAGAACAAAACACCTATTGATTTAATGCGATGCAGATTTCATTCTGGGTAAGTAGATGCTGTGTAAACACAGATATAAGAACTTCCTGGAGTGAGACACTAGACAGAAATGTTCAGAAGTATACCTTTATGCGGATCCAGGCCGGTTTGGCAGGAGGCAAGTGGGTGTATTTCCCAAATCTCCAACTTGACACACGCTTACACCCACAAAACATCCATATAAATATACAAACAGATCCATTGGCCATGCAACCAATTTGCATGGGCAGTTTTTGCATTTCTTTGGGCAATCGCCCCAATTTGCTGACATCTCCCCATGTTTGCGTTTATCTATAGGGATTGTTGGTTGTGGCAGTCAGAATTTGTGAACTATTTACAACATGGTAGCAGATGAGGTGAATAACAGTTTTTTCTCATATTTAAATTCAGTGGCATCCGTGGTGCTGATGGTAAACAAATTATGGGGTTTTTTTGATGCTGCTTACTTCAGCTGCATCTTTTTTTTTTCTGGTGAAATAGCCACTGGACCAAACATAACAGGCAAAGTTATATTCTGTGTGAAACTATCACTGGGACAGGAGAAAAGAGTCATCATCTGAGCACAGAATTTGGACTTGTGCAGGTTTTTTGCAATTGGACACACGACTTGAACACCTACAAAATATTTCACTTGTATGATGAACAGCATTTAACTAATGGAAGGTCAAATTATGTTGGCCCTTCTCGTCCTATTGATTACATTTGGAGCATTCAAGGGTCTTGAGTGGTAAGAATGGCAAAATTTGGCCCCAGTGTATAATAGTCAACATTTGAGAGTGAATATGCAAGTGTGTGTGTATTATATCCTGCCCAGAGATGCAGTCAGATATGTTATTAAAATGCAGTAGACATCTTCACTTTGGCAGATACCCAGGAAGATGTTGTGAGAAATTGTAAAGATGTATAAAATTGATCATTTAGCATGGTTTAATAAAAGTAAGTACATAAGCACTAAAAAGTAGGGTTAAAAAAAAAGTATCATAACCTTTCTTACTAGAACCTGAAAGTCTCTCACTAATATAATAGAAATGTCTGTAATATAATTTGTATTGCATTTGTGTATTACATTTCATATTTTTCCATCTGTACCTTTTGTCCTTGTCAGCACAAGCATTCTTGGCTTCTTTCCCTTTTCTGTTCTCCTTTTTATCTAATAATTTACTGTAACATTAAAAAAAAAAAAACAAACCCAAAACCAAAAAACCAACAAACATACAACAAAGCAAAACCCAAAACCCATGACTCTAATGACACATCTGTGATCATCAGAATAAATCCCAAAACCAAAAGATAGTAACTACATCATCTGTTGGCCTCCCTTTCCTCTACCCGCCATCATGGGCAAGCTTCTGAAGCTTTAACTTCCGTTTTTTCTGTCCTCATTTGGATGAATGTTTCCATTCCATCAATGGAATCAACGGCTCTTTTTGCCTGAGAAAGAGAAGGATTAAAATGAAGTGATAGGTTCAGGATGTGGCCTCTCTTCCCTAAAGCGTGTCTGTTCTCATTCCCCTTTGCATCTGCCCATGCAGCCACTTACATTTTAAGTGTGTCTTCCCACCCCCAGACCCATGTGGTCATGACACTGCCCAGGGATGACTAAAGCAGCACACAGGAACTTCATGTGACCATATTGTCACTTGGGATTCATTTTTTCCCTCCTCGTTCCTCTCAAACATTCCCAGTTTACAAGAGTCTTGCTCCCCCTAGAGCCCTTCAGTGCTGTTTGGGGGGACCACTTAATCTCTCATCATTCTAGATATGAGCTCACTGCTCATTTTGCTTCCAGCCTCTGTCAGATGGGATGCAGGCTGAATGCAGACTTCACCTTCCTGTATTGCAGTGTAGGGTACGGGCACCACACCTTCAGATGCCCGGGTCTTGGAGACTGAGCTTCACCCTTGCTGGCAGACAATAGGCATTGTGCTTCCTCTTAAGTTCTTGCAACTTTGCACAGCATCTGGGGGTCTCATGAGCAATCCTATAAAGTCGTGAGCTGGGGACAACTGGTTTAATCTATCTGATTTTGGCTATCACATCAGCAGTGACTCTTGAGGGCACTTTTGATAATACAGTCTCTAGCAAAACCATCAACAGTGTCTAGGTATCGTTTCAGAAGTCAGTATTGTATTTTGGCCAGAAATGCTACTGTTTCCATTTTTTTTTTTTCTAGAAGTGTTCTGACCTCAATGTTCTTGCAAAAATAAACATTACCAAGCAATTTTTCCTACCATAGTTGTGAGGGAAGACTTGATGGAGGCAGTGAGTCTTGTGCTCTGTCCTTACAAATGTTGAGGGTGTGGCTGATGTCTGTAAGAAGGGTTTCCAAAGGCAGAACCCCATCCCACGTCTGGAGAATTTAATCCTTGTGCTCATGAGGTGCTATGTGCCTAATATTAGGAACTGTCAGGGATAGATACAGAGAGAGCAACAGTCTCTGAAGTTACTCTGGCACCCCAGAAAGGCAAACTTGACATTGACATCACACATCAGCCCTTCCACTGTCAGGAAAGACTCCCATGATGACACAGTAGCAATTGGCTTCCCTACTGAGGCACGCATCATAGAACCAAGCTAATTTGTGTATGGTTTTGTGTAGATTTGTGGGGCTGTTTAACTCAGAGGGTCTCAGATTTTGATGTTAGCTAACAGAGTGTATGTGCCAGCTTGCTGTGACTGCTAGGACATCATCAAAATGTCATCATGACTATTGGAGGCATCCGAACCAGGCCAGTCTTTCAGAATGCCTTCTTGGGGTATTTGGTCCCTCTTTAGAGCCAGTAGAGAGGTCAGTCCATCACTTAGGCTGTCTGACCCAGTTTTGGTGGCACCCGCCCCTTTCTGAGCTGAGCAGAGACACTAAGTGCTCAGTGTAGGTCTTCTACCAGTAGTTTGGAGGTCCACTTACTTAGGCAGCAGAAATCATGGTATCTAATATAAGCTTTAGTGCTAGGGAGTCTGAATACAGCCTCCACTGACTAATCTGGTATTACTTCCAACAATTTAGTCTGCTGCATGTTGCATACATATGTGTGTGTGTATGTGCAACGTGTATGCGCTCATGTGTAAATGCATTATGCAAGTGTATGGTGAAAATAAAAGTCTGTATCATGGCTGTATAATACATAAAAGCAAGGAGGAGACATTTATAGTCCTGCTGTCTTGCCAAACCAGGTATATCCATAAAACACAGATTTCACTAACAATACCTCCAATCTAAATCTACCTTTGTCAACCAGACACATAAATGATGAGTAGTGTAGAAGCTATGAATAAAAGTGATAAAACCACTTAATAAATCTAAATGTAAATGAAACAGAAAAAAAAAAAAAAACAGAGAAAAAAACACAGCCAGAATTATTGGTAAGCAGCAATGAGTGACATGTAGGTTTATGGTTATATAGTCCTGTGGTTAACCAGTATGTGGTTAATGAATAGTCTTCTGTCAACAAGACGTAAGCTAAGTATCTTCCTGCTTTTGCCAACTTGTGTCACAACCTTATACTGGCTCTGAGATCTTCTCTGTTCTGTAGAAAATCTTGAATGTAACTTCACCTCCCTCTTTTTCTTTATTCTGGTCTTGTAACATGGCCACATTTTACTACATTTCACTATTATAAATTTTTTTCTTTTCTCTCTGGAAAATCCATGAGAGCCTTCTAAAGAAATAAATTGACTACATACTCTAGCAGAACAGCAGGAGCACCTTAACCTGATCCATCAGCAGTTGTAAAAAAACTCAAAACAACAAATGGGAAGCGATATGGAAATACTGCAGATTAGTAAAGCAAATAAATTATATTTTCAAAGTCTCTTTCAGTCTTAGTTATCTAGGTGTTGTATATAATGATACAGGGAAACTATTTTTGGAAAGAAGGATGATCTACAGGTGCCTCTGATATTTTTTTTAGTCTAGTGCTATGGGTGATAAAGTTTTTCAGAAAAGAGTTTATTAAACTTTATTACTGTTGCCTCATAGAAAGATCTGTTGGGATGGCAGAGAAAGAGTAACTAAGCTGTAAAGCTTTATCATGTAATTTGGTATTTAAAGAATGTCAAGAACACAACCATCTTTGGTCTGGGTAGATGTAGGACCCAAGAGTTGAAGGCTAAAGGCCCTGAGACAGGGATCTGAAATGACTTTTGCTTATGGTGCAATACTGTCAGTCTCAGGGACTGCTTTCTAGCGAGGATGTGGAGGTGGGAAGACACTCTCCTGGGATTTGCGAGGCTTGTGTTTCACCTTCTGTTTTGTCGGGGCTGTGATTCAGGATCATAGTCAGATGCAGCAGCCAAAGTGGTTAGCATCGCTGGCCACAGGCTTCCTGTGAGATTGTGGCCAAGTCACTTTATCTCCCCACAGTTCCTCATCTGTAGAGTGGGGAGAAAACCTCCCTAATTCACAAGGATGTGATGAGGACAGTTTCCAGTAATAGCTATGTGTGTGTGCTTGCCGTGATGTTGATAGAGACCATTAGCACCAAAGTAGGAACTACATTAAGAGAAGTATTGAATTGCAAGTGAATGTGCATAGGGAGGCGGGGAATATTGCTGTTAGAGGAAGGCATTTATATTTACATTTATATTTATATTTACCATTATATATACATTTATATTTATTTATATAGATAAATGAAGCAAACAATAAACATGGGAAGTCTTAGAAGGGAAGAAACTCAGCACTTGGGAGTGCTGGAGCCAAGTGGTAAAATGAAGCAGGCAGATTTGTATGGGGAAGCTTGCACAGCATGTGCCCAAAGGAGGAGAACCTCAATTTTCTTACAACAGTTCCTGGTTATCTAACTTGGGGTCATGTCTCTTGATGTCTCTTACTGATAACAAAGATTCCTGTCAGTATCTGAGTCCTCTGTGATGCTGAGATAACTACACTAAACCTGCTGACAGGCAATGTTTTTATTGTTGTCCAGGCCAAAGCCATAATGAATGCATATAGGAGGTCTTATCAAAGATGCAGAATGTTACTTCTGTGATTTAAAAAATGCCTGAAGTAAGTGCTGGCATTGGCCAAAAGCAAATCCAGGAGTAGCAGGATCTGAAGGCATTGCAGTCGCGAGGGGATATGAAACCCTCCCCAGCAGCCTTCAAAATGAATACTTTTCCCAACTTAGAGCTGTGGCATGCACATAACAATTTTGAAAAGGCCTTTACAGTTTTCTTTCTGAATAATAGAGAATCTAAGCATAATGCTCTGCTATGTCTTCATAAAATGTTTTAATTCTCTGTGGACAAGCTGTAGGGATTTTTTTTTTCCATTCCTCTGTTTCTTGGCATTGCGGTAGCAGATTATTTTTAAAGAGTTCTGATTCACAATATGGAATTGATCTAATGCTAGCTTCAACCACAAAGTGTGGGATTTTACGATCTGCCTAGGGGATCTGAGCACCCAGTTCTCTTTAATTTTAACAAGCACTCTTGATCAGATCCCTGTGGGAGTTTTGGAAGAGTCAACCACAATTTCTAAGCTCCTCTGAACTAACACCCTTTAGAAAGTACAGAAAAGGTACCAGCAGTCATGCAGATCAGATAAACTCTGTTAGGGGTAACCTCCTTTTTTTTTTTTTTTTTTTTTTTTTAAAAACCAAAAGGTTTGAGCAGTTGCCACAGAGGGAATGCATCCAGCACCAGGCAGTTGTGAGGTTATACACCCTGCTCTCTGGGCACATATCTATCTTCAGATATGGACAGCTGAAGTGTTTTAGTGCCATTTGGTATGTTTGAGTGCTGTCTGAAGTTAGAAGTACACCTTTTCTCAGCACATATGCTCAGTAACATTTTTTTCCTGTTGCAGGGAAAAGCTTCACGCTGACTATCACGGTCTTCACAAATCCACCACAAGTAGCCACATACCACAGAGCCATCAAGATAACAGTGGATGGACCTCGTGAACCCAGAAGTAAGTGAGCTAACGACAGCATTTGCAGAAGGCCAAGTTGATGGTTTAGTATAGTGGTTCATCACCAGCCTCACGAAATGCATCAATATCCAGTGCATGTGGAGCAGTGGGTATGTTTTAAGCCAAGGCTGTTCTACGAATGGTTTTAATTACGCCTTCCTGGAGCCTTATTTTTCACGGGTGTTCAGGTGATCTAGAATATGACTTGCATTGCATTTCTGTCTACCCAGGGATGACTTGGATCATACCCAAAAGCTGACAGAAGGGATGCTGGTAAAAGGTGGGCAGCGTATACCTTATGCATCACTTCTTGCTAGTCTTGCCTTTCAGATATTAAGAGGATTTTAAAGCATTGGAAACCAATATGTCATCGATCTAACTTTTCAAGCTCAGCCACCCTGCAAAAATAAATAAATGCCTGAGAGAGGACACCTGGTTGCTGCCTTGTATGGCTCACTGTACCTCATGCTGTCATATAGCTTAGGAGCACCCATTTTCACAGCCAGCCAATCTTTCCTCTTTTTTTTTTTTTTTCCTTTCTTTTTTTAAGAATTAAGTACAAGGAGGAGACGTATGGTTTGATATCTCCAGGGGAATACCCACACCTTTCACACAGGAGGTTGTTTTGTTCAAGTGGCGAGGGCAGGCTGTTTTGTCTGTGTGGTGAAGTGAAGTGAGGGTGGAGCAGATCTGCAGGTATAGATGCTTCTGCAGCACATGTGCTGCCTGTTACCAGAGGCCATTGTTAACCTCAGTCACTAACCTGAATGGGGAATTTTCATATTTTTATCAAAATGCCCTGATGTAAATTGAGGTTTGTGGTTACTTTCTTGCACTCCCGCCCACTTGGCAGAAGTTCTGGCTGTTGCTTAAGTGGAATCTTCCCAAGAGCAGAGAGCGGCAGGATTCAAACACCCACTAGAGAATGAGACTCACAGCTCAGGGTTTCTTAACCGGGGGAGGGGAGGGGAAGAAAAGGAAGGTTTGAAACTTCAACTAAAATAGCTGAGAAGACTCATATCTTGCCTGTGCATTTTGTCCTTGAGCCTTCATTTGTCTGAGTTGCATCATGATGCTGCATGCATTTAGTGGAAAGATTTGACCTATATTTTTTGGATTTGAGGCCAGACTATAAAACAAATACTCCTGTCGGAGCAAGGCTTCTTATTTAGTTTGTTTTGGTGGTTTTTGTTTGGTTATTTTTTTTAAATTGTGGTTGAATTGTCCATGAAAAATATCCCCGGTGAACCAGGCATCTGTGCACATAAAAAATATATTTGTATATGCAAGTTCTGGATTTGCATATGCAATTATCTGAACATGTTCGTTTGCAGACAACAAATAAGCTTTATTTTTTTGAATATGAGTCTGCTAGAATAGTAAGAAACAAAATCATCCTGCAGACATACCTACTGTTTTAAATCAATTCTTCCGTTGGTATAATAGTTAATATTTAATAAGATTCTACATTTTAAAAAGGAAGTAGAGATATAATACACACTGAAGTAACATATGTATCTTCCCAACTCAAATGTATGTAAAAGCTTCCTTGTAAATAATTTTACTTTGTCGCAGGCAATAGTGGAGGAGGCTTTATGCGTGTCAGGAGAAGAGGTCAGACTGCCTCCTCAGTAGGAATGCACAGCTACTTTTATCACTAAGTCATTTGTGATGCAGAGTCCAAGGGATTATTCTCCTTTCATTTTTAAGTGGGCTGCAAAGTCCTTCAGTTTGACTTGTCACCAAGGGTTTCTGTATTGCAGTGGCTGTTGTGATCAGTCTGGTATTTCTTCTTCTCTTTAGACATTTTACACGGGTTGGTCTGAGGAGATGCACCACAGGCTGTGAAGGAAAAAATAAGTGCATTCTCCATTCTGAGGCAGTTCTGGCGGGTTTGGGCTGTACATTATTTTTCTGTACTCTCGCTTGGTGGGTGTATCCTATTTTGCATTGGTTCAATTAGATCAGTTACACCTGTAGCCTGTACAAAACCAGATTGCCAGGCTGTTACCTGCCCAAACTCACATACAAGATTTGTGGTTAGATGTATCAAAATATGTATGCTGTGTACTGAAGGGATTAAAAATTATATTGGCCTTTTTATATTGAGACTAGAATCAAAATAAAAATTTCTAGATTAAAGTGGGTTTAGTTTCAGTAATCAATATTTGGGAACGTTCGTGCTTTCAGATCCATGACTCGCTTGAGCTAAAGGAATTACAGAAATACTGAGATGTATTTCCTAAGATGTCTCAATTCAAAAGTAATCCCTGGAAGACCGTAATGGGAACAAAATTAGATACTGGTTCTCTGTATTACAGAGACCTACAAAAAACATGCTGAAGTCCAAATACAACTCTAGGAACAGTTTTTGATTCATTTACTTCATGTTTATAATGGTTGTCAGTCTGAGCATTCTCTATGAAAAATGCTAGAAGGTAAGGGGCCATTTCTGAAGATTGAGGCCCTCTGAGATAAAAGCCAGAATTCACACGAGGACGATTTTTAGTCAGCTTTACAGGACATAGGAATACCTTTCTTTTAAAACCTTTAAGATTGATTAACTTAAGAAATAACAGAAACATTTTCATTTGTCTTCAAGATAATGTTGGACCAAGAGCAGTTTCTGAGCCAGAATTAGACAGGTTCTCAAAGTGGGTTTTTGTAATGCAAAAGGTTGGCCTCTTCAACTAGGCATGCTTGGGGAAAAAACTTCAAAAAGTAATCCAGAACAGGATTTTAAGCCATTTTTGGAAAACAGAAAAATACTCCAAAAGCAATATTTGAAGCAACAGACTTTTTGGCTCAGTGGGATGTGTGGAAATACCACAACAGGTGATGATAACACAGTGCATATTATCTTTGCTCTGCACAAAGCCCTGCAGACTAGGTTCTTGGATGTCCCATTGTACACTTGGTCACGGTTATTGTGATGGCCTTTACCTAGCAGCCTATTTGCCTGTGTAACTACCGGATTTGTATTTACAACTGTGATAATTACTCTTGAACAGGACTTGCATCATTATCCTTTTTTTGCCATTGAACTTCTGCCTGTGCCTATCCAGATGATACTTATCAGATTGTCATGGCTTGTAGACAGAGCCAAGGTACTTAAGAATCTGGCTCTTTCTCCAACTGCTTTCTTTATGTTTTTTTAAAATCTCTTTTGAACTTAGCATTTTCATTCTACAGCTCTGAATAAATGCTTATTTTCAAAATATTTTATAAAAAGAAATAATACTGCACTGTCAGGGAAGGGCAAGATGACCTAACCCATCATTTTCTTCTCCAACTTCTATGATTCTATGATTCATAAAGCAATTTATGTTTTTATGAGCTAAGTCCATGGGGAAAATCATTAGCAGTAACCAGATCAAGAGTAGTGCTCCTGATGAAAATACTTTTGGTTAGGAAACTTGGTAGAAATAGTATGACTCTTAAATTAAATATTTCCCTTAGGCCATTTGACCTACTGTGTATGTCTGCTGAAAAATTAGGTTTTTCTTCTTTTGACTGCTTCTTTCTGGTTTTCTCATTTAATTGTTTTAACCTACATAGCTCTGAAAAATTCACTAATGGACCAGGTGCCCGAAAATGCCAAAAAATGAAAAGGCTACATGGATTTAGCCCCAGTGGGCCTGAGATGTCCAAGGTTAAGCTGGGCATTAAATGTCATTATCCCATATTGGATATGTGGTTTTCCCAAATACTTTTTTGGCATTCTTATATCAAAGAGCAGGATGCAGAGGGGCAGAGAGAGAATAATATTGCTGAGCAGTATTTGAGAAGGAGCTTAAAAAGCTGCTGGCCCAAGAAGCAGCTTTTTTAGAATGGAAATTTCATTTTGCTTCCTGTCAAAGCTAGCTGGGGCAGGTGGGTAGGTGCAGGTACACCTTTGATCAGCCACAGCTAACACCCTCAGATCCTGATCTGAAGTGATCCCATCTCACTTGTAAGGTTCAAGGAAAGCCCATGGTCTGTAGCTGTTCTGAAGGAAATTTTCAAACACCCCCTTGCCTGGCCTGAGGTCTTTTTTAGGCAATCCGCAAGGGCTGGTGGTGTTAAGTGCACCTTATCTGCTTATCCTTTCCCCTGCCCTGTCCAACCTTTGCCCACAGACTTTGACTCCCAGAACAGCTTCTGGGAGGAGTGTCAGCATAGCCCACAAGGGGCTGGTATCCCTCGTCCCATGATAGATGTGAGGAAGACTCTGCATGTGTCAGGCTGGGAAGGGATGATTCCTCTGAGGGCTTCACATCACCTTCAGCCTTTCATTCAAGGAAAGCCAAACCATTCTCCAAAAAAACTTTTCATCTTAGTAAACTGAAATAATACTAAATGCCTTAATTTCTTACTTGCTTTCTGCTGCAAGTGGCTCCATCTGTTGGAAACTGGGACTAACATGTACCAATGAACAGTTTAGAACCATGGAAAACTGAATCATCGTGTTAGAGACCCACCATATAAATTTCAGTAATGACTTAACAGATCTTTCCATTCACTTGGAGACTTACAGTGCCTAAAACATGTAGACAACAGAGGTGGTGCTTACAAGTTGATTGTCCATATAACAGAAATGCAACTGGGACTCTTTCTTCCTTTGCGAGCACTAGTTCTGTGCTCAGTAGCACACCAGTCTCTCAGTATCACAACCCAACTTTGCTAATCACTTTTCTAAAAATCTTGGCTAAGGTGCTTGCCCCTGAGAGCTTCCAATCTAAATAGATTGTGTACAGACAAAAGAAAGGGATGGGCTGCAAGAAAAGCCAACGGTTGTGCACTGCCGGGTCTATGCCTGTGCATTTCTGTCCCTGCGTCCTATTGTCTGGGTGACACCGACGTGGGTGGATTAGTGCTTAAATTATGGGTGCACTCTGGGGACATTTCTGGTTGGCTTGTGCAATGGTTTTATGCAAGCATGTGGCAGCTGGAGGAAGTTACAAAACATCGCTAGCTCAAATTCACACAATGTGACTTGATGCGTTGCTGTCTCTAAATGGTTATGGGTATGTAGGGGATTGCTGTTGTTTTCCTTTCTGTGTGTGTGTCTTATCGAAGGGCGGACAAAGAGCAATTGAATCCATTTAAATAAAATAAAGTGGTATATTATTGCAAGGGCATGCCTGAAGACCAAAGGAGCTGTTTCTGAACAGGCAGCACAGTCCTAGCAGTCCCCTGGCAGCAAGGCCAGCTCCATGGTCCCCCAGAGCGGCAAGGGAACAACAGCCTAAAACGTACATCCTGCGGTTGGGCACGTCTCCCCCCACTGTGAAAGCTGTGCACGCCACCAGCCCATTTTTCATAATGAAAGTACACAAAGAGCGAAAGAGCAGAGAGCAGTTTGTCCCTTTGTGACTTGTGTTTTCTGAAGAAAAGTGAAGAGTGAGGGGGAAATCAGCCTGTTTCCATTATGCACGCACTTTCACACAACTAGCCTGAATTATTCCAGTGATACAGCATTGCACCTTCTGGCTTAGCACAGGATCATATAGCACAGGAGCATCACATAGCATGGGACCACCCGACACTGGATGTGACAAGTTTGGCTGCAGAACGGGACCAGAGGCCATGTGTCTGGATGCAGTCAGCTCTGTAGAGCATCCACAGGCACCTCTGCAGCTTTCAGGGCCCTCATGTCCCAGAAAAACCTCTCTGTGTGCCACATCCTGGCTGCTTGGCAAGCCTCTTCTCGTCCGTGAGGGGATGGTGGAGCAGCCCCCTTGGGGCAGGGGCAGCTCTGGGCCAGGGTTGGCCCCCTCACAGCAGCTGTCAAGGCTGGCACAGCACCAGCCTGTTATCTGAGGTCTCAGAGTCTCCTTGCCTGGCCACCCACGGGGGCTTTCACTGGCATCAGGAATCTGAAGCAAAGCCCATGCTCTCAAGCAGTTGGTTTCATATTGGAAATCATACAGACCATCAGGCATGTGGCCAACAAGCGGAAAAGACAAGTAAAAGCAAGGACCGGTAGCTGCTGTAACTACCCCAATGCAAATATCCCTCAGTGCAGACAAGGTTCAGGCAAGACCTGCCTCATATGGATTTTAACTGGCTAGTAGCTAACTGCAGCTCCTAAAACCAGTGCTGGTTGTTCTCCATCAGATGTGCAAAGGATTATGAAATTTCTATGAATGCTCAGCACTCCCTGGCATAACAGTGATAGGGAGAATCCTTTTTGTCCTACTCAGTAGGTAGGACCTCAATAGGTTTTTAATACAAGCATCCTTGAGGTTTCATGGTGCAGATGCTTCTTTTCCGTATTGAAAAGAGGGAACAGGATTATCTTCCCTGACATTTATCAGTCTCACAGCTGAGTCAGTTAGGAGAGTTGCTGTTGGGTGATATGAAGCAGGGAATTTGTCATTTGAGTTCAATAAAATTATCAAATATTGCAGTAAGAAATCTTGTGTCAAGACTGCTTTCCTGTGAATGCGGTAGCTCATACATACTTGCTTGCCTAGTTATTTGGCTGTTTTTTTAAAGACGTGTTGACAGGACAAGCTCCTTCCTTGCATAAAGCAGGTAAACAGGAAACCAGAGTTGCTGCAGTGTGGGCTAGGAACGGTGGTAAGACTGGCCCAGTCCTATAGAAATTATTTCAACTCCTTTTTTGAGTCATTTAATCCCATACAGCTCTTTTTCCACCCCCCTTGAATTAGTGTGATTTTAAATTGAGAATAGGTAGGAAGTTATTTTTCATTTCTTTCACTTTTTTTGTCTTTGTCAACTTTGGGGTTTTGCACTTAAAATTCATTATTTTATTGCCTAGCAGTTGAATGCCTACAAAGACTGTGGTGAATATTTATCAGTGTTTACCTATATTTGCACAGGGGGTTTTCAAGGGATATACGGCCTCAGTTTAGCTCTGCTGAGGTCAGTGGCCAAGTACTCTGTAACTGACAAAAGCAGGATTAGGTGAATCTATATTATTTCTGAAAATGCTTCCTAACCAGTCAGTAGGTCTGACTTTCTCCTGTCAACTGCACTTACACTCAAAGAATCTGTAGCTGTTAGGATTGGTGAACAGGTCTTTTTTGGGGGCAGCATTTTCCATAGAAATACGAAAAAAGACTGCATGGATGCCACTTGTATTTTGTGTCTGTGTATGTAAAGAAAAGCATTAATATGCATCACCTTGGCAAGTGTGTTGTCCATAGGGGATGTAACTATATGCTGGTCCCCACTGAAGACCTTAGTTCACTGACATGCCAAGTATCTTACCAGTAAAGTTGGTTGGTGGTGCTCTGAATCAAAGATTTCTGAGTCTGGTCCTTCATCCATCATGTTTCTTCAGCAAGGAAGGACTTCTGAATGGTAGTCATTAAACGTGAATGAATGAAAGGTTTGAAGCAGCAGCTGGGGCTTTACATCAGCTGGACTGTAGTTGAAACATGCAACTTGTAGTTGCATGATGGACTTGTAGTTGCAACCCCTCAGTGGAGCTGCCTACTGTGGTTTTAAGAGTGTAATATAGTTCCTGCCCCTCCTAGAAGGAAGTTAGCTAACAAAGCTGTTGGAGCGTTGGTTGGTCATCCCGCTGTCCCTCCAGGGTTAGCCACCAAAAGCCGACCGTGCTGCTGGCAGATGAGGTTTCCTTCAGGGATGTGGTGGAGGGCAGCAGGACCCAACTGCACACAACTTCTGCAACCCACTTCCTTCACCCTGCTCTCTACAGGAGGCAGGAGAGAGGGCCTTCTCTTTCTCTTGGAGAAGGGGGAGGACAACTTTCACCCTCCATGGAGTGATCAGATGCTCCTGATCACTAAACAAGGTTTTGGCAGTGCAGGACCTTTTCTGAAGCCTCTGTTTATGACGAGGCAGTTGCCTTACTTACGGGTTTACCAAAGCAACACATCTAAGAGGAAGGTTGAATGAAGTTGTGAAGCACGTTCAGTGAACAGCTCTATTTTCTTCTTGGAATAAAACTGGAAGGGGTGAAAATCCATCTGCACTGCAGTCCCTCCCAGCTTTGCCTGCCCTGGATTATCAGAAGGTGCAGCAGGCCCATACAAAAACACTGCAGGCTTTTGCTTCATCCTCTGTCACCCGTTGTGGAGAATGCAAAAAGGACTTTTGCTCTACATGTCCATTTGTGTCCTTGCTCTTTGCTTGTCTGCTGCAATAGGGAATTGTAATGAGTAAATGCATCTTCTGTCAGTGTTAATGATAAATCTTGGTCAGACTGTTCCTATGTCAGTTCTGCATGAGTCTGTGCAAAGCATAAGGGAGAGCAATGCCTGGAAGAGGCCATCTCAACCGAGCTTCTGAATTGTAAAGGAAGGAGTTGTCTGTTGTATGAGGGCACAATGTGCTTGTTTATAAGTGAAACACATCCTAAAGAGACGGCAAGATGGAAACATCTTCCCTGCCTTCTTTAATCATGAAACAGATAAGGAACAGCCTGTAAAAATGGGAGGAGACATGAGAAAAAATGTAACCAGCTTAACTTAAATGAAAAGCAGATATTTATTTTTTTTAATAGTGACTGACCTTTATTCTTGCTTTGCAGAGTATTGTAGTTTGAGTCCATTAAGCATGATATGCACCAGGCCATCTTCTCAAGGCTGACCAGTCCAGAAAAGCCAGGCTGTGTCATAACCTTAATACATAAAGCTGCAGAAAAATTTAGGCGACAGTGTTGATTTAATTATTAAGGATTCTGTTTGTCTGAGACTGTCTGCCTCTCCTACCTACACCCTGCATTATGGGCTGTTCTTCATTACCTGCTCTACCTATCTTCGCAATCTAGCCGCAAACAGTTTTGGTTGACCACACCACTTCCCTCTTGAAAGTTAATACTGTTTGACTCATTCTGTACTGCTAACACCAAGCCAAAGAAAACAAGCCAAAGAATAACCTGCTTGTATGCAGTTTGGAAACTTCTCAGAGGCCCTGCTTTCAAAATGCTATACAGTAGCTTACTATATCTCTCTGCAGCTGCAAAGAAAATGAGGAAAGCAAAAAATGGTTCAAGAACCTAAAATAAAGACTAGGCAGAACCACATGAAATTTATGAGCTTTCAGTGAACTGCAGTCCTGTGTAGGCACAATGGAGCGTTAGTACAGAGGAGGGACGGTTTAGTAACCTACATATTAAAATATCCAAACTCATTTCTTCGGAAACACAGGTATTTTCAACTATTGTGTGGAAACACCAGTCACTGGCTTGGTAAAAGCAAAGGTCTTTGGTTCAAGGGAAGTGCCTAGCCCAGCTATACACTTTTTCTGGACAGGAGCAAAGTTTTTTACAAGACATGAAAGTCTGAACGGTCAGTATCCATAGGGAGTAAATTTACTTCTGTGTTGCCAGATTTCCCTGGTTTACATAAACAGTGAGCCACAGGACTTGACCTTTAAGTTGCAGGTCCCTTGTTCAACTCTGTCTGAGGCTGAATGATGGAGATCTTTTACTTTCTAGAGATATTTTGGTGGACTGATGAAATGGGTTTCTGTCTAAACTATTTCTCTGACCTCCAATAGTGTGATGTTTCTGCAACTCGCTTTCCTGTTCGTTTGTCCTCTCAGAGGCACTACAAAGCTGTCAAATTCTATCGTCCCTTGCTTTTCCCACTTGGGCTGAGGGAGAGGGTCCATATTCATCCTGCTTAAGCTTACACATTTGATTAAGGTGCCTGAATTAGGATCCTGGTCCCCTGTATTCAGCAGAAGGCAACCATCTCCAAAGGGCCCCTCAAATGGTGGCTCAGCCCTTGCTGCCTGAGCCTTGTGTTTCTGCAGCTTTTCTTTGGACAGAGGTGTCTTTTTGTGCCTGTATTTTTCTTGGTTGCTTGTTGAGCTGTTGGTTGGCTGGTTGTGTCTCATTCTGCACCTACTCCTTCATACATATCTTCAACTATGATGTCTCAGCCCATGGCTGCAGGGTATTCTTATGGCAGTTTGTACGTGTGGGAAGATGCAAACTATAAAGAAACAAAAGAGGCTTTTGGCAATGTGATGCTTAATTTGGGAGCTACTCAAACTTTGTCAAGGAGTTGGGATTTTTAAAGTATATACATTGACATGGGGGAAAGGGAAAAGAAAGCAAAGGGTATAATTTTTCAGACTATTTTAACTTTCATGAACAACTTCTTCCCTCCAAACTCCTAACACTTGGTTCCCTTACTTTTACTTTTCTGCAGTGACCTGATTCCTGGGGTGAACCCACAGATTAATTGCACTTCCATGACAGAAATAGAGGACATACATATGTCAGATTCATCAGAAGTTTCGGTAGATCCATGGCAAGTGCAATAATTGTGTTTTAAGTAGAAATACATTTGTGCACTGGTATTTGTTGGTACAGCACAGGCCTCACCAGCAGAGCTGGGGGGAAAGGAAGTATATTTCCTGCCTCGCAAAAATTGTCAAGATTGCTTTTACTGGCTGTGGTACCTCAGAGTAGACGTGAGACTTTTCATATGTTTGTCAGGAGGCAGGGAAAGAACTGGAGGGACCCAGCCTGGAGGAGCCTGTGGTCTCACAGTCAGTGTGCTGGCTGGAGCAAAGGAGACCAGCAGCCTCCACTTGTCCTTCTTCCTGGAGACATTCCCCACTGAAGCTCTCCCAACACAGCTGCATAATGAATTACTGACAAAAAGGGCTCTCAGCCTGCAATTAGAGCACTCACCTAAAATAGGAAACCAAAGTTTGTTTTCTAGTACAGACCAAGCAAGAGGGGCTTGATCCAGACTCTCACCTGCTTTCACTTGTTCTGGGGCAGGGCTCCCTCTCATTGCAAATTTTGCGCCATCTATAGTGTCTGTTTGTGTGGTTTTTCAAAAAAAGCACTGATTAAAAAAAGAAAAGGTAAGGAAAAAATAATGCTAAAATATTGTTTAACTACTCTTAAAACATGTAGGAAAAAATGCACCAGCTGCTCAGGGTGCCCGTTGTTACAGTGGGGCCAACTAACCCCCCAACAGAGGTGCAAGAAGCTACCTGGGGTTTCTTCCACATACAGTGGGGAGTTACCAGAGAGCAGGAAACCTGCCCTGTAAATCTTTGTTCACCTTGTTCGTATCACTGGACACTTGTTCACACACAGCCAGATTGGATCACCTGGTGGAAAAATTAAATGCTCAGCAAAGGATCATACCTGAAACATCTAGTCTGTCTGCAGTTACTTGGAGTAACAAGCAGATTTTTCCACAGAGACGCAGAAAGGGTGAGTTTTGCCAGGGAGCTGATAGTAGAAATGCATCTGGAAGGGCTTCCCGGTGTCAGTCTGTCTGTGCTTGGCATTGCTCCGCATTCTGCTTCTGCAGGGTGGCTGGATGTCAGCCTGGTCATCGAGTCACGTAATATCCAGCCTCATTCACACATTTCCCACCACCTCGTGCCTACGGTCAGGTTGGGTCTGATGACCAACACTGATTCTGCTGGTAATTACAGACACAGCACGAAAACATTGAGCATAATATCCTGTCTACCACGATGTTCCTTCTGTCTGGAAAGAAGGCTTGTATTGTACAGTGCTTAGGAAAAACAGCAAAAAAATATAATTGCTGATGAGTCTGCTCAAAGCTCTGACTATCTTCACCATTATTTTTCCTTACCACAGCAATAATATTTTTAACTGAGGAAAGAGATAATGTCCTACAGTGTGTCTAATTCCTTTTTTAAGAACTTCTTACATTGTATTTTTAACACTGTGCAAGAGGTCGGTGAGCTCTGACACTGTCCCATACTGATCCTCTCCATGCCTGAATGTGGTATAAATCTTTTCCAAGTGACCAAGGCTAAGAGAGGAAACCCCTCTACAGATTGGTTTTATTTTCAAGCGTGATTTCTTAGAGCTCTGTGGGCTGCCGTGTGGCAATGGTTAGTGCTTTACACTAAGCGTGTGCATACATCTCTACAGGATCAGGTCAGGTCTGTTTGAAAACACAGCAAACGGTGTCCTAGGAAAGTTATACTACTTGCTCTTTCCGTGCAGGTAGGAAATCAGGAAAAAAGAGTGTGCCAAGTATTTTATATATGGGATGTCTGGCACAGAGAAAAATATTACTGGTTTATGCACTTAAGGTACTATTTCTGTTGTTAGCAAAGAAAATGCTTTTTTGTACGTAGGATAGTTGGCTTTCAAGCATTTACATTTTCCAGCTTGGTAGTAATATAGAAGCATTAAACTTTAATTCACTTTTTTTTAAAGACATATATAGTATGCTCACTTCCTAGAATAATGTGAAAGAGTATATTTTCTTCTCATCCTTCACTATGTACAAAATAATTGGATTTATTTTAACTCAATGGCACAAAACAATGTTTACCACTTTCTTAATTGGACACAATAAAACATGGCTTATTTTCTACCCCACTAGAGCTGGAACCAGACCAAAGACCTGAACACAAATAGCCCTGAAAAGAGGAGATGCTTGGATCAAGGTCCAATGCAGTTCCAAACCAGCCAGCTTCTGTTAAACCAAAGCATCGCATCTTATCAGTCACTCCCTACTTTGGCAAAATCGGGCCAGATGCTGTATTTTCCTGTGTATAATCCACTTTTTGGGTGTGAAACGTTTCCATTTCCACCTGGGAAAAGGGAGGGCAGAGGAGAGAGGTACTCCACTCCCCTCAGGGAGAAAGGGCTTTGCTTAATTAAACTCCTCTTATACTATCTCCACGCAAGTACAACGTGCTGATTTGGGCAGAAAACTTGTGGATGATAGACAAGAAAACCTGTGGTGTTTCTGCTCGGGTCTGCCTCTAGCTGGGATGCTCAGCAGCTGTGAGACAGTGAGTCTCCATCAGACACCTGGACCCCCAAGCCCAAATCTTTTGCAGGCATTAGTATTTCCTGGATGCACCAGCTCCAAATAGTCAGATTTGTGAGTGAATGAGAGCAGGTGACAGAAGAGTGTACTCATCTTGTGACCTGACCCGATTAAAAGAGAAAAAAAATGTTCATTAATCCATTCCAGCAGTGTTTACTTGAAAAACAGCCCTGGGTACCCACAGGAATTTCAGTGGCTTCAGCTGGCAGAATGAGAATAGCGATGCCTTTCCTTAGCTTCTGATTTACCTGCTTCTGCCCCTCTGAGCCTGAAAGGCATCTAGTGACACTTTTAAGAACTAGGTTAAAAGGAAGGTAATGGGAAACCTGTTTCTTTTTCTGCACCTGGAGGCAGCCTAGAGTGCTGCTGTCATCTCCATGGGACGAGCCATGGTGTGAAACTCAGACCAAGCAGCCATTCCCAGTGAGTGCCCAATGCGCACAAAACTGGGAGCTGCCAAGGCACTTTGTTCTTGTTGTTTCCACATCCAGAGCCACAACCAGATGGCTATGGGCCAAGCTGAGTGCTCCACAGTCTCTTAAAGTCTATAAAACTGCATTTTCCTCCCATTAAGAGGGAAAGCACTTTCATGTCACGTTGCTGTAAAAGTATCGGAAAAGCTAATGTTTTCTCTGCCCTCCTTGGTTAATATTCTGCGTAAAAAAATCTGCCCGACCTCAGTGAGACATTTGAAAAGGATAAAGAAAAAAATATCCAAAAGCCCCCAAACCTTGTAGTTCAGCCAAGAAGATTGGCTGTCCTATTTATACCAGTGTTTCAAACACTGACCCTACAACTCAAGGAAAAAAAAAAATCTGCCCTTTTCTTTCCTCTGCTAGTACCTTCAAACTAATGCTTGTCAAAAACTATGGAGACATGGAGAGGGAAAGGGGACAGTGGTGCTGCCTTATGGCAAGCCAGCTGTCTCTGTGAGCTCTGGGCCAAGGCCTTCTTCATTTAACAGCTAGATGTTTGATTGACTTCCATAAAGTCCCATCTGATTTGCAAAAGTGTCAGATCCTTGTGGCCAAACTGCCAGGTCAGCAGAGCCGCATCAGTTTTCAAGCACCTTTTTGCTGCTCTTTTTCATCCTGCATCACACTGCTCTCCTGGAAAGGGGAAGCCTGGGCTTGTGGTCACCACACTGAGCTGGGAGGCGAGCGTCGGCCACAGGGTCATTGCCTGACCACAGGCAAGTCACCTCATTTCTCTGTCATTCAGTTTTCCACCTATAAAAGTGGGATAATAGTAGTCCTGGGCTTTACGGGGGTGAACTGAGGATAACTTGCCTGCTCTTTAAGCAAGGTGTTTAGAGGACAACTTCAAAGTAAAGCTAATAAACATGAAAATACAAGTCACCCTAGCAAAGCTCTGCCTGTGCATTTATAGTGGCTTGGGAAAAGCATTTATATTTGCTATATTTTTCTGACATAGTTCTTCACTTCCCTCCTGCAGACTTTCATGCAAAACAGGTTCTGTGTTACTACCTGCAGCAGTCAGCAAGGGAGAAAGGGTTAAATAGCTCTTCTGATTGGGAGTCAAAAAAAAAAAGAGCCACTTTTGGAGCTACATATTGAATTGACAATTGCCTGGCATGGATTCTAGGTAGTTCCTGTCAGAAATGACAATGTATGGATGAAAACAACAGCAGTTCCCTTGATAAGGAACCTGTTGGTGCTGGTCTTTCTTCCCTGAATGCACTGACAAGAGTGCAATTTCCACAAGCCGAAGGGATGAGAGATCTTGGGTGTGCCAATGTACCACTGGTTCACCCAGGCTATAGAGGAGGTCCCATGAAGGAGGCTGCTAGCCAAAACACCCCCCTTCAATGCCCAAAATTCAGCAGGACGATCTGGGGCAGTGGAGAGCTGGGTTGGGGGGTCCAGGAGTTTCACTTGGTGGATGCATGGTGCAGAGACAGGCAGAGATAGTCCTGTCAGCTCGAAGGGAGCTGACCTGGGAAGCGGTTGCCCTACAGGGACCTCAGGAAGATGCTGTGCCTGGGTTAATTTTTCCTGCTCGCCACCTGCTCGCTGGTTTGTTCAGAGCGAGCTTGGTTTTGTCTGCCCTGCCCTGTGTTGTGTGCCAGCTCAACACAAATTTAGTGCCTGAGCTAGATTCAAAGCAGGAAAGTTAATTCCTGCCTCAGCAGCCTTAATGCAGCCCTTGTCCTGTTGGCTTCAGAGGAACCGCTCACCTCCATGTGAAGCTGTTAGTGCACGTGCTTGAGCTGCTGGGATGCTTGGTTTTGTGCCAGGCAGGCAAAACTCCAGATGCCAGGAGGGCAGCACCAGGGAGGTAGGAGGAGAAGGTAGGGCAGCATGGGGTCAAACTTGGTATTGGTGCACTCACTTAAAAGCAGAAGATGTCTGAGCGAAATTTGAAATTAGGAATAAATTACGTCAGGGGGATGGATTTGGAAGGATCTGGCTCTTGGCTCTGCAAGCCCTAGGTTCATCCTGCTGAAGCTTAAAATAATCCAAATGTATGAGGTATTTTACACATCTTGTATGACTCTGCGTGTTTGTGTTCAAGCCCAGGGTCAGGAGCCCAAAGCTTGAGGCAGCATCCAGCTTTGCACTGCTGACAAATGAAGCATTTGCTCTTGACCAACCAGAATGTCAGATAAAAGTCTTTTTCATGTTTCTTTGCTTCTCCCCTCCTTCCTTTTTTTTTTTTTTTAAGCCCTAATGGGTCTCTTTAATGATGAAACCACTACTATATAATATGTCTTTTTATATTTTAATTTTTTTCCCCCCTCTCTTGGGATAATTTACAGCACAGTGTGGAATCTGAGACAGTTCAAGCTGTGCCAAAGGGCCTGGCAACAGGAAGAAATGCCGAGCCACTGCGATTTGGAACCATAATACAAGTTATAAAATTTAATTTTAGAAATGCAGCTACTGGGAACTGCTTTTAAATGCACATTTTGCTTTTAGTGCATAAAACCGTCCTGTGTCTTGATTGAGCTGTTAGGGTGGCTTGAAAGAGTTCTCTGTAAAGTAAGGGGCATACAGAGCTCTTCAGAGACCTTTGCTGCTTATTCACTGATACTCAAAATTGGAAGCTGGATGTTTATGAATGTTTATGTATTAAATACTATGGGGATATTTGGAATAGGGCATGGTGGGTTATTTTCAGCAGTTTTGTGCCAATCTGTTTCAATGCTGTAGCTGTGAGTTGAGAGAGGACTAACCATAGGAACAGCACTGGCCATCTCCTTGACAGGAGGATGGAGATGCAAAGAAATCTGCAGAGAGATCTGGATAGACTGGAGACTGGAGTGATGGGCTGAGGCCAACTGCAGGAGTTTCAATAAGGCCAAATTTCAATAAGGCCACAACAACCCCCAGCAGCGCTACAGGCTTGGGGAGGAGTGGCTGGAGAGCTGCCAGTCAGAGAGGGACCTGGGGGGTGATTGACAGCCAGCTGAACAGGAGCCAGCAGTGTGCCCAGGTGGCCAAGAAGGCCAATGGCATCCTGGCTTGTGTCAGCAATAGCGTGGCCAGCAGGGACAGGGAAGGGATCTGACCCCTGTACTTGGCACTGGTGAGGCCGCCCCTCGATTCCTGTGTTCAGTTTTGGGCCCCTCACTACAAAAAGGACATTGAATGACTCGAGCGTGTCCAGAGAAGGGCAACGAAACTGGTGAAGGGTCTGGAACCCATATCCTATGAGGAGTGGCCGAGGGAACTGGGATTGTTTAGTCTGAAGAAGAGGAGGCTGAGGGGAGACTGTATCACTCTCTACAACTACCAGAAAGGAAGCTGCGGAGAGCTGGGTTTGAGCCTCTTTAGCCTAGTAGAAAGCGACAGGACAAGAGGGAATGGCCTCAAGTTGTGCCAGGGAAACTTCAGACTAGATATTAGGAAGCATTTCTTTACAGAACGAGTTGTTAGGCATTGGAATGGGCTGCCCAGGGAGGTGGTGGAGTCCCCATCCCTGGAGGTGTTCAAGAGTAGGGTCGATTTGGAGCTTAAGGATATGCTGTAGGTGGGAATTGGGTTAGGAGAACGGTTGGACTAGATGATCTCCAGGGTCCTTTCCAACCTAGACAATTCTGTGTGATTCTGTGTGTGAAATCTGCAGAAGGCAACTCTTCAAGACAGGAAAATGAAAATCATGAGAAGATAGACAGCAAACTATGGTGTTCAGCAGAAACCAAGGATAATGCCACCTTCTTTAAAGGAACAAGTAGAAAAAAAAAGTGTTTGACCTCTGGGCTAGAGATTTGACATGCAGTCCCATCAGGGTAACAGTGTCCTATGGGAAGAAGGGGAAGGCATAAGCCACAAAGATTCATGAAGCAGCTAATTTCCTGAGACAAATGCAACATGCAGAAATGGGATTGGGTTTGGGGTTAAAGGAGGGATGATCACATCCACTGTTCCACAAGAAGGTCCCCCAGAAGAAGGCATGAAAATGGCATTTTGGAGCTGGGATCCTAGTCCATTGAGTAAATACAGGTGGGGTCAGGGTACGTCCTCATAGACTCATTGCCCTCCATTTGGAAAGAGTGTCTTTGAAAGGACAACTTGTGTGCCAGAGTCTGCTTTTGGGCTTTCTGCTGTTTTCTGTGATCTTTAAGAAGAAAAAGCCTTATTGAGGGGTGGGGGGAAATGAAGAAAGTATTGATTCGGCCTGGTTGGGAATATGGCTGAACCATCCTATTTCAGACATTTCACCAAACACGAGTCTGCTAGGGAGGTTTCCATTTCAGCCTCAAAGTGTGATGTCAGCAGCCTTCCAGCATAAGATACCCCACTTTTGAAGGATATCTCATAAGATTGGAAACCACGGACACAAAAGTGGTTTGCAAAGTTGTGACAATAAGATAGCTCTTAAGAAGGTGGAAAAAGGATTTAAAATTTATGCTTTCATAGTGCCTACCAGAGAACAAGTGCTCCAGCAGACGAGATGTCCCTCTTGTATGCTCTGTGTGGTGTCTTTATGGTTACAGGTTGACACACAAAAGATTCCGGAGCAGAGAGCAGCTACAGGCAACAGAAATGCATTACCTTAGTCCTGTTCACTGCTGCTAGCTAAGGCTTATCTTGAAACCAGTCCTGCCCGTGATGAGATATGTCTCTGCCCTTCCAGATGAATCTGGATGTGCTCCAATGCTGTTCTGGAGTTGGGCCTCTACAGCACCTTCCCTGTTGCCTCCCAGCCCCGTGGGCTGCAGCACCAGAGCTTCATGGGGATCGTGCTCCAAGGTCTGCTCTGGGGAGTGCTGGACCCTCTAACTCCCACGTGGCCGTGACCACTGGCCAATGCTGTAATGTCAGCATCTACTCTCTCATAGCTGGATGTCTGGTGGGACCTCATGTTTCTGAAGCTCCCAATGCCACTAAGAGAGACTTCATTATTCCAGTTTCAATTCTGCCAGCTTCTGGTGTTTCTTTCATATTTCTGTGTGTAAATCCACTGCAAAAGGATCCAAAAATGGGATTTGTTTGGGTTTGTTATTTTATAGCCCCACAGTACTTGTCCAATTATGGAATTTTATGACAATCCGGGAATGAATTTTTGAGGAATTATTCCAGTGCAGGTTTAGCACAGGGACCACTCAATGTTTCCTCACTTTGCATCCCCGCAGACGGTCCTCCTTTTAGAAGTGCCTTCTCTCCCAGTGCGAGGTGTAAGAAGGCACTGCAGTTTTCAGTGGATCTGGCTCATCAGACTAGGCCATGTCTCAGGCTGCCCCATGATATGGTTACAATGCATGACTTGCTTGTGTCTCCTGTTCTTGCAGAGAGGTGTTTTCAATTTAATTTCAGATGGCCGCTAGCTGGTTAGTTACTTTGCCAGTGGTTAAAAAAAAAAAAAAAAAGATTTTTTAAAAAGAAAATAAGTCAACAGACCTCATGTATCAGTGAGATTTTCTGATCTTTTTCCCCCCCCTCCCACAATAGGACATCGTCAGAAAATAGATGAGCAGACAAAGCCCGGGAGCTTGTCCTTTTCAGAGCGCCTGAGTGAACTGGAGCAGTTGCGTCGTACAGCCATGAGGGTCAGCCCACACCACCCAGCCCCCACACCCAACCCACGATCATCCTTGAACCACACCACTGCTTTTAACCCTCAGCCTCAGAGTCAGATTCAGGGTAAGTACCTGAAATCCTCCCCCTGCTCGCCCACATCCACCCCACCAGCCTGTGGAGCATGGGGGCTTGCAGGCGCTGCCCCACTGTCCCTCCATCTCTTCTGGACTCTCCTTGGCCACCTTTAATGAGTGAGAGCCTTTAATGAGTGAAAGGAGGGGCCTCCTAATATATATCTGTATTTCTAAAGACCTGACAGATTTTAAGGGGTCCGTACTGTCTTGTCTTTTTGTCATCAGTACAGCTCATGGTATTAACCTCACCTGTGCTAGAACCGTGACATCTTGAAAGCTTGTTGTTTTCTTGCAAAGATGCATTATGCCAGGCCTTTTTCTACGTGTAGGTGTATTTCCCAATGGAAATTTATCAATTACATTGGGTGCTTGAGTGTGAGAGCAAAGACGTCAAGGCCTTGCTTTGACCTTTCCCAGGAAGGCAGCCGCAAAGAAAGCTTTGCAAAGTGCTTTGTCCCCTGAAGACAACCTCTTAGTGCTAAGACATTAATATGGGCAGGCTGGTTTGAGAGTGTTTCTGTGGCTGGTGGTTATCCAGTGGGTTTTATCTGAATGAAAACCTGCAAAACAGTGACTCGGGAGTCTGCTTTCCTCTGAGGCTCAGGCTCAGATGATGCCAGTGAAACCAAGACATCTAGGTTGAAAACTTGTCTGCCACTGCTAGAGCTGAGTCTGTCCCTGCTAAAACCAACTGTGTCCCTAGGATCAGCTGGAACACAGTGAGCAGTGAATCAGGTCTAAACTGTCAGCTGATACATGTTCTGCAAAATGTGTATCAAAATGCAGATTCATAGTGAGATGTGCCCAGGGGAGGTTGCAGGACAGTATTAGTTTTAGCGAGCACTGTTCCTAATGGAGTTTTCCTCTATTCTTCCAGCCAGAATGAAATGACCTTAGTCGGGGTTTTCTGCTGGGGTTTTGGGGAGGAATAGTTACCGCAAATCAGAGTAAGTTCTTTTTTTGGCATTTATTTTTAAAACCAGAGTACTCTTTGTTGCGTGTAGAAAAGGTTATCACTCACCTAAGGCAAACACTTGTTATATCCTTTTATTCCCAGGGGTAGGAAGTTCTTTGGGTTAGTGGCATCTACTGCAAAACTGAACTTGACTTTGCTGTGAGCAGAAGCAGGCATTTCTGAGAAGCATGGGAAAAAAATCAAGACATTGTCATGTACTGTACTGTAGAAAGAGGTGGGCCAAAATACAGTTGGAAGGACCACCCAGCTCCTTCCCTCCAGGGAGCCATGCCAGCTCAGCTCAGGTGAAAGATCCAATCCTGCACCTCTCCCAGCCCCTGGCAGTCCCCTCACTTCATTTTCTGATTTGCAGAGCAAACCACATTGGGTTTGTCTTGCGCACAGCTCTGTTCCCGTAAAAGAAAACACACATATTATTATGGCTGCTCAGCAGCCAGCAGCTACGTGGGTGGAGGTATCGGTCGCAGACTTGCATTCTTCAGCTTCTTGGGAACACTATATGCTTAGCAGAGTATCAGGTTTAATGTCGAGTATCCCTCTTCCCTGGCTCCCTGTGGAAGTCCCTCACTCGTACGACTTGAGAGCAGTAGTCTTTTCACGCTCGGCCAGGGATTCAGCTGCTCTCTCCAGAAATAGTACGTTGCTCTGCTTTGCTCTTTGCAAACAAGATTTTAATGCATTTTACCTGTGGACGTAGCTCAGAAAACTATAGCAATCAAACTGCTACCATTGCCTCATTGATACCTCCTCTTCACCTACTGGGCTGCTTTTTCCTCGTTCCCCTTTCCCTCTGCCTCCAAAATGTGTGTGTTGAACAATTTGTTGAGGCTTGCAGTCTCTATCAGTAAAATAAGCCCCAGACTGAAGCCTCCCTCATTTGGGACTGTCTCTGCTGCAGACGCCTTTTAATTTCTAGGGATCGTCTTTTCAGGGTCATGCTATCACAGCAGGGGAAAAGGGCTAGGGTGTGAAGGTGCTCCACCACCATCATTTTTTCCTCAGTTCAAAGTTTTTGGGTTGGTTTTTGGACTGATCTTTTATGTGACCTCTAGAGAGCTGACATATTTAAATTTCCATTTTTAATAAACAGCTACATTTCAGAACACAGGCCTCCAAAACAAAAACACTTCTGACCTGCTCCATAGCATCGCTATACCTATCCGCGCAGCTTTGCATCCTGAAACACTTTTGTTGAAACTCTCTCACTGAAGAGAGCACAGAATGCTTTTTATATAGGCGTAAAATAAGGCATAAAACCCCATACATTGCTAACTTCCAAGTAGTAGCATTAAACTTTGTTTTAACTCACACCAGTAATGAATCACGGGCTACTGTATTCATCCAAGTCCAATTATCTTCTGTTAAAAAACAAAACCAACTCAAAATAGACATCTCAGACTAGTTCTTGGATTTAAAGGGGCAGGTTGCCATGCCACTAAACCACTGTTTATTTGTTGAGGTTTTCATCTATAAAAAGGATTGAGGTTAATCTTAACTTCCTATTTTACCAAGTCTTGAATTTGAGCATAAAGCTGCTTGTGTCATGGATACAAGTCCAAGCAAGTTAAGAGACCATAAATTGCTATAATCGAGTTTTATGCTTCTTTCATATCACAGGGAGGGAGAAAGTACACCTGTTCATTTAAGAGATCTAACCATAGCCGATTCACAGACCAAAGGGGATCAGAAGGGAAGAAAAAGCTTCCACCACATCACACATGGTTTAAGTTGAAAGATTACTTTGTCCCAGTACCAAGCGTAAAATGTCAAAGGATTTGACCTACATGCACAGACTAAGGATATTCAGTTAAAGCTCCAAACCCGGCCAACACTTCAACCTTAACTCACCCCTTCCTTTGTACAGAGGGGAAAAGAAAATAGACAGAGCCATGTAAGCTGTGCTGAAGTGTTGTTTGGGAAAGTTTAGGTAAGACCCTTGATGAGCATTTATGTTTATATATATAATATCTATAAATAGATCTATCTAACTATGATTATGGTTGAGTTTCTTTTAACACCGACCTGAACAAGATACTAAATACTAATTTTACAGTGGTTAATGTTAACCAGAGTAGGTAGATCTGTAATTCAGGAGTTTTACATAAATACAAATTTATATGGTTCCCTTACAGTATAATTTTTTTTTTATTGCCAATAGAAATATTTCAAATGTGTAAGTCATCAGGCCATGAAGGTATTCTTTTGGAGTCACTGATATTGATTTAATAAATTGCATAAATAAATTTCTAAGTAGTGGGGCTAGGAATATCATCCAAAACCATGTGCAATTAAATATTTTTTTTTCCAAAATTAGCACAAACAATGTTTCCAACTGGTGACTTATTGATTACCCATAGGTTAAAAAAAATGAATAAAATAAAACTATTTCTTCTGTCTAGGGAAAATAAATAATCATTGTAATCACTTTTAGCTACATGCTACATGCTTCTTGTTCGTTCTATGCTTTTATAGCCTTAAAAATATCTGTTTTCTAGCTTGCTTTTTTTTTTTTTTAATTTTGTAACCTTATATGTTAAGTTTCAGCTGGGACCATGCTTTTACGACCAAGTCTAAAATCTCTCGAAACAAGAGGCTGTAATAAAATTGCTGACAGATCTTTAAGTGAAGCAGTAGAATTAGCACCAATAGCAAAGCAAGAGAGATCATTTAAAAATCAGCTCTTTGAATTAGCATGAAACATAACGACTGAGAGATTATTTTGTTACAAGCCAGCCTTTTGTCTTCCTCCAGGTGCAATACGCTTTGTTTAAGAGACATTTCAAGGTCCTTGCTATCGTAATCTCATTCCACAAAAAACAGCCCAAGTTTATCAGGGTTCCCATGAACCGGTGAAACACAGGAGTAGAGTCAAGGGCGACATATAAGCCCAGGGAATTAAAATGGCTTTGTTCCTACTACGGCTGTATCCTGCCCTGATTTTTAATATTTCCACTTTTAAATCAGCTTAATAGGCCGTAGGTTAATAGAGTTAGAAATGTTCACAGAGCAGCATTTCAGAGCAGGCTTCAACGGGGCTGTCATTCTGCCTTTGCAAAATGCAGTTTTCAGAACATTTTGAGAATCCAGAGTGACGTGCTCATAGCTCCCTGCCAAAACAGATAAACAAGCTCTCAAGAGTAGGGACTCGCCAACTCTTTTCATTGTGCAATACACTAAATACCAATATTTTTATGTTCTCTTTGGACACATCTCTATCTCCCCATCTTTCCTTAACCCAGAGTGCTTGCAGAGCAAGTATATGACATTTTAACAGCATATCATCCCGTTTCCACTTGATTAACCACCTGACCTCTCCATCCCAAAATACGTTCCCTGGCATGTTGAGCAAGTGCTGCCTGAGCTTGGCACCTTTCCTACCAGCACCACTTCTGCCTCCCCCTGGCCAGCGGAGTAGTGGGGGTGAGTCGCGCCAACACGCCGGTGGGCAGCGTGAGCAGCGCAGGCAGCACGGGCAGTGTGGGAGCTGGCAGCGGGTATATCTCCAATCAGCATGGCTGGGGCTGCCAAGCTCCCCGACTCCAGCACTTCTCCTGAATGTGTGAGAGCCCTCCTCCCCAGCCCTGGAGTACAGTTTCCCCACCACGAGCCAGGTTGTGAACATTTTGCTAGCAGCCAGGGAAGATCCCTTTTGATGGACCTCCTCTCCATCGCCCATCTCCTGAGGCGGGCGGCTAAGGTGGCAAATGGGTGCCAGGAGCCCACTCTGGGAGAGGGGGAGAGATGCTCTTTCTCCTTTCCCCTCTTTCCAATGCCAGTAGCCAGCAAATACCTCCCCCGTGGGGAAAGGGAAGGAGGTGAAGCCACTCCAGTGACGTGAACCCAGAGCTTGAGTGCCACCACCACCAGGACGTCACAGGAAGTTTGTTGAAATAGTGACTTTTTCCCAAAATATTTTGCAAACCAAATCTGTTTATCTGGAAGGGTTCCAACTGGCTCTTTCAAAAAGGAAATTTTATAGAGAGAAATATCTTTTTACTGAAAGTACAATATGTTTCTTTGATTCGCTGCTATTGCTCAGCAGATAATACTTCTATATAATGCCATGAGTAACCTCCTCAGTTATTCTTTTTAAGGGGTACAGTCATTAGGAGCAGACTCACCCTGCTGTCTATTCATCGTGTCATAAACCAGCTTGCATCTGAAGAGATGAGCACATGAGCATGTGAACAGGATTAGCATGTGTAAAACAATTCTTCTTTCATTCAGTCTAATAGAAGTCCACTTTGGGGAAAAAAAATCTCCTTTTTCACAACCCCTACTAACAGATATATATAAACCTGTCTGAATTTAAGTGAATTTAACCTGTGATTTAAGGCTGTCTGAACCCATCCTGTAGCTCTGCAGGCACAGATGCTCTCATTTTTGTCCAGAGTTACTTTGTTTCGACCAAACTGGAGCATGCCTTAGGAAGTTTGCTTCAAAGCATAAACTAAAAGGGAGCACCAGAAATGTGACTCTTGCCATCTGCAGAAGCACAGAAGTAAGTTGTGTAGCATTTCTGGCCAAGTGAGACTTCTGGTTTTGCTATGAAGCTAGCATCCTCCATATTTGTATCTTCAAGAATGAGGTTACAGTATATACAGAATATATTGCATAGATTAGAAAATATTAGTCTGCTAAAGATGTACACAATATGTGCTAATATAATTAAATTACACACAGTTTCATAGTGTCTATTTTTCCTTGGCTCCAGCTCAATATTTTTTTTTTTTACTCAGTCATTTCATCCCATGTAGAAATAGACTTCTTACAGCAAGAGGCATGTCTTCCATTTGATTTGTAAAGTTCATAATGCCATTTGGGTCCTCTCCAAATATTAATTTTGACAGGGATAAAATTTTGTTACTGTGACATGTTATCTCCGCCAAGACTTTGCTTATCTGCAGGGCCGGCTGTGCTGTGACACATGAGAGGGGTGGTTATGCCCAGCAGCAGCCCAGGAACGAGAACAGTCCCGAGGAATTCCCTCTGTCTGGCATTAGAAATGTCTCTCTTCACTCCTTCCCTGCCAGAAGTGGGCCATGAGTTTTGCTGTTTTGAGATACAATAGGTGGGCTACTGTATTAATAGCAGTATAAAAAGTTTTAGAAAAATTTCATCTGAGGTCCAGACAAAATAATGATCACCCAGTGTTCAAGAAAAAGTTAATTCAAGGGTCAGCAAGTGCAAAGGGGGATGTTAGTATGACAAGAGGAATAAAGACCTTACTTTAAAGAAGTTAGCAGAGCTGGGTTTAGCCAGTGTGCCAAAATAGAGGCTGAGAGAGAAGATAATTACAGTCAATAAACACAGCAGACGTTCAATGCTTGTGAGGGAGGAGAGCCATTTGCGCTGAAAGATAATGCTGGCTCAAGAAGAAGTGGTTATTCTGTAAACTGACCATCAATGAATTTAGACTGGAAATTAGAAGATGGTTCCTAGGTATCAAAGCAGCCCTGGCAGCCTTCCAGGGGCTATCAGAGACAGAAAGACGTAATTTAAGGTGGATCTTGCTATGTTATGTAAGTGCAGTACACAAGATGTGGCTGGTCTGCAAGGCCCAGGAGATACTCTGAGGGCCCATATTTTCTTCCATTCAATCAATTCTCTGCACTTGTGGCTTCACCGAGGAGAAACAAGGGACATTTCATTCTCCAAGACAGCCAGGAGGATGCTTGGGGATCTTCTCAGGTCTTTGCCCTGTCAGATTTCAGTGATAAGATAAAACCTCTGCCTGCAAACTCCCAGTGCTCTCCTTACTCCCATGTGGACCACCAGGTCTTCAGCAGTTCTCTGTATAAATCCCAACTGGGATGCAGGCTCAGCCATCTCTTCAGCACCAGTGCTGGAGACCTCGTGCTTTGCCTGCTCAGGGGAAGACTTTGCCCACTTGAGGGTGGCAGGAATTTGTCCTGCCACCCCCTCCATGTACCTCGAGGATTCATCCCTTTCAGCCACAGATTTGTGCCTCCTCCATCTGTTCCCACTTGGGGCAGAGTGAGGTGAGGAAGCCAGTTCCTCAACACCTGCTCGAGTTGCAGGCAGCACGCCCAGCTCCAGGGAATAAGCCTTGCTTAAGAGACTCCTCTACCTCCTCACATTCAGCTCTAGGGGAGAAAAAAAAAAAAAAAAAAAAAAAAAATGAAATTGTTTAGCATTTTCATCAACTTCAGGCACCAATGGAAAGAGTTATGTAATGGTGTTTAATCCCCAAGATTTCCAAGTGTCGATATATTTAAAAGATACCAATCTTCATAGTCCAATTGCCTGGCACTTCCTGAGATTAAAAAAGCACTAGATAAGGCAACAAATATGTTCTCAATCCCCAAGCAACATCTCCACTTACACAAATTTTTCTTCTGCTTTTTTCCCTTTTTCTCCTCCACAGAAAGCATCCTAAAGAATGACTTTAATGAAAGAAAAGGAAATCTTGGGTTAGAAGCAGAAATTGAGAAGTTGAGAAATCTGTATTTTGTTCCAAGTTTCATCAAAGTCATTCTGTGTATCTTTTGGCAAGCTATCTAGAGCTTAATTTTTTACAGAGTATTTAGGAAAACTTAGCACACCAGAAAGGTGTCTTAGCAAAATTTTTGATAGTGCCCAAGCACCTAAGCCACAGAGAAATCAGTGACAGCTATGGAGATGCCTTTGGAAATCCCTCTAGCTATCTAGCTGAATCTTTAGGCAGCTATAAAATTTGGCAACTTGTGCCCAGACACAGTTTTATTTTTCATTAATCAGTCCATGTCTTTTACCACATGAGAACAACACTGAGCTGATGGGTACTGCTAAGAGAAACAGAGCTTGCAGGCAGGGACAAGTATCCCCAGTTCAGTTTTTAACTTGCACAGTGATCCTCTCTGGTTTGTTTTGTTTTGTCATCTTCCACTCAGTGTGCCAAAGTCCCTTCTCCGTTATGTCATTGCAAAAGTGGAGCTGCTCTCTGACCCAGTGCAGTAATCTTGTGCCGGCACTGATGTTACTAGCCTACTGTTAGTGCTCTTGGTGGTCACTGTGATAGCCAAAGAAAAGAATTAATTACTTGGGTTCACTTCTCTTCTTGCTCCTTTATCTCTCTCGTGGTACAGCAGTGCTGGAGTCACCCCTCCAAGGTGGAGCCTCTGCCTGCTATTCTCTCTTCCTCATTTCTGGGGCAACTGAGGAGGCTCAGCGTCTGGATGGCAGCTTAAATGCACTGTACCTCAGGGGGCATTTCTGTCTGCTGTTGAGATTAGCTGGGTCACTGGGATCCCTTACTTTTCCATGGAAACATGTTATTCTGGCTCACCACTGCTTTTGCCTAGAACCAAATCTCACCTATGGCATCAGCGTGCTGGAGATGGCTAAAGCAAATATTCCACTGTCCTGAACTTGGGATAGCCATGTGTTTGATAGCATTTCAGCATTTAAGGCAGCTACTTCTTGGTTTTGGGGTTATTCCTCACTGGCCCTTGAAGCATATTCTTGGCCTTTGAATGGCCCAATTGTGAGGAAGATTAAAAGCACTGATTGCAAAACTCCAGTAAATAAAATCTCTCTCAGTTCTTCACTGACAAACCCAGTTTCTTTCCATAGCATTCTCCTCTTTAATCCCCTCTTGGCAGAACATGACATGTTTTGATACCAGAGCTCAAATTACCTTCCATGGTAAATAAAACAAACAAAAAATAAATAAGAGCTCCTTACCCTAAAAACAAACACCCACTGAAACCAGTTTATTATTCAGCTGATGCCCATGTGCCAAAAGATACCACTTTGATTTTGTAATTGAATGAATTCTTTTCCCTCAAATACTGAACTGAGCCCCTCCAAACTTGAAATGTTGAGGGGTTAGAGCAGAGTGACCACAGACACCCATACTATTTGACATCTAGAAAACAAATGAGGAAAGAGGAAGACTAGCACATGAGTTAGTATTCAAATGTTTGTTTCTGAGGTGAAACCCCCACCTCAGTATGCAGATGATGCAGACAGCTAGATTTGGATGGAGTGAAATCAACCCCTCCAGCTCCGCAGGAGGCTGCAGCAGCTACCCGTGCTCATAGCAGCAAAGGGGCTTTGCACTCAGGAGGACTGGTTCAGTCTCTTCTTTCTTCACCACTGGGATTTGTGCATGGGGCAGGGGGTTCCTTTTGAAGCATCAAGTGCAGACATGCCCTCGTCTCTCCCACTGCCATGCCTTTAACAAGGTGTTGCATCAAGCAGATCTTCTCTAATGATCCCACGTGGTTAGAGGGTTCACAGGGCTCCTTTTACATGACTGAGTACACAGTACACCCTTAGCAAACTTATTTATACTTTTTCCCTGTGTATTCAGTATATTATGACCCCTATAAATGGAGATTGTTCACATGCAAAGAACAATGGACTTGGATGTCTCGGTAAAACAATCAATTATGTGGGGAAGAGCACATTATATCGTCAAATAGACAATTGTCTCTGTCTGACAGTTTTCATTCTATTTATATAACTCTTCTTACAAAAGCACTGAAAAACAAAAGCGTATGAAATAGATCCATTAAAAAAATGTGGTTTTGCTGTCAGGGTCAGCTTGATTTCCAGCAATAAGTGCCCAGGTCTGTTTCAGAGGTTTTCTTGGTTTATCTGTGTTGGGCAAGATACTAAGTTCAAGATCAGTGATTCCGAGAGCTTCCAGGATTTGGTGCTCAGTTTCAGGCACTTTCAGGGAGCCTGGATATCTCCAAAAAGAGATGTTTTTAATGTCTTTGATTAGGTACCCCGTAATGGAACCAGCTCACTAGACACACTTTAGAATATAAATCATTGTAGTCTGCATCCTCTGCATTTTTAAATAATTACAATTACTAGAACTTTTAGATATGACTTGCACAGTTTAGGTTTCCTTAGCTTGTGGCAGATAAAATTCACGTGATAGTTACCAAAAAAAAACAATGAAACAAAAAAACCCTTTGCATTGCAAAAAGTTTTATATTCACTGCTTTATTCACTGACGAGTTTCTAGTATCCAGAGAAGTTGCTGTAAACTGCTATGTCCTTTGGCCTGTAGGAAAGACAACATTTTGTCAGAAGTGATTCTTTGTTTTAGTAGTGTAGCGATGATTTACAGCTGCTGAGCAGTATAGCGTTTATGATGATTTCAGTTCTCATTGCATAAGGTTACTGAAGTATATTTAATTTTTAAAACGTCAAGTCCAAACGATGATCTGTAGTAAAGCATGTGAATAAGCTCAGAAGAATAGCATCTTTGATATCCTTTAGATTTATATATACATGAGCAATTTTACATGCAAAACCGTTTGCAAATTCGAACTCAGTATTAATTAGATCACGGGGAAGGTACCCACCAGAAAACAGTGCTGCTCTGCCATACATCATAAAGGTGAATACTGGTGTTAACTTGAAAAGGAACCACAGAAAATGGAGGGAGACATTTCAAGTGAGTGTAAACCAAGATTTGCCAACTAACGCTCACCTAGATACAAATGGGTCTCTAGTGTATTGTAATTTTTACCCCTCCTCTGCAAATACTTTTTTGAAAAGCTCTCTTTCACCTTCCTTCAGCTTTTAAGCACGTACCTGTGAGTTTGTGCCAGGCTCTTGTGTTGATGGCGCTCCCCGGTCTCCACCCTTGCAAGCCCTCTCCCACTGCCCGCCCAGCAGATAAGCCTCGCAGGTGGACATGGCATGGGACCAGCCTGGGACCTGCAAGAGTCAGCCCTGGCCCAGTGAAGCCTCCCGCCAGTCCCCCTTTTCGTGTAGCAATGGACTGCGAGAGCTGCCCGTCTGTGGTATGAAATGCAGGGGCCCCGTGTGCTCCCTGAGGATGGAGGAGCTGGAGAAGGGAGAACGGCTTGCAGCTGGGATTAAGGGCAGCTAAAATTATGCTGCTGGGGCGTAGGGAGAAACCGGGCAGAGCAAGGTTTGCCAGATGCCTCTGGCACAGCGGGGGGCCTGGCCATGACCAGTGCACCTGTGGGTCACCCATGGGTGACTGAGCCCAAGGTGGCGAGGTGCCACATGGGATCTCTCCTTGCACGTGCCTAGCCCGAGGTGGCAGGAGGCCACCAGCACTGACCTCTCTTGCCCTCACCAGAGTGACTAACGCATCCAGATGTAGAGCAGGGACTAGACTGAAGCAGGTGAGAGAAGTAAAGGCAGAGAGGAGAGTATGAAAACAGGTTTTCCTGGAAAAGTAAAGGAAATATATCCATGGAAAAAAAAAAAAAAAAAAAAAAAAAAGAAAGAAAGAAAGAGAAACAGCTGAAACAGCTGTGTTAATTCTTGTGCTTGTTTGATCATGTTCAGAGTCTCCTAAACTCCCATGGAAGGGATCGGTTTTGTTTCATGAGGGTGGTGCATACTGAGTGCATGTCCATGTGATTTTTGTATTTGTACATTAAACATTTCCCCAAGATGTAATTCCTTCCCTGCTGCACTTGGAATAAAGTGACTTTACAAGAAGGACTGCCTCCAAACAGCAAGCAAAGGAGGGCTGTTGGGGCAAGATAGGGCAAATGTAAATGTGTCTGAGCTAGCAGCTCCACCCAGCCTCTCATCTTTATATGAAAAAAAAAAAAAAAAAGTTTCCAATAACTGAAACAGGCAAGGTCTGATCTGCACAGACGGTCTGCAGGCATCTGCCCAGGAAGCTGACGGTTGGCTGGTACATCCTCATCTGATTTATGTTGTGTGTGTGTTAAGCCTTAAATTGTTGAGTCTCTGGCTGGCTGCAGTGGTATTACTGGATGGTTGGTGTATGTTTTCAGCTCACAGAGCTGGCTCTGATACTGGGGTTGTTGGCGCTGAATCAATTCCAATCTCACACCTGTCTGAGACAATGAAGGCCTTGTTGCACACATCTCCACCAAAGGCTGTCACACAACTTATTTTTCATATTTGAAGACGAAGGAAAAAAAATAAAGGGAGGACTGAGGAAATGCTGTCTCCTCACAAGGCATGTTCCCCATACTTGGATGCAGCATGCCCCTCTTTTCTTTATGGGAAAATATATTTACAAAACAAAGCCAGTGGCGTGCTTATGGAAAGTATAGCTTAATGCTGGCAGTTGAATGTGACTAAGGCTTGGTCTCCAGAGACTTTCTCTGTAGGACCATGCCTGATAGATTAAGCATGGGAGATAGGCACCTAGTTTGTTGCAGTCTTACTGGAAAGTTTAACTCCATCTGGGTTAGCGCTATTAATAGCTTCTTATCAGCATGCCTAGCACGTGTGCTGTTTACTTAGCATTTTGGGACCATTTCTTGACATTTCAGAGGTTGTGAAAGGTGCTGGGCTCAGATGCCAGCGTGGCTGAGATCCTCTGCTTCCTGGCACTGAAGCAGCTCAGCCTGGGTGGAGGATCAGCGTGGCTCCAGACACCATTCACTCGTGAGTTGAAGGCAGGAGTCTGGTCTTTGTCTTGGTCATCCATTTTGCCATTGTGGTCTCCCTTCATTCACTCTTCCTCCTCCAGTTCTGTTGCACGGGTGTCTTAGATGTACCTCCTCTGGAAAATGTAATGTTTTAGAGCCTTCTCCTGCCCTTTCTGTGTGCCTTTCTCCCACTGAGAGTGAGTGGCAGCAGGAGCCAGGGGCTGCAGTCCTGGCCCATGGAGTGTTTTTTCCATTTACTATGTTAATGCCAATTTTTCACCAATTCAGGCAACAGGCATGCGGCTGAGCATTTTCTTGAAGCAGGAGTTCACTCCTTACAAAGTGGCCTCCTAGACTCTTCCCACAAACCTGTTTGCCATCAAAGGCTAACTGAGCCTTCTGGGTCAGCAGAACTGCTGCGTGGTGTTTGTGACTGGGTCCACCTGTCCAGGTGAAAGACTGGTTGTACAGTTCAACAGCTTTCCCATGCCTTTTTCTACATTTCCCAGCCTGATCTCTTCCATTTTTGCCAGCGCCGTCACTGATTGCATCACCAGGGCTCTGCGGATGGGAGTGGGTAGATGAAGGGCTCAGTGGGAGGAACAGTGTGAAATGCAACACAGAATTGTGTTTTCGTTCCTCCTCATCTTGACTTTTACTGCAGTCTCTATTCTTTGCCCAAAAACATCTTTCAAGGAGGAAATTAGGAAGGAAGAAAGGAGAGCAGGAGGCACTGCAATCCTGCTCATATCCAGTGAGTTTTGAAAGGTGCAGAATTAGACCAAAAGACAGGTCTTCAGCCAATGTAAGTTGGCCTTGCTCTACTAACTAGGCCAGCTGAGGATCTGCCCTTGCGCCTTGCCAGGGTGGTCTTCAGCATAAAAATAAATGATTAACTATGTAATGAGTGAATATAAAGACAGATGGTAAAGTATACTTCTGTTGGTACTTGCATGCCTTTGTTTAAGAACACAGAAAAAGGCCCTGCGGTGATGAAATGCAGACAGGAGCATGATGTTATCTTACACCTATAAACCTTGCTCTGAGTCCACTGGTGGCCACTATCCAGAACTGCTGAGTTCAGACACACTGGCTTGTACTAAGTAGAAATGGTGCTTTCAGTTTTCAGTAAACAGCATTCTTGCCGCAGGGTCCAAATCCTTCAAACATTTGCCTAGTTAATTGTCTGGTTTTGCCTTCTAGTGTCTCATCATCAGCTTATCTGTAAGTTCAGACTGGCTAAATGAGCCTATGAGGATGGGGGAAGATCTGCTGGAGGACAGGGAATAAACCATTTCATATTTAATTCACTGGCAGGAGAGAATAATGTGAGTGTAGCTAAACAATCATTTTAGGATCATGTTGGGGAAAAAATGAGTAATACAGCATATTAATGTAAACAGATTAAAGACCTGCACAAATAAATGAATGGGGTTTTGTTTTGTTTCTCTGGCAGTCCCAAAATATCAACAACTGCAAAACAACAGAAATATATAATTTCATTTCTGGTTGAATTTAAATGAATTGTTTCAAAATGTTGCCTATTTTTAAAATTGTGAAAATGTAGGTGTAAAAAGTATTTCAATTAGGACAATTTCTGAATTTTTTTTTCCCTGACCAAACCAACAGTCTATAACCTACAGTAACCTTGTTCCTTGCAATCACATTGGATTTTTACATTAAATGTAAATGCTTTATTTTGTCTTACTCTTACTTAAACCATTATTTAATATTTGCTTACATATCACAATTATGTTTAGCTTTGAGATAGTTTCTTAAATAGGAAAGAGTTCCTTTTGCTTATAATGATGACTTGTGATCTTACTCTCCATGCCCCAGTTGTGTAAAACTGTACAGTTCAGCACATTCAGTGGAGTTTAGCTGTGTTTAGCTAAGCTTCTAAAAAGTTTTTGATGTGTCAGTGTTTCATAGGTTCGTAACTGCTAACAGGAAAAATAATTTTACATGAAATTTCTGAGCAGACAGGCTAGTCACTGGGTGTAATTTGAAAAGAGCTTATAGCAAGCTAGACTTTTCAAGCCATTAAGAAGTGTTTAGTATATTAAAGGTTAACTTTTAAGATGTTTAATACAGAGAATGAAACAAAATTGTTATTTATATTAAATGTTTATATGAAAAACTTTCTTTTCCAAAAAGAAATCTTCCTCAGTCTGGCAACACAACAGCTGTTTGTTGGTTAATACTGGGAATTACTTTATTTCTTCCACACTGGGACATTTTGCAACATTTGACATGTGTTGACACTTCTTTTCTATACTGGATTACAATTTTCCTTTAACACTGTTATTCTTTACTCCACCCATTCTGGTAGCACCCACCTGCACACAAACCAGAAATTATGATGGGGATGTAGGTACACGTATGTTAGGGCAACAGTGCATGTTTCTGAGCAGCCTGGTTGTCACAGGTCCCCCACAGGAAGAGCTCCAGGAGAAGTGTCAGGGAGGTGTACAGCAGTCAGGGTGTCAGCAGGCTCCCACTGGGTCACCGTCACCTCCTGGCATCACTGCCCTGATGGGTGGTGTAGATGGGCACAGCTGGACAGACCCCACCCTGATCGCCCTCAGGGAGAGTGTGCGTCCATGGCGTTGCTGGCTGAGCCCTTCATGTTCAAAGCCCTGCGCTTGCTTATTCAGGGGTCTCATTTTTGGCACCTTGCTTTGGAAGGGAGGACCTTGTTGAAGGACGTGATTCTTCCTCTCTACTCTGCTCTCGTGAGACCCCACCTGCAGTGCTGTGTCCAGCTCTGGGGGCCCCAACATAAGAAGGACATGGACATGCTCAAGCAGGTCCACAGGAGGCCACAAAGATGGTCAGGGGGCTGGAGCACCTCCCTTATGAGGACAGGCTGAAAGAGTTGGGCTTTTTCAGCCTGGAGAAGAGAAGGATCTGGGGAGACCTGATAGCACCTTCCAGTACTTAAAGGGGGCCTAAAGGAAAGATGGGGAGGGACTCTTTATTAGGGAGTGTAGTGATAGGATGAAAGGTAAGGGTTTTAAAATGACAGAGGGTAGATATAAATTAGATACAAGGATAAATTCTTCCCTGTGAGGGTGGTGAGACACTGGCACAGGTTGCCCAGAGAAACTGTGGCTGCCCCCTCCCTGGCAGTGTTCAAGGCCAGGTTGGATGGGGCTTTGGGCAACCTGGTCTAGTGGAAAGTGTCCCTGCCCATGGCAGGGGGGTTGGAAATAGGTGATCTTTAAGTTCCCTTCCAACCCAAACCATTCTGTGATTCTATGATGTCTATGAAGGACTGCCGAGGGGCTTCAGCCCTGCAACAACTTCTGTGTCTGTTGATTCACTGAGCAGCTGCTTGGCATCTTCAGTAACACTAAAGAGAGAAGTACTTTTAACTTCAAAGCTCATGCTGCCTGTATCTTTTGCCCTTCAGATTTAGAGTTAGCTTGCTCTGAAATCAATCAGTGTAACATTTAAAGATGGCCTGTAGAGTGAACACGCAGGCTGAGCTGGATCTAATGCATGTCTTCAGCACTCCTGCTCCCACAAATGCAGCAAAGGGTTGAACAAGGAGATGAGTCTGTACCTTCCTTTTAATCTTTCTTCCTCTGGCTGTACACCTCCAGCCTCTCTGATTCAGGGGAAGTCAGGGGAGACATCCGGCTGCCACTCACCAGGGCCATAGGTTGGGTGGAATCAGTGATGGCCACACCGCAGCAGGATGCTGCATTCCTCGGCTACACGGCAAGTGCCAAGGGATTTCGTAAAGGAAGCAAAGCATTTCTTAAATGGTATTTTAAATGTATTTCTGGACTGAGTGCCCCTGACAACCCAGTGAGTTGGGGCTTTCAGCACATACTTCTGGGTTTGACTCATTTTCCATTTCAGTTTTGCAGATCTCCTCAAAACCAGCTTGACAGTTTAGAGGAGCAGATCATTTAATAGAGTTTTCAACAAGTCCATTTTAGTTTAGTACTATAATGACCAACAGTTTCTTAGTTACCTCCTTTTTAAAAAGTCCATGCATCATTCTAAGTCAAACTGACTTTACAAATATACGTTCACATGAAGAAGACCTTACTTCACCTTGTAAATCAAAGCTGCACTCTGGAGAGAGGCTTCATACCACTGGGCTCAGTATCATTTTTCTCAAGGTGACCTCAGTTGTTAAAGTATGAAGGTTGCATTTGATATGTCACTTACTTTCTCTAAGTCAATAAAATGAACCAGTGTGTCTTTAGATCATCAGAGATCTGCTTATTACCAAAAGTTGTTTTAATCCTGATTTGTGTTGGAATTTAAAAGAATCCAAGCAGATTTCATTTGCCATCCTGAATAAGGGTTTGGAAAGTGATACTCCACTGTGTGTGCAGAGTGCCCCTGGATGAATTCTACGTTATTAGTTTATAGGCTTTCTTCTGAGCACTTGGGATGAGATCATGAAAGTGTAAATGGCTGTTATCTTCAAAGGCTTCTTTTAATACTGACAAAATTCCACCTTACCAACTCGTATTAATAATCTATTGCAAACCTAATTAGTTCAGATCAAGGTCAGTGTTTTGTGGTGGATAAAATAACTGTAAGCTCCAGAGAGTAAGGTTTTTCTTCCACTCCTTTCATGTTAAAAAAGAGGAGGGAGCACTGACAGTGTAAAAGAAGAGATTGATGAGGACTTTTTGTTTATCTGTAGGCTAAAGAACTTTAATATGGAGTAATTAGTTCACATCATCAGGAGCAACCTGTAAGATACCTGCGGCCACATTGTAGTCATCCCTTTATCACCATGTCTCTCAGGGTACTGCAGAGACTTCCTCATTCAACTCTGCTCTTTTTTTTTAATGGCATTGGTCTTCCAGTGGGAATAATCTACCCAAGGATCTTTCAGCCTCATATTTAATTGTCTTGAAATGTAGACACAGAACTAGGGAAATGTTAATGTAATGCTAATGGAACTGTGACATGAACTCATGACTGCCTTCTTGAACACCCTAAGGCAGAGTCCTGCTCAGGCAATGGCTCTGGGGCAGGGTATCAGGGCATCAGTAATCCCCTCCCAGAACCAGCAGGGTCAGGTCCAGACCACAGGCATGGAGGGTATTGCCCTAGAGAGGAAGGTGCAGGTAATCCTATATCTACAAATAGTGACTTAATGTGACTTCCAGGTCCTGGTCCAGAAGATATCTCTTCACTTCCTTTGGTCTTGCTCCACCCCATGAAAGAGAAACTTTGGAGGTGTAACCAGGCTGGGATTCATTTCACCTAACTTTAGACACCCATGTTTTGTGTGTCTCCGTCTGACACAGTCATCTGGTATCTTTGCGATCGAGGAGAGAAACAGCTGTGATTCACCTGCCTAGCTTGGCTTAGATGTCTCCCTTAGGATGAAATGACTTGCACCCCACAAGTGTCTGTTTTACCCTGCTGGCAGTAAAGTCTAGAGTCTAGACAAGTAGCTCAGAGGTAGACACCTACATTGTAGATCTCCTTCCCCAAGAGTCAGGACACCAGGAGACAGCATTACACTTTGTACACAATTAGTGCCCTAGTTCTGCATCTGCATTTCCAGGACATGATATACCTCTCCAAGGCAGGCTGAAAGCAGCTGTTCTCACCAGCAGCAAGGTAGTGAGATGGGCTAATTGACCTGCTTCTCCATGAGTGTTGTGCCCCACCTGAGCCCTACACTTCAGGTAGACTGCTTTCAAGATGTGAGCTAACTAGGACAAAGTGGATACTTCTCCCCCAAGTTGAACTTTCCCTGCCGGGGTGACATCAGGTAATTCGCATGTGCTCTGACTCAGCCAAGTGCTGAGCTTTGTGCCCTGAATGCTCTGCTGAACCACAGCCTTGCTTTCTGCATGCATCAGTCTGCTAAAACGAGGATTGCAATAATACTCTTCCTCAGGGGACAGTGTGAGGATGAAGGAACTAGTGTGGTTCAGGGAGAGGTAAAGAGGAGAGCTGTAGCTGGGACCTAGAGCAGCAGAAGGGAGAAGCCAGGGAGGGAACAAGCAGGACAGGAACAGAGGTGCTCTATTGTCTAGCAGTCATACAGACTGTGGCAGCCCGTGAAGGGAAGCTGTCTCAGTCCCCATATGAGTCCACTCCAGACTCAGAGAGATGTGGTTGCTAGGTGTGGATTTACCAAGATGGACAAGGGAACAGTGACTCCTTCAGTAGTTCCCACCCCCTAGTCCCCGCACAGGTCACCACAGATCATATGCCCTCCCAACAGCAGCACACAACCTGCTCTCTCCCTAGTGCCTCTGTAGCTGGGGGGAAGCGCAGTGCCATACAGCAAGTAGACAAGCGTATGTGCGCGTACACGTGTGTATGCACATGTACGCAGGTGTCCGTGCTTGCATTGTCATCCTTCCTCCCGAGCCACGGGTCCCTCTGCATCGTGCCACCTCCCAGGCTGGGCACAACAGGACAAAGGGTGAAGTCTGCTTGCCACCGACACCCGCATGGTATCTGTCCCTGATTTCCTCACTGTTTCAGTTTGTGCTTTAGCAGTAAACTTAGAGATAGGGGAGAACACTGCAGCGGCATCGAGTCTGGCGGCATGTCTCCTCCAGGGGAGCCAAAAGACTGGAAGGTCAAGGTTGAATTCTTTTACTTCATTCCTTGTTGATGCAGAGAGGGAGGGAAGAGGAGGACCGGTGGTGGAATGGAGTCTCCCTCTTGAACAAATAACTGCAGCTCTCCAGGGTGACTCATACCTCCAAAGACAAAGAACAATACATCCTTAATTTGCAAAACTCAGCTTTCCAACTTCTGCGTGTCACTGGCACCCAGAGACTTTGCAGTTTGCCCATAATGCCATCATGTTCTTCAAAGCAGCAGTGACGCCAGCCCAGAAGGAGTGTGCTTACTCAGGAGGAGAGAAGGTTTATATTTCATTTGAGCAGCTTATGTACTAACCTGCTAGGGCAGCACATATGTTGATTGTGAAATCAGACTTTTCACAGTTCGGTATTTAGAGTTGTCTGCACTTCCCGAGTCTGGCACCGAGTTAGCAGTGAGACTGGCGAGGTTTTTTTAGGGGACCCTCTCCCCACAGCCAGTGGCCATTACTAAAATATTACTTGTTTCTTTATGGTGCATTGTGCATATATGGTTCTGCTAGCCTAGGCAGCTCATTCAAACAGCGTTAAACTTGAAGAAATACACAGTTCTACTTCTATCCCCAAAATATAGACAGCTAGGACAGGTGCTTTCTCTTGCTGCCTTTGGTATCATATCCAGGTATCACTACCATTGGAGCACTGACTTTCTTGACATGGACATGAAGAAAGTGAAGGAAATTTAAAAAAAAAAAAACAAAACATAGGATGCACTTACTTGGTTTTCTTCTTTCCTTGAGATCTATTTCTAAAAGCTAGCAAAAAATCTTCATATAAGATTTCCAATCTTTCACTACATTCAGTACTGGAGGACTGATATCCTCAAAGGCACTGACAGGTTTGCATCATTTTCATCATCAAGACCCTTTCTAGTGCAGCGCTGACAAGAAACGAGCTAATGCAGAAGATGAGTTGGGGGTAGATGATGCACAGAAACTGAATGCAAAGTACCAAACGAAGAGCAGAAATGGTGCTCTGTGCCCCAGCACCTAACCACACCACTCTTGGTCTGTGGTTTTCCACTGTTGTCTTTATTATACGCTCAATCCTTCGCAGGGGCTGGTACCCTCCTGTATGTCCATGCAGCACCTAGCATGTTTTGGGAAGTTCTACATCAACTCTAAACACAGCAGCTAGAACAAAGAGCTTCAGCAACTGTTTTCTGAAAGGTTTCTGCTTGAGGCTGATATTTTTTGTCTTTATTCTCAAGAGTATGATGCCTCATTCTATCCCACAGAAGGTTTTTAGAGGCTCAAATGCCTCTAGAACTTCTCTGGCCTTTGCAATACTCCACAAAACCACAGTAATATTGAAATAAAATTAAAGGAAACATTGAGGCAGGAGGTTGCTGCCAAAGATCTCTCTTCCAGAGAATAGCTGGGGATTTGGGTGGCTCTTCCACCCCCTGTAAACTTAAAAATTTCCAGACATGCGACATATCTGTCACTGTTGTTCTCAATCAGAATAAGTCCTGTCACCTGTTAGCAATCTAAAAGGGGCTTTTCAAGGCCATGGAGAGGAGTGAATGCTCATCTATAAATTTCCAGTGGAAATTAGAAGGCTTTGAAAAACTTTCCCTGGGGGCAAATCAGAGCTCGCACCCACCTCCGTGAAACCTGCAGGTCTCCCAGCTGTTGTGCTGGGAGGTGGCTCTGTGGTGTGACAGTGGTTTCCACAGCCTGGCACATGGAGGGAAACCACCCTGCAGGGTGAAGTAGCTGCTGGTGGAATTTTACAGTTTGCTCTGTAATTTTCCAGCTCCTCATGTTCCAGCACTGAGAGGTATGAGAATACCAGCCTTGTGCGGCTGCTGCCACTGCCAGTGATGAACTTGTCCTTTGGAAAGTCCCCCTTATTTAAGCTACTGACTAATTCTTTCAGCTGCCGGGAGATGACACACCTTTTCACAGTGCTGCATTAGGCTGAGGATTTGCTGGGTCCCGAGTGAGGGAGGGAGATTGAGTCATTTCAAATGCCTTGCTTCAGAGACAGACTAGGTCAGACTCATGCACGACCTGTCATGGTCTCTTGTGCTGCTCACACCTTCACCTGAAGCTGCTGGGACTAGGAGGCAATGCAAGAAAACAAGAGGAAAGGAGAGGCAGAGACAGGCACGTAAGAGATGTTGGCAAAGGGGAGAAGGAGAAAAGACTGAATTGAGGTTTTTAGGCAGGCAGCATCTTTCTCCTGAGCCCAAAACTACATGAAACATTTCTGTGCTCATAGTCCATTTCCTCTATTAAGCAAGACACCTCTCTGAATGAACAAGTCTAATCAAGACCATTCCTGCCTTACACTCAAAGGAAGGGAAAGTCACACTATAAAAACTGTTTCCCTTTGGAAAGATTAGCAAATCAGACCGGGGGGCAGGGGGGGCAGACAAATCCCAGACTCAGAAAAGCCTTTCAAAGCAGTTAAGGATCCAACTCTCCCCTTGTCTGCCTCTGAGTTTGGCACCAGTAAACTAATCCCAGCTTTCATTCACCCCGTGTCTTATGCCAGTTGCTGCCTTTAAAGTACTTGCCAGGATGGCGGAGGAATTGCAAAGCTCAATGCTATGTGACTTTCAGGGTTTGTTGCGTATGGCTGACAGAAATTTTTGCAACTTGAGAAAAAAGGTCTGGCAACAGCAGCGGCTATTTCGCAATTCATCTTCATCGCACTATGCTGAGGACGGGGGGGATTTTCACTGACATAGATAGCGGCTAATTAAGCTGCTCGGTACCTGAGTCTAGCTCCTCTGTCTCTCCTGACCCTGGCTTGGGAAAAATCACTCGTAGAAGGTAGTTTGTCCAGGCAATTATATTTTCAAGCAAGCACGTGTCGTTTTGGAGGTGGAAGGGCAAGGGAGGAGAGAGGACACGCAGGCAGCCCGTGGGCAAGCGCAGCCGGGCAGGAAGGGGAAGGTGGCAAGGCGGGCAGCCTGGCTGAGTCAAAGGCATATATACCTGCTCCCTCCCGGGTCGCTGCCGGCTCCGCCGCCATCCTGCCTCACGCCACGACGTACTGACTCACATCCTGCTGCTCCTTTCTGAAGCTTCCAGGAACAGGCTGTATCATACTGAGATTTGGCCACGCGGCGCCTCTTGGCTGGGAGCAGGCAGCAGTGTCTGACCTGCAGTGACACAAGGAGAACCGTCTCTCTCTGCACTCCAGGGGAATAAAACAGCTTCAGAGGGATGCGGGATCTAGCCGGGTGCAAGCCATGCGCATCCACATAAACATTTTTCCTTTCAGCTCGTAGGTGCAGGGGGACCTGTTACCTGAGTTGAATTCAAAGCTTAAAGCTTTTAATATGGCTAAACAGAATTATTTTTTGATCGGAATATAAAATCTCGCAGAGGCTTTCTCTTAAACAGCTTGGTATGGATTGTTATATTTGTTATATAGAAGTGATAAGGTGCTAAGACATTTTTGATATCATCTCAAGCAACATCCTGACCTGGTACTGTGAATCACTGTGGAACTGTAGTCTCACTGAAAATTGTGGATTTATACCTTGCCTGACAGCATCACAGCGTTTTCTTTTGCAGGGAGAGGGGGAGTGTTGTTTTACATTTTAAAGCTTGTGCGCCCTCTGAAAAACAATCACATAGAAATAGCCTCACAGGGCTTCATTTCTACGCCCTGTATGGTCGAGATCAGTTTTACAGACAAAAGGATGTTTTGTGTGCACTCAGGAGATCTGCTGTGGTCTTGACCCATTCACCCCGTGCTCCGAGCGTGAAGCGAGTTCTTCTCTTTTTGTACTTGACTATCAATAACAACTTTGGAAGCCAAAATACGCCCCGTGTCACACCAGGACAACTCCATTGCCTGGCAGGTGTTTGTTTGCCCTGCTTAACCGTGCCAGTTCTGCTGAGCCAGGGTACCTTCGGGTCGGGGCATCTATACCTCCCCCGTGCATCTGAGCTCCTGGGATAATCCCGGGATAACCACCCAGCCCAGAGCTTGGGTGCAGCCACTGCGCCGAGCGGGGCCGCGGCTCGGCCGCGTCCCGAGGACACCGAGGTGTTAACAAAGGCCGTACAAAGGGCTCTGGCGGCTCCGGGAGAATTCACGCTGCTCAAGCTGGTTCTCGGGCAGCGGGTCTCCGAGGCGGCCGAGCCCGGCGCTGGGAGCCCAGCAGTGCCCGG
>NW_020799091.1:97980209-98000756 GCF_003259725.1 Athene cunicularia
GGCTGTGGGCCGCGGCGGGCCTTACCGGCTCCTGCCAGGCCTCCGCTGCCACCTACCGATGCGCGGCCGCCCCGGCACCGCTCGGGCCCCGCCGCCTCCCGACGGTCAGGCTCTTCATTTTTCCACAGCGAAAATGGCTGGGAAAATGCTAAATACTAGGACCAGAGGGAGCGGCGTGCAGAGGGGAGGCCGCTTTGCTTTGGTTTGTTTTTTTTTTCTCTGTTCGCCGAGCCTTTCACCGAAGCTTGTTTCGTTAAACTATTAAACATTAAGCAACATTTGTACAGCTTAATTACAACTTTTTAAAACAAGCCGAACACAACCTTTTTTTGCGGCAATAAAACATGACGAGGCATGAAAGATGGTTCAGTACTTTCGGCTTAATAGCTTGTTAGGCATGAGGCGAGAGGCCGAGAGCTCGTGACTACGCAGCAAGGTGTGAATTATTGCACCATAATTCTCGCCCTGGAGTGGTTTATTGCAATTAATAACTGTTTTCATGTTTTAAATACATTTTCTCACACCGTAAAAAGCAGAAATGGAAAGTACTTGCTAATGGGAGAAATACAGGGAGGATTGGGCACAGATCACCAGCTGGAGCAACTTCCCTGGTTTCATGCTATTTTGATCTGCTTTTAAATGATTTTGGAATCCTGTTTGGCTTTAAAACCGTGTGGACCCAAAGCCCTGTTATTCCCCGTTGTGGAAGGAGCTCTCCCTGCAAATCTCCTCACAGATATTCTGAGTTGGGAAGCAACTCCCATTTATTTGCAGCATATTTTGACCAAATTAACTTCAGCCACACAAAGCCACATATTCAGTTCCCCATGCCAAGCTACTAACTTCTGAGATGTGCATCTCCTTATTTTGAAAGCAGAAAAGAGATGGATTTGGAAAAAGTTTGTTGCCTTTTTGTGTAGCCTAGTCCTGTGGCAAATTTGAACCCATTCCAGTTTAATTTCAGGTAACCTGAAAGTTGAAGAAAAGCAGCTATCACAAAAATAAAATGCTGTTTGAGGCCCCTGATCCAGATCCTACTGAAGCTGCTGGAAATGCAAACATTGTCTTTACTGGGAGCTGAGTCTGCCTCTTGATATTGAAATGGTGCCATAAAAATGCTATCACAGTGGTACTTTTCTCCACTTGTTATTAAAAAACTGCGAAGGTGATGCCTGGGGTTAGTCAGCACAACCTTCTTTAATATGTGTATATAATATAATGCGCTATATTAACATCGCTGAATAGATTGCAACTTGTTAACCAGTCTGATGTCAAAAAGCCAATCTTTAAGAGCAAATACGGGGATTGGGAATGCAGGTACCAAGATGGAAAATTGATCGGTAGTTTGAACTTTCACTTAAGAAAGACTTAATGGGATGAGGAGATTAATAATGGGGGTCTCTCAGGCTGTCTGTCACTGTTTCAAGTACCCCAGAGGTCAGTAATAACAGCAAATGGATAAGGAGGTCAGATACCTCGGTAATCTTTTTCTGGATGTTACTAGACACATACTTGGTCCATTATCTGCTTTCCAGACAGGCCAGAGCCACAAAGCTAATTCTAATAGCACTAAAAGAAAGAAACCATATTTCAGTTTAGTCTTGTCAGTGTTTAGTAAACCCGTGACAAAGTCTTGATTTCTCTTCTGCAGCTGTGGTAGCTACTGTGCCTTTTTCTACATCTTCTTACTGTTGTTCATACAGCACTTGGGGCTGTTTTCATGGACCAGGATCCCATGCGTGCTGGGCAAGGTACAGGACAGAACCACATCTCGTGCTGAAGAGCCAGCAATGTAGGAAACAGGAGAAAAGTGGTAGACAGAGCTGCCCCACCACACAGTAACAGTTAGTAACAGGAGAAAATAGACAGTACGTTCTCTCCTTTCAGCCTGAAATACAAGGATGGGTGGCAGCACCCCCCTCACACATACCCAGATCGCTCTGAAGGGCCTTCCTTCTTCTCTGCAGTACTAAGGCCTAAGGACAGAGCACCTGAAAGCTGGTGATAAAACACTCCCAGTCAAAGGGGTTCAGTGGCTTCTGCAGTGAGTGTTGACCAGAGCTCTTGTAAGAGAGGTGACAGAGGGGAGGCTCTGCCACCTGTGGCATCAGCCTCAAGAAAGCACACGGAGGGGTCCCCAGGCAGAAGAAATAGCCAAGGGGGTTTCTACCCCTGGGCTGGGATCCTTCCAGCACATGTATCATGATTCTAGCACTCGGCCGCATTGCTGAACCAAAATCAGTGAGACTGCATGCTGAAATAAGGGAGCAATGATTTAATTAACCATGTTTTAGAACTGAAACACAGTGTTGTACCATTACAACACCTGCTTTGTCGATGCTTTGTGGTATTTATCCTAATGTTACCCCTGGAGACTGAATTCCCTCATCTGTCTCCCTGTCATCTTTAATAAACACTGACCATACATTAACAATGGGATGATGTTGTAATTCAGAATAAGGCAGGCTTTGTGCCTATGTCTTTTTGTTTGTTTCTACTGAAGTCCATTTAATGCAATTGGATGTTGCTTTTAAAACAGCATGAGTCAACTGAATTTCTTTTTAAGGAAGCCTGCCTGAAAAAAAAAAAAATTAAATATTAATAATATCTGAATTTGAATATGTTACTCAGCATAAAAGTCTTTACAGGACTTCAGCTTACTCTGCAAGTGACTTCACTAGTTATTTTTTAAAAGTTTGGAGTTTTGTATAAACCTTTCTTTCTAAACAGATGAAACAAACAAAATGCAAAACTCATCTCTATAAAGCACAACAAAATAATAATTTCCAGATGGTCTTTCTGATGAAAGATCAAAGTCCTTCATCTCAGACTTAGGAAATTTCCCTTCCATGCTGATCAGTTTTATCTGAATGCAGTTCATTCAACATTCACTTTTTTTCAAAAAGGCAATTAGCTAGATGAAGCTGCAGGAGAATGCTCTTAGGGCTGAAGAAAATATAAAAGTTTTCACTAGAAATAGTAAAAAAATTTCTGGGTAGGTAAGGGGGGGAGGAACATTTTTCGCTTTTATTTGTACAAAAGTTAGACATTTTCTATACACACTGAAAATGCCAGCTTCGTATACAAAGATGAAATAAGCAGAAAGAGTTGTTTCTGCATTGGTGCAACTGATTTGGACAAACTCCCTGCTGTGCATCTCTGATTTCAAACGTCAGCCAAACTAGTCGTGTGGCTAGACAATACAGGTTAGCGTTTTTCCGTAAATGTTTTATGCATCTGTGCATTTTAAGATTTTGCTTCCAAGAAGCAGCAGTTCCTACAGAAAGCCTGTACTCGTAGGTTGTCTGCATTTTCAGCTTAGCAGTGCCATGGAGTCTGTGTGAGGCTGTTGCTAAGGTTTAAACAATGTTAGTAGATGTACCCATCACTCTGAATTGTATTTCTGTATTTCAGCATATACAAAATAGATGTACAAAACACATGTTCATTTCATTAAGCCTGGGATTTTCAAAAGAAGTCAAATTCCCCAATTCTATTCATTCACTCAGGAGTCTGCCTTCTGGAGGACAAAAGTTTCACTCTTCATCTCTGTCTCTCACACACACACACACTTTCATCTTGTTTTTCTCTCACTACTTGCACAGTTGCACAGAAACACTCACAGTTCAGATTTTTGTCTCCTGGGTGCCATGCAAGACAGGTCTTTTTTGGCTAAAAGGGCTGCAAATACACAGCCCAAAATACTAATGCATCTCAGCAATGAATAGTCTTTCACCTCAGAAGGCTTCATCTGCTTTTCCCTGACCACTTTTCCCTGCCCACCATCAATGTGAAATATCAAAAATCTTCACAAAAAAAGTCAACTGATCAAAAATCACAGATGCACAAATAATATTTTAGAAAGCAATTCATCTGAAGGTTTTTTGACAAAGGGGATTATGGAACTGAAATGTAATTATCTTGGCATTTAAGTTTCTATTTCAACCATGTGGTTTGGTTTACATATTTGATTGCAAAGTTTTATCATTCAAAACACCCTATAGGTCTCTTTTTCATTGCAGACACAAGGCAAGTACAGCCGTCTCCACCATGGTCCTACGACCAGTCCTACCAGTACCTGGGCTCCATTGCCACCCCCTCTGTGCACCCCGCCACGCCAATATCACCCGGCAGGGCTAGCGGCATGACATCCCTCACCGCAGAGCTTTCAAGCCGGCTGTCAAGTAAGTACCTAAAAGTTTGTCCCCCCACACCCAGCCTCACCAAAGCCTTGAGGCTGTCTCCAGTGCAAACAGGTTGCAGCATCCTAGGGTGCTGCCACAGCTTTTCTCCAGTTGCATTGAAGCCTACTGCAGGCCCTCTGAGACAAGCCTTCTCCCAACACTTTGCTTGGATTTGTGCAAAGAGTAAATAAATATGGTCTGGGCCCAACATATATTGTCAAAAAAGACAAAAAAAAAAAAAAAAGAGGAGAGAGTAGCACTTTGCAGATGTATGGAACTATAAAAATAGTTTGGAGTGCTGAAGAGCTATCATATCTGCCAAGAAATAAATGCCACAGATATTTCAGTTCTGTTTCCTTCCCTCACTCTAAATTCAGACCAGAGCACAGCAGGTTATGGGTGGACACACTGACTGCAGAATGGTGGGGTTTGACATTTTAAGTGTTGCACTGGATTGTCTTGTTACATCTTCGTCAAATTGTACTGCAGAGGTTTACAAGCCAACATTAAAATATAGCATTGAAGTGAAAGCTACCCCCCTGGTTTCCACCATACTCAACTGACCATCTGCTGACTCTAACCCACACATATTGAACCAATATGTGTGTGTTCAATAGCAGGAATTTTCTTAAAATGAATGAGAGCCATATAATTCAAATTTGCACAGAGCTTTTTCAAAAACATCTTCTTTGGCCGCACATATTGCTCTCATTTGAATACTCAGGGCTTCTTCTAAGATCAGAGAGAATCACTTGAATATGCTCCAGCCTGTCCTATTGTTGTCATATAGAGTCTGCTTTGAAAGAGTCACAGGGATGATGCCCACCAAAAGTAAATTATGTGTTAGATCTGGGTGCTAATTACATCTTAGAGATAACTGAAAATACAGGAAACCATTCAGAAGAAGAAGAAGAAAAAAAGAAATTTCTTGTTTTAAAAAAGGTCTATAGAAATTCTTATTCTTCACTGACACACTCTTCTTTTAAAAAGAAAAGACTCCTTTTTACTTTTTCCCCTGTGTTTTCCTCCCTTTGCACTCCTTTCCACTGGCAAAATACAGAAACAGAGAAAACAGAGAAAGATGAAAAAAAATCTTCTTCATAGCAACCAAAAAATTTCAAGTAAAACAAAGTATTTCATCAAGTGTTTTACTTAGAAATGTATTTTTTCTTCACAGAATTGTTTGAAAACAATATTTACCAGCTATTTTGCTTTTCAAGTCCTATACAAGGGTTCCTGATGCATGTGTAGTTGTAGATATGTAAATCAAACTGAATGGAGATGTTAGTCGCATTTTACCTTTACCAGTGTTGGCAACTGAAATTGCATTCAAATGAGTGAATGCACTCAGTATTGAAATGCGATTATTTTTTGCGTCACCATAGTGCCCAAATGTTGTCATTGTGTACCCGGGCCTGTGATGCACTGTGTGCGTTATGAGCATCAAAGGCTTCCATGGTGGCTGCCCCTGGGAGTGCAGAGTCTAACAGAAGACAGCCACGTATGTGTGGAGTAACTGCACCCTGTGTTTCTTTTGTGCACATGGTGAGCATGGAGGTAGGGCACCAGCACTAGGGCTTGTTGGTGCTTTTTCTGCCCGAGGTCAAAGCAGTCCAAGCGATTTACCTTGGGACAGGCATAGTTTCTCTGTGACTTGTGAAGGAACCTAGAAGAGCTTAGTTCATATGTCAGCATGCTTTCTTTCCTCTCTTAATTCTGTATATGGGAGCTCATCTCTACACATCTTTATATAGAAACATTAATTCTATATTAAACATCATTCAGTAGTCCCAGACAAGTCCTTCACAATATATTCCCCCCAGTTCCATTACTGTCACACACATGTACTGTCTAAGAAATTCCTCCTTGTCAGAACAAAGAGCAAATCTGAGGGGTTTTTAGGCCCTATCATCTAAAGACACAATGATTCAAAAGAAAAAGCAAAGATATGGGACATACTTGAAACACCTTGACATTAAATCTCATTATTCTGCTTTTTGCCAAAACTGGGCAGAAGAAACCCTCATCTGATAAGTGATGTGTCCAGGCAATTTCAAGGTGTTTGGTTTCTTTCTCAGGAATGAGGTGTGGAAGTGCCATTTAAAATCTGGCAGGTTGTCAGAGGCCACCTTCAATCTTAGCTACTCTGAAGCTCCTGCCATTCCATACCATAGTGTATCCTGCCGTGTTAAATCTAAAGGTGCTGGGGTCTAGGGAAAGGAGATGTGTTCAGGGGTCCCATTAATCTTCCAGGAAAAATAGAAGACAAACTCAAAAAGGAACCATACAACATGCGTCAGAGCTTTTCTAAGAAATTTATAGAAATTCATCAGTGTACTGGCTGTGTTGCTGACGAGCTTTCAGAACTTGGCGCTGGAGTGTGTCTGCTCTAGCTTTAAATCTGGTCAGAGCCAAGAGCTTTGTTTTCCCTCTGCTTCTTCTCATGAGTATTTCCTTCAGCGCACGGCTCCTTTTCTACAGACTCCACGCCTTGTCTGACAGAAGAAGTTGTCTTCTGGAAAGATTTTTTCTTAATTGTTATTGTTGTTATTTTAATCATGCATAGCTGCCAACTCTAGGGACTGACACCTTCCATTAATCTGAGTTATGATGAAGATCCTTCCTAAAGAGGCCATTATCTGCTCCGCTTGTTTAATCCTTGCACACCAGGGAAGGAGACGATGGGACCGGGCATACTTCCACTGATGTCAGCCAAAGTGGAGCAGAATTTGACTGTTGTATAAAATATTTCGCTTAGCAGGATGAGAAAGGCTTCTAGCACACATGAAAGGAGGAAAAAAGGCCAACCCCCAAACACATCATTCTGCTCTAAAAAAGGCAGTACTATTGTTGTCCTTTTTATGTACTCATTAGAGCCAAGATTTTCAGAATTTAGTAACAATTATGTAGACATTATATGAGGACCCAGATTGAAGACCTTAAGTGAACCTGGTTTATCTTGACTTTGGTAGTGTTGAGAGTCAGTGGGGGACTGTGCTCCTAAGTGCTGAGAGCTGGACTGAGCCTGTGTGTGTAAACCCCACCTGTGCACGTTCATGTACCTGAAGAACAATCTCCACTCCAGGGAACTTCCCATTTGAGTTGGAAAATAAAACTGGGTGAAAGGAGAGATGATGCAGAAGATGGACAATTTATATTTAGGTCCCATCAGTGTCCCTGGTGAGTCAGGTGAGGCTGGGCAAGGAGCTTAAGATCTCTGTCCCTCTTCCCCACCCACCCCTTGAGGATGAGGACACACTGGAAATGTAAATAATTGCATGTGCTGTAAGGTATCTCAAAGCAAACACATACAAAACAGGGTGAGAGCTTGGCACTCCTTTTTAATTGCTGCTTTACTGAAATTAATCCAAAACATCCAGATCTACGAGCATTACAATGACTGCGTTAGAGAGCAGGTAAGGGATAGCTCTGTTCTGGCAGCTTTGGTTAACCACAGACCAGCATTTGGATGTTGGTTATTGCCTCGAACAGGTGAACCTCCATTCTGTGTGCTCAACAGTTCTCTGTCTCCCTTCTCCACCACCCAGGTGCTTCTGACTTAACTGCGTTCAGTGACCCTCGGGTGGGAATCGACCGCTCCTTCTCCGCGCTCCCCTCCATCTCCGACCCTCGGATGCACTACCCAGGAGCATTTACCTACACGCCGACGCCCGTCAGTTCAGGGATAGGAATTGGTATGTCTGCCATGTCCACAGCCACAAGATACCACACTTACCTCCCGCCTCCCTACCCTGGCTCGTCGCAGGCCCAGGGCAGCCCGTTTCAGACCACCTCACCCTCCTACCACCTCTACTACGGAACCTCCGCTGGCTCCTATCAGTTCTCCATGATCTCAGGGGGGGACCGGTCCCCCCCACGCATCCACCCTCCCTGCACCAATGCCTCCACGGGATCGACGCTCCTCAACCCCAATCTCCCCAACCAAAGCGATGTGGTTGAGGCAGAAGGGAGCCACAGCAACTCCCCCACTAACATGGCGACCACAGCAAGGCTAGAGGAAGCGGTGTGGCGACCATACTGAATGAATTTTAAGTAGTTATGGGTCAGGACTAACATGCTTTCCATTTCCCAGTGCCCATAGGTATCCCATAAACACCCATCTTGCTTATGGGCCCTGCCATGTTCATACATCACTTTCAGAAGCAAACCCTCCAGAAGTCAGCAATCCCAGGAGTGGTGGCGTGTATTAGCCAGCCACTGGTGAAGCGACGTCACTCCAGCAAAGCATCCCTCACGGTGGGCTGAGCTTCTGGAAAGGAGCATACCTGAGTTGGTGGTCCGGAGGTAGTGAGGGTGGGTAGAAAGGTACCCAGTCTGTTTCCAGGCCTGTGGCTTTCTAATGTTCCTGGGCTTGAAGGTCTCCACAGCCCTAAAGAGAGTTTCGGTTCACTTCTATTTTTAAGACTGAAAACCCAAAAAATCTTAGTGAGTTTACTGCATCTTATGGACATTAGCTGTAAGGAAGTATAGGAAGATTCCCAGAGGGAAACTGTGAACGCTTCTGTTTTAGCAATGCTGTGAATGAGAGGTTTTATATGTTGGACTTAATTCTTTCTTTTTTTTTTTTTTTTTTTTTTTTTTATATGGAATTTTTTATTGCTGGGGTTTTTTGTTTTGTTTTGGGTTTGTTTTTTTGTTTGTCTGTTTTTTAGGATGCAGCTCATCCTGCTTTGCATCTAATTTGTTTTATTTCTCTTGGCACCTTACAAATTGAAAAAAAAAAAGATTTTGCTCTTTTTTTGTTTTAATCATGCTTGCTTCTTTCTTGCTTTGTCAACTGAAAGAATCAGCTCCTTTTTCAATGAGTTAATTTAACTTTTTTCTCTTGGACTTTTTTTTTAATACAACGGCTACAGCCTTGGGTCATTTTCAACTACTGTACTACTTTGATGATTTCATTGATATTTATGCTTGATATTTAGACTTTTTCTTATTTGTTGATACTATTATTATTTAAGTATGCCTATATTAAAAAAGATCAGCAATTGCCTTTTTTGGTAGCAGCCAAAGTCAAATTTATCACATTGAAAAAGGCTGGAATAACGATGGGTAAAGTGACCTCCTAATTACCTAGAAATATTGTTTACAATTATCTCACTCTCATTTTACTCAGCTAACTGGGCTCAGATTCTCAAAGGCATTTAGGTGCCCAACTCCCACTGAAATGATTTAGGCACCAAAATCCCTGTGAATTTCTGGGCCTTCCCACCCAGTGGAGTCATCTCTACCTACTTGTTCCTCATTATTCCTTCATCACCATGGTGACCCTCAGGATCAGTAATCAGGATGTACATATTTCATAAGGCAAACTCAATATTCCCTAACTAAATACATCCCCATATGACCCCATTCTGCTCCTGAGCTTGCCTGGACTTCCTAACAGCAGCGGTGGAGGCCTCCTAGTCTTTCAAAGTGAAAGCCAACACGCAGTTAGCATGGCAAGGGTGAAGTCCTGGCTCTGATGGAGTTGGTGTGAGATTTACTCCCAGCTCAGCAGAGCCAAGGTTACTGCGCAGTACAAAAGCCACGTTCCAGTGTGCTGGAAAATAGATCAGTTCATGCACCACGAAATAACTTGCACTGAACAGGGTTGTCAAGCTCATCTGGAAAGCAGGCTAGCAAAGAGGGGGCCTTAACAGTTCTTCTGTCACCATCTTCTGAGGGAAGAGGAAGCGTATGCAAAACTGGTGCATACAATATTCTGTCCTGTAGCAAATATGCAAGGCTTATACTAACAGCATGGTTAATATAGAGTCGTCATCGTTGCCCATCGTTACAGCACAAACATATCAGATGTCACTGTAAAGTTTATGGCACTATTTTATTTGAGGGTTTGGTCTGAATGCAGTTGTTGTACTACTCATTAATTACAAACTGCTGATGTTGACACGTGTGCGTTCCAAATTAGCTGATTATTATTTAATGTACCTCTTAAATGAGTGAAACAATTGCAGGTCAACTCAGAGAGTATTTGAAAGCAGGACTTCAGATCAGTGTTTGATGTTTAAAAAAAATTAAAAGGATTCAAATTAAAAAGATCCTTGGCTGCAGGCAGCAAAACAGCTGGACTTATTTAAAACCATTTGTTTTTCAAGTTTTCTTTTTTTTTTTTTAATATGATTTTGCTTCTTTGTTTAAGTCAGATGCAGTAGCACTTTGGTATTGAAAAGTTACAAATTGAAGAATTTACATTGTCAATAAGGTCATTTTTGTGCAGAAAATAGGGAGTGTTTCAAGAGATCTCAGCAAAAGTTCCAAATGTTTCTGTTAAAATACATGCGTGGCCTTGTGCTTTTCATTTAGTGTAATATTCTTTGTAATTTTCTAGAGTGTGCTCTGAACAAAAAAGGCAGAAAACATCAAAATTACATCAGAACATTTAAAAATATATTTTGGAAGTATGGAGACCTTGCTGAATACAGAAATACAGAGACCCTACCTGTTGTGACATTTACATAGTTGGAATCTCACCTCTTCAGTAGCCTAAAAAAAAGTCCTTCATCACTAAACAATAGCTCTGTTGCAGAATCCATCTTACACATTCTCTGTCATCGTGCAATTAAAAATCATCATTTACTACAGTTCTCACATCTGCCTTGTGACTGGACCACCCAAGTGCATAGTACTGCAACGTGAACCCCGAAGTGAGGGAAGGGAGAGGACCTCAGAGGAGCCGGATGCCTCACCGCAGAGGGCAGGGCTGCTGTGGCCGGGTGACTTCAGCCTCGTGGCAGAAGTGAGGTTGATGTGGTTAATACGTTCCCAGGGCTGTCTGTCGCCACAGCCTGCTTTCTGCTAAAGCCCTTTGCCCCTTTTAGCCTGTAGTATTGTACAAGATCAGGGATTCAGAAGAATGGGGAGTTGGCATCTCTCAGCCTGGAGATTAGACCCTACACTGAACATTTCTTGTATCTACACATCTACTTTCTCCACACTTGTCGTAAAGGTGAAGCTTAATTTTACTCTCCCTGGTGTGAACAGGCTGAGAAGTTTCAGAACTGGTCACACACTCATCCTGTGTCCTTACTGGCACATCACAAAACCCTGGGATTGCCCAGTGTCTCAGTTGAGATAATTGCCAGCAACTGAACTTCTGAGTCTAACCTCCCTTTGCATGTCAAGCACAGCACAAAGCAGCACCCTCATTACAGAGGAAAAATTAAGTTTGTTATCCCCCCAATTAGTCTGTTTAATCACTGTGGGTTTCACAGTTTACCCAAATTTATATTTTTGTAGCCATCCCGTGTCCCACTAAGGACAGCAAAGATCTTCAAGGCTGTAAAAATGCACTCATGTTGTTGCTCTTGTATCTTAAGAGCACTTAGCAGGCAAAAAGAGGACATTTGGATAAAACATTTCCCCCATTCACCCATCTCCAAATTATAGTATATAAGTATATATTTTTATATATATTATATATATATATATTTATGTAGTTTTATCATCCTGGTAGCTGAAAGGAATCAAAAAAGAATTATTGTGCTTCTGTTCACAAGTTGCAGTCAGCAGAGTGCCTTAGATACCTTTCTATACCGAAACAGTCAATGGCAGTCCTTACTATCGGCTTGTGTGATCCTTTCACAAGACACAACTCACTGTCCAGATGCAGCTGTATCAAACAACTTGAAAGTAAAACACAGGGCCCAGCTCTTATGTGCTCTGAGGCCCATTACTTTGCTTTCAAACAACATTTATGCTCACTTCAAGAGCTCCTGCTACTCTTCAGGGTGAGGTACAGAAGCAAGGGGGAGGTGGATGCAGAGTGCATCCCTGCTATGAAGGATCTGATTTATAGAATTATGCCAAATTATCCGCTGGAAAGGAGAAAAACCCTTTCCTCCAAATGGCCCACAGTCTTTGTCAGAGTGTTCCGAATTGCCTGCACTCTTGAAACATTCATTACTGCTTTCTGGGTGACCTTTTCCATTGGTGTATTTGAAGATTCAGGAGAAGTGGATCATTTTTCTATTTGAGCAAAACACTTGCTTGTTTTCCTGCATCATAACAGTTTTGTATTTTATTTTTGTTAACCTTGCTTGGTCAGTACCGATCACTTGGCATTTTTCTCCTTGTCCTAAAAGGGTTGCATCAACAGAGTTACTTGTATTTATGTCTGTAAATAGATTTCAAAAGCTTCATAGCAAAATATTTAGTGCTTGTAATTACTCTGCGTTTTTTTCATTTTTCTGTGTTTTTAATGAACTTACCTTTGTGTTTGCTTAAATACTGTAGTGAGACTTATTTCTTTCCGAATTAGTTATTTTAGGCTTCAAGATTAACTACATTTATTCACTTTTGTAAACAGTTATAGCATGGTCTCTATTCAACATTCTTCACTTTTTTGTGGTAGGGGAGAAATGAATGTGCAAAAATCTGTGGGTTATTTGTGGTGTTCTGGGTTTGACAGTCACATCTTTAAAACAAAAACTAAACTTTCAGTCTGAGGTGGCTGTATGGCAAGTCTGAGGGGAGGACACAGCGGGAGACGCACTCCTATCAGAATAGCATCAAAGTGTATTTGTTCAGCATTTACTGGCTATGTTTACAAAACAGATGCTGCAGCATCACCCAACAGTCACATTTTGCCTTGGCACTGTCATGCTGAACATTTCCAGAGGGGGAAACTACCAGGTTCTGGAAGTTTGGGGTTTTTTTGTTTTTGATTGCAGGGGATTTTTCTTTGAGGGGGGGCGGGAGGGCAGGGGGGGGACGCTGTTTTTTGGAACCAGATAGGAAAAGAGAATAGAGTAGATTTTTCCCCCACTACAGGAAGTCTCTAGATACCACGTCAGAGTAGACTCTTGCTGTACATAGGGATGGCTGTGTCCAGCGCCACAGGAGAATTCATTACAACTAGCACACAGAGCAGCTGGACTGCTGCGTTAGTTCTAATGAAGACTTTCTTTCTTTCCTTCTTTCTTTCTTTGTACCACAGTTTCCTCTGTAAATTCAGTATCATAATTAGTGTGAATGACAAATAAAATGTTTGACAAGTATGCACAATGGCCTGGTACGTTCTTTCATCAGGGAGAAAACAATCCTCTCAGAGAAAAAGTAACAATCAGAGAAAGGGTATTGACTGTGTATCACTCACAACATCAAAAATATGTCTCCATACTTTTACTGTTTTCTTTCATTTTTAACAAAAAAAGGCATTTTCCTGCTGCGGAGTGACCTGGCAAAAGGCATGCAATCCAATAGGACCATCAAAATAGGACTGAAATGAGACTCTGCAGATACAGAAGCCTAGTAATTGTATTATATCTCAGGATTCTTGATTGAGTTTCAATACTTCAAGGTCATCTACAGCTCTTATTTTTCTCCCTTAGTCTTTTCTTTCTTGGATTGGATCCTTTTTGATATTGATGAGTTCAACCTTAATTCAGGAGCACCAAACCAGATAGTTTGAGGTCATACTACTTATGAGATACGTTGGTTGTTTTTAAATAAATAATGAAACAGCAGTGTTAATGAAACATTAATATGGGGGAACCAAGCTTTCAAAATGAGGAAAAAACCCAGAGTCAATATTAAAAGTTCAATCTGAAAGCCCCTGTATCTATGCATATATATATGTAATCTTCTAATATTGGCCCTACACAACATATTGCATTATATTAAAGAAGCTTTCAGTAGTATCCTTCTACACAATAATGTATATATACAAAGGTTAACTTTTATCTACTACTCTCAGTGAAGTGAAAAACAAGCTACAAAACAATTAAAAGGTGGGGTTTTTCTGACAACTTGTCAGGTAGCACCCCATCTCTCAAATGATAATTCATATTATCTTTTTTAAATTAGGGTCAAGACACTAAGAGAAAACAGTTTCTGAATTCCAGATACCTCCTTAATGGTCAGAAATGCTAACACAAACCTCTGACGTTGTTACTGGTTACCCTGCTCAGTATGACCATCTGACATTTCTTTCTGGCACAATCCCATGTTCTCCTAACAATATTGCACTTATATTTTTGCAAGGGTCTACCCTACAGATTCTTCTTCTTATTCTGTGAAACCCAAGAGCACTTCTTTAGAGAAGGATGATGAAGTAGAGCACAGATTTATTTTGTTTCTTACTTTAACACAACAGGAAAAGAAGCTACAAATAGCAACAGTCAAAACAAAAAAATACTGCACTGAAGGGCATCTCAACAGAAATTTTTGTTGCTTGATTTTAAAGACTATGTAGAGGATGTAGCAGCAGAGTTCTCATTTTGTGCGAAAGGGTAAGGCGTCAGACTGCCATGGCCATTTTAACCAGGTGCACATACCCCACTGCCACTGAGGCTGCCTGCCCTTGTGAGAAAGGCTGCGTCTTTCTTACTTGACAGCAGCAGCTGAGGCGTTTGTGCAGGCCAGTTGGACTGAGACAAGTCCGTCCTAGCCCCAAGCCCACCACCAGCTTTCACAGTGGTTATACCATTCCAGATCAGTGGCACCCGGTTTCTGCAGGGTGCACGAAGGAAGCAAGGGAAGCTGCCCTCTCCCGCCCCTCTGCCTTCCACCCTGCCCAGGGCAGCTGGCAAAGGGTGGGGGGAGCTGAGAGATTGCTCAGGAGCAGGCAGTGCGCAGTCAGGGCAGCCCTCTGGGATCCCTGGGCACACAAGGTGGCCCTGTCATGACTGTTTTGGCAGCTGAAAAAGGCCAGGTCAATCCCCCTCTTCTGGCTGCTTGAGGGGGGGAAGAGGAAAGGGCAAAGAAGGTGACAAAGACTAAGGCTGGAGGGTGCTGTTTGTGAGAGGAGGGGCTGGCAAGGGCGAACGCAAAAGGTTGTTGACTTGTTGCACCTCACACCCTGACTGACAGCTTTTAATGACGTTTAATTATAAAGGCCATTGTCATGGGTGTTCTCCCACACTGCTTTGTTTGACTTGTGCAATGAGGAAACAGCCGTAAGCCAGGCTCCAGAGCAAAAGCTGCTTATTAAATACTATCAGCCCGCAAGGCACCGTACAGCTCAACACAGCTGTCCTGGGAAGACAACACAGGTGTGTTACCTTCAGTGTACATGGCTTTTTCCCCCTTTTCAGTGGCTTGTCTCACAAGACAAGAGGCTTGGATTACTGGTGCAGGGTACTGTGCCCAAAAGTTATATCCCTTCTTCTGAGCAGGCGTGGGAATGGTCGTTACTGGCACAGCATGTGTGGTCACAGAACGGACAGTAAATTGAATTATCTGCTCTGAAACAGACCTTGTTCACAGCATTCATAGCTTAGAGGCCTACTACCACTGCAACTGCTATGACACTGGAAGACCTTCTAATGGCACTGTGGTTTCCAGACGTGACTAAAATATGACTCAGTCCAGCCCTGTGAATGGGCCAAAAATACAATTTATCCGTGGCCCCATATCTTTTTACAGTTCTGTGCTTTTTACAGTTCTATAAGATTATTTGGGAACATACCTCGACATGACTTTATGCACCCCCTTCTTCTCCCTGTAAGACAGCACCTTTTTCCACTGTTTAACTATGTTGAGGGCTTACATTAACTTTGCCACTGGGATGCCCTGTGGAGCAGAACTTCTAATGTAGGCAGGATCTGAGGGAAGGAATGTCCGAATTACAGCTCATCTCAACTCTTGCCTGCTGGGGGAGGGAGGCACACTGCAGATAAAAGCATGTTTAACCCTGAGGAGAAGGAAAATAAAAGCTCAGAACCTACAGGTCTTCATTGGAATGTCTAGCTACTGAATTAGGAAGCTTGTTTTCTGGTTTTAAGTTACAGGGACACCTAGAAGTCTCCCAGACTGGATTAGTCAGCACGAGTCACTGTCTGGGAATTGTTTGGGTTTGTGAGAGGAGGATAAAACAATTTAGAAAGAAAATCTAATACACAGATTTAAAACATAGCCTGCTTTCAGAGCAGGGAGGGGGTTGGGTCTGATTTGTCGGTTTATAAAATGCTGGTTCCTAAGGGTAGCAAGGCTGTCAAAAGAGAGAGAACCTGTTCCCTGCTGATGCAGAATTGTTTCCTGTAGCATGTACAAAGTGCCTCCAGCTGTTTTCAAATGCCCCAAACACAGGAACATCTGTAGCTTTTCTGGGGAAGCTTAGACAGCAATCATACTATTATCTGCTGCTACGCTTGACACGTCCTGTAAGCAGAGAAGACAGCCTGTATTCAGGGCAGCCTGCAGTTACAGTTCCTCAGGAGGTCTCTGACATCTGGGTGTGCTTCACACGGCCACCGGGTTTATGCCTGCTGGCTGTTTAGTCCCATTTCCCCTGTTTTATCACACCAGAATCCCACAGGACCAAGACCTCCCAGTTCAGAAGGCAGCTCTGTTGCCATCTGCAGGGATACCACAGGTACAAGGTGTGTGCCTGAGCAACACTGAACCCCATGCCACAGAGCCCAGCCCAGGTATTCCAGTGTCCTCTAATACCACCAACCACTCAGCTTTTTTATATGGCCTTCTTCAAAGGAGCCCAGTGGTCAAATGGCACTATGTCTTTGCATTGGTGAGCATCACAGGCATGGAGGTCCTTCAAAATTGGCTGAAAATAGCTATTTTTCACTGAAATAGTACAATCCCTGCATGAAGACCCTGTGGCAAACTTCAACCTTCCTCTCCTAGATGTGTGTGATAGTTGCTCTGAAACAAGGCAATATGGGTTATTTTACACAGAGAACGTTTCCTGTTTCACTTTCACTGTGGAAAACGATAGCTAAATTTGCAGGGGAGCAACTGTCCTCCTTTTCTTTTCCTATTCTGCTCCCTCCTCTAACTCAGGTCTCTGATATTTCTCCAGCCTCCTGAAGAACTGGGAGCTCAGTGATGTCAGTCCAAGACATGTAACATTGTGCAGTGTATGATCACAGCCGGTCAAATGCCAGCATGTCCATCCCATGGGCATTATGATTCTGGGGCTGGATGAAAGGACGAACAGTTGTTCTATTTCGGAACAGAAAGTCACATTTCCAAAACTTTCTGCACACGGCAAACATCTGTCCTTGTGATTCTGAAATAATGTTCAGTAGTATCTTTCTGAAAATGCTGAAACCAAAATGATCTTGGTTGCCAAAGGTTGGAGCCTGCCAGCTTAGCTGGGAATCCTGGGCCTTCCAGGATCCTCACTCTGTGGGAAGTAGGCAATGCTGCTGATCGGCAACAACGGTGACATGGTTGGGATGAGTCAGCATGTTGCACCACAGTTTATCAGAAATATTTCTGACCAGTGCCAGGTATGAGTGGCCAAAAGCAAGCTCTTCTTACACAGGCATTTTTGGCTTCTTTTCAGTGCTGTCAGGACCGTGGCTGTGATCCCATGGGCTCACTTGGGTGACCTTGCAGGCCTAAGGTATTAAAAGGGGCAGATATTTTGCCTTGTAGTTCTGCCTTGCCAAATGTGATCCCTTTAGTTTGACTTGATTAGTAAGATCATTTTGTAATGCCCTGTATACTTCTTAACCTCCCTGGGTCTTGAAGCATATCACCTATTGGAAAACATTTGTGTCATTCCTCAGTGTCCTATAGCCAAGCTTGACATTTTCTGCTTTGTAAAGTCTTTCATGTACCTTAATTCTCCTTAAGACATAAAATTTGGGGTTACACTCCTCTTAATTCTCCCGAAGTTTAAGTTAATAAATGAGGAGTGAATCCAGCAAAGCAGAGATGTCTTTTACCCACAAACAGATCATAAGAGACTTTAAAGGCTGGCAGGCTACTCTGTTTCAATAAGTAGCCTATAGCTGAACTGGTATTTGGCTTCAGCTGCTGTCTCCAGAACAAATAACCTGCCAGTGTTCTCCCTCACCCTTAAAGAGGTGGCTTCTTCTCACTGATATTTGCTTGTAACTCTTTCCTCTAAGAAGGTTACATCAGTCCATAGCCAGCAACCAGAGAGGACAGGAAATGGGGAAGGAATGAAAGGAAGAAAATTCATTAAAATCATGAAGCATGATTTGGAAGATAAAACAAGTATATAGTCACTTTGCAAAGCATGTTTATTCTCTGTAAATGTCTCAAGCAATGGTCTTTGGGGCTGTCTTTGTTGCCATGTCTCCATTGCTGTCTGTCTCACAGGAGGTGACTTTCTTTGACTCTCCAATGTCTGCTTATCAGATTTTTAAAGTCTTAAGATGCATCATTCATCCACACCTTGCTGTAGCATATATATAATTGCATGGTATGGTCAAGAAGTTTCCAAGTGTCCATTCAGCCAGTTCCATTGAAGATGAAAAAGGAGTCACTCATTGCTGAGTCCCCTCCTCGGGAGTGGTGAATTTTGCTGCTTCTCAAGGCTTTCAATACAACAGTCTACTGAGACAAGAGTGGGTGGAAGAGAGCGAGCCCTTCAGTCACTCCTTGTGAGGGATATTTTTGTGCTCTCGTTGCAAAAATACCTACAGGCATATTGAGATTTCCCTCCCACAGGAAGCTTGGTGATTTCATTAACACAGCTACATGAAGCAAAAGTGAGCTGTGTTTGGTCTGTCTTTTGAAGGGAGAAAAGGAATGAGTGGGGGGCCAAATATATTCCAAACTTTTAAATAAGTAAGGTAATGTTTCCTCTCTGTTATCCCTCCCACCTGGATTTGCAACTAGGAAAGCAAAAAAAGTTCTAGCAGAAAAAATAAGTTCTGCTAAAGAGAATGAGGTTTTTCACTGTCTGTTACGGAGGTGCAAGAACAGTCCCCAAAGTGGTTTCTCCTTCCAGTGCAGGAAGCTGTAAACGGCTGAAAAAAAGGAAATATTCTGAGGGTTTTTTTCTATCCTTGATAAACCAAACATATATTAGAGCTAAACCATCCTAGGAACTAGGTTCCCCTCTGTGATGCTAATGGCGACAGATGCTGCAAGCAGGAGAACAACCCCATCTTCTCACTGTGATTGTTCAGCATCTCTCATAATTAAATTCCTCAAGTGTCTCTTTTCTCCTTTGTACCACTGCTCACACACACTATGGAGCTTTATGATCCAGTTACTCTCAGTTGCTGGTAATAATCCACCATTAGAAATTAACACAGCTCCCACAAGTTGCTTATCTTCTTGCCAGTTGTTACGATGCTTTACTAAATGTAGGTATTTCTGTACTTTTCCCCCTTTCCTGTCCCTCAGAATGTCTCTCTATTTGTCCAGCTCAGATGTGTTCTTCCATCACCTCTGGTTGGAATCCATCCCTGTGTGGTCTCTCATCAGATGTGTCTCTCTTTCAGATGAGTCCATGGGCCATACAGATACCTATCAGGGGGTAAGCCCCTGCTGCTGCAGCAAGATGTACCCTGTCTTGGGTGCCATTGGTAAATTTAGACATGTTTGCTGGGTGACATATCTTAGCACAGCATGTACTTGACTAAGGATCTGTCCCTGGGTTCTTCACTTGCTGATGGCTGTAGCAAAATCCCTTCCTTCCTGTGCCTCGGTTTCCTCATCTGCAAATGGGTAGTGACATTGACCTTCTTTGTAAAGCACTTTGAGCTCCATTGATGAAAAGGTCTACAGAGAGGAGGTTGTTGTTATTGTTGTCTGCAGTTTAAAAACATGCTCATAAATCATCTTTCAGGGATAGTGAAGCAGGTTTCATTGGCTCTGGAGCTGGGTGACTGAACAGAGAAGAATTTCCTTCTTTGGCATTTTCCCCTAGTTTTAATAACTTTGAACTCTTACTTTAGATCTTGTTTACATTAGGCTGGTTTAGTAACTGTGTGTCTCCCTCCAGCAATTGTCTCCCTCTTCCCCACCTTCCTCAGGTATTTAGTTTAGGTACCAAACATCTGACTCAGGTCTTCCTGGAGATTGGCTGAGCCGGGGTGGATGAAGAAGGAATTATTTTTCCCTGTCGGTGAGTAGAGGGACTTAACGGGGGAAGGAGGCGGAGGCCGGGACTGTCATGGACACGGGCCCTGGGAACATAAAAAATCTAGGCTGTTACCACACCCATTTGGCCACTTGATGAAATGTTAAACACAAACTGTACGGATGGCCTGTGCTAAAAATGTTCAGGTCAGAGAATTGTAATGGTTCTTTCTAAGCTTTACAAGCTGCGATGCCTGCCTTTCGGGGCAGGGAGGGGAAGAGAAGCTTTTTTAAAAGCAGCAGGTCACTCACAGCTAAACTGCTGCTGGTTAGTTACACACGTGCATTTATCACAGCGTGACCCACAGAACTTGACCCCCACCAGGGCCAGCATAGCTGCTTCTTGTTCGGTTTGCCTTTGAGAGGCCCTGACACGCCAAGGGCTCGTTCAGCGCCCGGCCAGAGCTGTCCCGCCAGAGCAGGGCCTCCGTTCCCCAGAAGCTCATCACGGACGCGGGCCCGAGCTGGCACCCCGGGCTCTCGGGGCGGGCGCAGCTCTTGCTGCGAGGGGGAAGCTCCCCGCTGCTCACCCCTGTGG
>NW_020799091.1:98000806-98050780 GCF_003259725.1 Athene cunicularia
CAGGCCCGGGGTGGAGGGGGCGGCGGCTGGCGGTAGCGCCTCCCCGCCGGGCAGGAGCGGGGCCTGCTCCGGGGAGAAACGAGGGCTGCGGTGCCCTGACGAGGGGGGTGAGATGACAGGGGGCTAAGATAAGGGGCGCCTCAGGGGCACACCGTCTGCTGTGGCCGGGTAAGGAACCCGGCGGACAGGACTCCGGGTGCTGCAGCTGCAGCCCTTCCTCACCGGGCCTGGCTTTTTTGCGAGCCTCAGTAATGCGCTGCATGAGGAAACAGCTTTATAAAACCCGAGTCTTGTCTAGCCCGGGTGTTAGCAGAGCCCTGCATCCATAGGTGAGATTTTCCCCACAAGCCGGTAGCCACTAACCTCCCTGAGATTTCGCTCCCTCTCTGCACGGCCAGGAAGCGGTTTGCAGTCAGCAGGGTTGGCAGGTGCCGGGAGTCAGGGGTTATGATTCTTAGGCTGCCCTTTCAAAGGGTTATTACCCTCCATGGGGATCTGCAGCGTGATGGCACCTCAGAGCAAGAAGAAACTGAAATTAAACAAATACAAGTAATTGTCAGGCATTAAATCTAACAGTACCTGAAGGCTGAGCCTCCCACAACAAGGCCCTGCTATTTGACGGGAATCTGAAAGCTGTTTGATACGCTGTTAAATCAGTAAAGGGAGAGAGGAGGCGTTTGCAAAATTTGTTTGGCGTCTGTGAACTTAGCAAATAGTTTTTCGGTTCACATGGTGCTGGCTTGCTGGCTTGAAATTCGAAAGGTCATTCTATGAAGCAGTAGCTAGGTGCCGGGCTTGAGAGCAGCAGGGTAGGCGGGACGGCGAAAGGCCTCAGCCATTCTCTGGGCCTCACAGCGGAGCCTGTGGAGCCCTGCAGCTCAACAAGGCTGCAGCCAGGCACTACCAGGAGGAATGGATGGATATATGTTAGCAGTAGCTGCAGGAAGGATAGCAACATGCTTTTCCTCCTGACAGAAGAGAGATTTTAAAAAGCCATTGACCTTGTCTGCAAGACATTTTCGCCTACTGTGTTCATTGCTGCTGGATGAGATTTTTCAAAGCCATGCCAAGGGTGTATGTAGCTATATATCTTCTGTGAAAGTGAATGGAATACATCCATCTGGCATTTCTTTCCAAGCTGCAGCCACGGATTCTGTCCTCGCTTCTTCATCTCGGAAAAAGTCTTGTCACCGTCTCTGTCACCACGTGGGGGTCTTGAGCAACATGACTCAAGGGAAGGATGGCCTGGAGGGGTCTGAAACGTCATTGCAAGGAGTAGGGGCAATGAAATCTGAGAAAGAAAAGGCTTGGGCGTACCACTGAGATGAGATTAATTATTTTAAAGCTTCTGACAATTGCAGATCTCTAAATCTGAAGAGAAATAAAATTCTTAACTTAGTTTTCCTATAAGAGTCTTTTATAATTAACTGAATCCAAACCTGTCAGGAAGGTAAACAGCATTGGATCTCTGCACTTGGGCCTTGTAATCAGGCCCATTCAGAGAGAAATCCTGACTTTACCAGACAGATGGATTAGCTGCGAAGGCACCGATCAGACAACCAGAGAGATCCATAAATGCTTATGGGGAATAAATTTCAAGAAGTCTTGATCAAAACTGTCAGGAGCCATAAATGCATCCAGATGGGAAATAGCTCAGAAGAACTTCCCATTGCCACATCAGAGACCTGGAAGCTTGGAAAATGTTGAAAGTTGACTGTAACTTGAGGTTCAAAGCTAATAGGCTGGGTTGTCTGCAGTACTGTGTTATGGCTGTAATCTCAGCAATGCATCAGGCGCCCTGGCTGGCTGATAGGAAGACTTTGTCTCCTGAAGCAGGCCAATTCCTAGTCCTTCAACAATGTGCAGAATATTAGTACTCATTGCTTGCCTTCCATTCTTTCACATCCAAACTTTTGGAGCACCAAATACTTTGACATCCTGGATCTGCGAGATGGCTTGAGCCCTGTGACAGCATGTTTCCAGTCACATCTGACAAGCTATCCCTGAAATTTATGGCTTTTTTTAGTAGAATCCATGCTCATCCAAAAATCATAGGAAGGTGCCAGATAACAAACCAGATTGTTCAGATGTGTTTCTCTGCTTTATTGATGCTGTATCATCTACATGTTTGGTTTCACTTCAGGTGTAAATAAGTTACCACTTCACTGTGACTATAGCAGCTATCAAAGAGTTTCACTGGAGTATTCCTTTTGGCAAAACCAGGATCTGTAAATGTCAGGTGGTTTTTAAATACAATCTGGCAAGCAGATTTTTGGTAAAACTTTGGCCTTGATCTGAACATATCCCATTTCCCATTCTACAAGTTCAGACACAGAGGCTGTTGTATCTCTAAGAAAGAGGCTAATCAAAGGGAGAGGCTCAGTACAATTTTTATTTCTGATGAGCATTCCCAAAAGAAGAGCAGATTATTTTGCTGATCAAAGTCATAAATTCTGATTTTGATACTGTCAGGCACTAACAGGCTTGAGTGTCCCTGCCCAGCCTCCCCTGGGCCTGCCCCCACTCTTGCTCATGGGCCAGGAGCCCCATTTCAGTGCTGGTTCTGCATTGATCCTGGCCCTGACTCACTCCCTCGCTGTGATGGAAGCTGTCGATGGACTCTGCTACCAGCCCCTGGCTCTGCCTGCTGCCTTCAGACCCAGAAGGACAGTTCCTGTCAGTGAGAGCACTGCCTGCACTGGAGTCACCCTTTTCTCCTGGGTCCCCATTCCATAGGGATCATATGGCCCTTGCTGCTCCCTGGCAGGTACACTGAATAACAAAAATCACAACAAATAATTTTAGAAGTCCAGCAAACAACATCTTATGTCAACAAAAGGCATTTGTGTCCAAGACCAGTTATCTTTCCTGGTATGGTTATGTGGGTTTTTTTTCACTGAAAATACACCACAGTTAGCACTAATGGACACTGCTGTTATTGCTTCTTCAGAGAGGTCAATGGCTCACCATATGCGGAAGTTAAACTGATCATAACTTGGGCCAGCCCTTCTGAGGCAGAGCAGCAGCAATGAGTGAGGGAAATTGCTACTGCTGTTGACCAGGTTCTTCTCGGGAGCTTGCTTGTCTCCAGAATCATCAAGCATTTTCTCTCACAAGGCTTAAAAATAAATTTAAAATAAGTTTTATGAAATCCTGAAGAAGTTAATAGAGCTACACAGTAAGAATCAACATTGCAATGAAAGAAAGTTGTGACCTTAACACAACATGATTTGGCAGGTTGGAGTGGGAAATGGAAGTAATAGCCACGTATCCCAAATTGCATGTTAATGTTTATGTAGCGCAGTGGAAAGACCCATGAGGTTAGCCTGTAGTACTTGAAGCATCCTAAGTAAAACAAGCGCTCTGAGATCTTCCCACCCAGTTTCCTAAGAGCCTTGCTTTGCCATTTAGCTGGAAGGAGTATGCCCAGAGCTAGCCATTGGTGTTGTTTCTGATAAACATTGCACTAAGGAAAGGCAGGACCTGCTACTTCATTCCTGGGTGACCTGGCAGGGTGTCTACAGAAAAAATTTTAACAACCTGTGGCGGTTCTTACTGAACCTATGATGCCCCTTGTCTGTAACCCCAGTACAGACCTAATCCAAAGCAGCATGCCAGTACCCTGCCAGCCAGTACCGTAAGGTAGACTGCATTTCTTTTGGTAGCATTAAGATAGGATGCTGTGTTTCATTGCCATGCTTAACTTTCAACACTAACCAGTTCCAAACATAGGCATAGTCTGACTAATTGTAGGTGAATGAAAGTAGGTGTGTGTTCTTTGGCTTGGTCCAGGCCTTGAAAAAGAAGCTGTAAAGTAAAGTATAAAACAAGTGCATTTTATCAAGTTCACATGTTTTCACAGAGGAATATATTTTTTATGGTAGAAAAAAAAAAAAAAAAAAAAAAGATTTACATACTTACTGCATACAGAAATTCCTCCTTTCTTTCACTTAGATATGCCTGTCTTTAACATATAGTAAACTAGATGTCTCAGAATCATTAATGCATTTATTTTCATTGCTGTCCTGGAAGTTAGATATTCATGAACCATAATTTTAAGCAGTATGAGTTCAGACAGCTGCATAATAACTAGGAGCAACTCTTACTACAGGCCAGAGTCATACAAGATGCAGGCCTGGGCAGCTGCTTCTTCATGAGGTTCCAGAACTGCTGCTGTCTCTACATGGAAATGCTGCTGACCTGAGTTATCTGCCCAGCAGTGGAAATGGCCCCTAGCTGTGCAGTCCTGTTAGCAAATGTGTTGTCAAGAGATTTTTTTTTTTTCTCCTTTTGACAGTTGTCAGCCTTGCTTTACAACCAGCCTAAAAGAGAGACCAGTGGTCTCACCACTCCAAGGAGAAGCAAAAATAGAGTACTCCATTGATTTCTCATAGAGGAAAGTAAAGATAAATGAAAGGAACTGATGGGCAGGCCTGAAACATACTTACTTTGCACACATTATTTTATTATGTTTGGGAGGCATTTCTGGTAAAAAGAGCAGCATAATTAAGCGGAGGAATGTTTGTAATTGTAACTAGGGATAGAAGTCTGGGCCAAGGAGCTACGCTTCAGTGTCCCTGGGGTGAGTTGGTCACCCTTACCAGGGCAATAGTTTCCAGAACTGGAATGCAAAAGTTATAGCCTCAAAAAAATAAAACAACAAACCAAAACCAAAATGGAAGAGAAGCAAAAGAAAAAGGCTTTGATTAAAAGTTTTCTTTAAGGAGTAAATCAGGACAAAATCTGTTCAGAAGTTCTCCAAAGTGAGAGACAAAGAAGGGATGAAGGGTTTCCTGAATGCACAGGGATGGAGGGTAATCTGAGATGTTGCATGCAGTCTTGCTGGAGAGCTTGAAAAACAGAAATTTTCTCCAACACTGGCTTGGAGAGTGAGGACTGGCGAGAGGGAATGGTAAGGGAGCCCACAGCCTGAATCAGCCCCTGCTGCTCAGCACAATTTGACCAGCCCAAGCTGGAAGTGGGATGTTACTGCAGGAGGTAGGGAAGCAACTGAGAGCTGAGCTAACCAGCTTACCCAAAAAAGATGACTGTCAAATACACCAGGAGTTAAATGTTGTCTGCTATGCTCTTTATCTGCCTTTCTTCCATTAATAAAACATTGTTTATTAAGGAAACTGAGTCATGTTTGCAAATGAAGAAAATTAGCTTGCTGAGCACCAGAAAGTTTAGTTTTAATTTTCCCAAGCTTCTGTATGGGCATCTGGGTTTAGAAGTGACCCCTACGATTTGAATTCAGACTTTGTTGCCAGTCAAGTCCCAACAGAAGGGTTGTATAAGCAAATGAAGTTTATCTAGCCTTTCCCTGCCCAAGGCCTCAAACAGCAGCTTCAGCTCCTTTTTTAAATCCAGGCTATGTGGGATCCTGTCAAAACAATTCACTAGTCTCTTTCTTGTGGTTTCTTTAGCCAAAAGCACAGCAAAAATCTGTCTGTACTCAGCTCTGACCGCTCGCCCAAGCTTTGGTTTCAAGAAACTGTCAACAAACAGGAGGCAGAGTCATGCTGAAATGTCAGCTCACCTGAGACCAGCCACAAGTGACCAGCAAAAGGCTGACAAAATAGCCACAGGAACCATTTGCAACAGGGCCAGATAGGGTACTATTTATTCAGTATGAATGAATTTTGGGTGAGGCATTGTTGGGCTGGGGGAATTCTTCAGAATGAATCTCAGGGAGGACTGGTCAAGTGCATCCTTTCAGGGTGGCCTAGTATTTTCTCTTTCAGTAAGAAGACCAACCTTCTCCTCCAGCAGTGCACTTGCAACACATCGTGCATGTGCTGGAAAAAGAAAGCAGTTTTGTAGTGAAGGTACGGGAGAAGAGAGCTGCTCTTTGTTCCCAGCATTGCTCTCAGCCCTCTCGCTGTACTTGAGGAACCTCACTTAGATTTTAGGTTTCTTTCTCTGAGCCTCAGCAATGCTTTCCCTGCAGGAAAGCTGCAGTTTGTGAAGCCCCATTAGTCACTGGTGGAACCCGAAAAGTGGGCATATGGAGTTAGCTACGCAAACTGCATTGCAGTGGGCGGTGCGGCCCTGTGCCAGGACCAAAAGGCAGCCTTTTGCCCAGTCAGATGGCAGTGCTCACCCCAAGCTGCTTCTCTTTCCCCAGTGTGGTTCTGGGACTCTTTTTCCCTGTGTTACACTGCCTGGATGTTGGGCAAGTACAGTCCAGGGTGTACCATGAAGTTCAGCTACCGTTCTGCTACTGAGAATGCCCCTTGCAGCCTTTCCTCCGGCACCAAATGCCTCTGACAAACAGGAGGAAAGCTCTTGGCTATCACTCCCTGCAAGCTGAGGCAAGCTCTTGAACCAGTGGTATATCACTCCCACTCCACTTTTGGCTGCCAGCAGTGGAGTCATTTAGCCCTGCATCTGACAGATTCACCCAGGCTGGTTACAACCCTATCTCACATTTTGATGTAGTCCCCAGGAGCACATGACAGAGTTTGGAGGCTTTGCTATTTATTCAGTTCCTCACTGTTTGCTGTGCTGACAGCTGGCGTCACTGCCATGTTTGAAATCTTGGCTCCTGAAGTAGTAGCTCCATTTCTTTTTTGTGCCTTGACGATGTGAATCCAGGAAATTGCTCCTGTGCTGCTGTTAGCAGTGACTGTGCTTAGTCCCAAAGTTTGCATACATGTTTAAGATCCTCCTGTTCAAGCAGTGATAGCACTCGGTTGATGTGTTTGCTTGGGCAGAGAAAAGGCTTCTGACGTTGGTGACTCTGTTATTAGAGTGGCACAAAGCAAACCACAGAAAATGGAAAAAGACATATCACCAAATGTCAAAATGCAGATTGCTGAAGTGAAATTGGATGTGGAATTTGTTCTCTGGGTAATGAAGAAAGGCCAAGGATTTATAAGTCAGGGGATGGGATGGTTTGTTCAACCAGAGAGAAATTGTGCAGAAAGAGTTCTGACAAGCTTTGTAGGTAGAGGCTTCAGCACCCAGCAGATCCTGTTTGACCACAATGGCAACCAACATGTTGGCTAATATTCTTATCACTGCAGTTATTTTAAATGGCTTCCTAGCATCTGCTTCCTCAGTCAAGCTTGCAAAACCACAGCATCCACCAGGTAAGGTCTGCTTCAGTGCACGATCCCAGTGCTGTCCTGTGATATGTCTCAGTAGGATACCAATCCCCTATCATGGGTGTAATTGTTAAGTGTGCTGCTTGGAAGGATGAGTTGACAGATGCAAGTAAAAAGAATTAAAAGATTTTTTGTATTACAGTAGGGACTACCAAAAACAAAGCAAGATATTCTCAGGTGGAGTAACTCTCATAGCCCCACTGAAGAAACTGTCTCGCTGAAGATGTTGCATTCCATTTAATAAATCTTTTTTATTATTTAATATTTTTCTTTGTAATCATTTATTATACTTTAACAATATAATTAGCTAATTATATTTGTTTGGAATTATTATTTAATAATTATTTTTTATTTTGTGTATTAAAGCTGTGTACCTTACAGCAAACTCTACCATTGAGCTGAACCATACTGGAGATCTGCATTTTCTGTAAGTGCAAGGCTACCTTTTTAAGGTAAACAGAGCTAAAAAGAAAAATTCAGTGTGAATCCAACCAACCTGTAGATAGTTTTACACGTGACATCGAAGAAGGTTATAACACTGCTTTCTCTTTTTTTCTCTGATCAAGCTCAGAGGCAGATGTCATTGGAGATCCCTGTAGCAGACCATCAAGAAAGGATCCTGAAATTTTTGTCATTGTTTGATGGAGCACAAAAAATTGCCATTCCCACAGCAGACCCTAAAATCAGTGGAATCAAAGATAACTTCTGAAAAGTAATTAGTCTAGAAATTTGCAAATCTGCTACTGGTTTTGCAGAGACAAGGAGGTGTACATAGCTGATTCTGTGTATGCCTCTCTCTATAATGCATGTAAAAGACAGGCAGCAAAAAGTGCCAGGTACCTTTTTGAATGGGGTAAGATTCTTCCTTATTTCCTTGACAGTTCTTTTTAAATGTGTTTTTCTAAGGAAGGAGAACCTGTACGTTTGTCTGTCTCACGGGAAGATTTTTTGGGAAGGAGAGGTGAAACAAAAATTGTCTCCACTAAAAGGTCTTTGAGGCATGCAAGTTTTCAAACTGTTGGAGATATTTATGATGAAATCCATAAATGGAGAGGAGAACAAGTTGTAAAAAAAACCTTAATGCAAGCAATATGTCATTGCAGAGGTTTTTCAATATTTTAAGGGCACCTCATTTAATAACATTGGTTCTGTATGACATACAACTTGTAGTACAACTTGCCATGTCATTCAGCATTAGTGACACAGCATGAGTCAAATATTTAAGAGATAATGATCATATCTGCAGGGCAAAGGTCATGTTTCAGTATAACTGAAAGCAAAACCACAATCAGGGAGGTAGAGGAATTTAAACAAGAAACAAACCCACAAGCCACAGAATTTCCATTGACTTCTATTTGGACCAGTGATCTTTTGCTTTTGAATCTTAGAAGAGGCTAAATAATTTATTTTACTAACACTTGTAGGTCATGTTGTAGCTTCAGAAGGTTAATGATATGTAACCTGATTCATGTGCACCATAGTATCATGCTATAAACAAGAGTTTACTCACTATGTTCTAGTGTGTCAAATCTACCATCTGCCTGGTTAAACAAGGATCTCGCTTCAGTCATAAACTTAGTGTAGGCTTAATATTTGTCTATAGTCTTCTCATAAAACTTTTCACAAAGTAACAAAGAACCCATTTTAACTTAATGAAAGCTGAAAGTATGCAAATGGAAACGAACACGATTTATGTGAACAGCTGATGTTAAACTTTTTGGTAACCGGACATGTTTAAATGAAGAATGTAAGCCTGTGAGTGCTGCTCCAAGTCATGGCATGAACATTCTGCTATGAGAACCAGCATTAAATGTTGGTAGTACATAAAAAATACAAATTCTGAGCAATAAAACTACCCAGCTAAACTCAGACTGAAGAGAGCGATTTGCAGCTTTCTCAAGTCCAATTTGGTAGATGTCTCAACACAAGAGAATTTTGTCTGAATTTGATGCCTTGTCTGTAGGCATCTAAAAAGCCTGTCCACTCTTCAGTCAGCCAAATTAGACTGACTGTGGTGATACTTGTCACTGTCAGACCTGCCACAGTGCCCAGTAGAGTTTTCCCACAGAGGTCTTTAACGTGAGTGGGAAGCTCTGTCTGAATCGATCCGGTTTTATGCTTGTGTGATCCAGATTGTTTCACCTAGGTATTTCTGTACCAGGACAATTTCAAAGATCCCATCAGAACATAGAACTGCTTTCCTGGGGACTCAAAACAGCCATGTGTATCTTGAAAGGCAGATTTTGCGTAAACTGGAAAAAATGGGTGAAGTTTTACGGTAGCAAAGCAACTGACTCTGCACAGAATGCGCCCCACCAGGCTCTACTTTCAGTTAATTGCCCTCCAATTCAGCATTTGCTGTGTAGTATACTGTGGACACTTTTCTGTCAGGTGAATCTACAGTGTTTCAAAAGCTGCATTGTATGTAATATTGTTTGTGAAATCAGACCATTGTGTACTTGCTGTGGAGACTCTTTACACCTATGTGATGTGCTGGTAAGTAAATAGCGAGTACACTCCACTGCCCAGTGAATGTGAAAAGTCGGTTATATACTATTATATTATTTGCTTCCTGTTCCTAGCTTTGGTCCACTTTGAGTTATCTTCAGGGAAAGGTAAAGTTGTAACTGTTTTCTAAATAGGAATTTTCATGTCCTGAAGGATTCCTTGAGGATTCATCTAAAATGTTCTAATTAAACTAACTTTGGGGTAGAAACCAAGCATCTTGTTTGAAACTGTGCAGTTTCTGTAAAGCCTGAAGCATGCCAAAACAGGGAGCACCACCCGAAACCATTGTGTAAGAGTAACTCAGCAGATGCTGTGTGGAAGAGACTGACTCTCTCAGTATCTTTGGAATTTGAAATCTCAAACCTATCAAGCATGTGTTGGATCTGGAAATCTCATCACTCTGCTAGTCACACATGTATATAATGTGGACCACTGAGGTATCCAAGTCTGAGCTCTTTCCACCTAGCCAGAAAAGAATAGATATGTTCTGGGACTGTTTACGCTGACTTTGCTAGACATTTATTCTAGCAGATATTATTTTTACCCTCTGTCATTCAAAGTCATTGTCTTTCATGCCTTTGTGTGTAACATTGTGTCTCTATGATTCTGACATCTCTTAAGAAGGGGTTTAAGGCTCTAAATGTAAATTTGCCTCTGTATTTCTGATTTGGTTTTCTTCAGTCTTTCGTTGTCTACTACTTATCTTGCTGGTTCTGGTTGAAAGTGGCAAGGCAGTGTTCATCCACTACACTGGCTAACCCAGATTTGGGTGGCCATGCGTCTCTAGGCAGAGCAGGAGTAGGGATGCATTCACCCAGCACACACCTGATACTGCTTTTCTCAGGCCCACCGTCCACAGGCAGAGGCACTGACCAAAAGCCTCAAATATATGTACGCACTTTAGTGCCTTTCTCCTGTCCACCCTGTCGCCTACTGCTTCTGACTTAGGTAGGGCTCAGACTCTTCATAATGCCTGCAAAAAGTTACGTGCTTGGAAACTTAACTGAGCAGGGAGCTACCTATGTAGCAATAAGTGAAAAACAGAGCAAGTGCCTCAGATTGAAAATAAGCCTTCTGTGCTGGTGTCTCAGGCAGATGAGAGCACCAGTCTCAAGCTGTAACACCTTGTCTGTAGTTAGGCACTTACAGACCTGGTGTTCCTGTTGGTTAAAAAAACCCACAGGGACTCATCACCTCATGTGAAGCAGTAGCTAGTGGTTTGAGAACTTGTTCAAGAAGAGAGTTTTCAGGGTCAAATCTGTCTCTTATCTGAGCCCCAATGTTGTTGTGAATATCCAAAAAGCATCCAGTTACCAAGATCTCTGTCAGTCTTAACTGTCATACCAGTAGTAAAATGTTCATTGTACTGTCAAGAAGTCAAAGCAGCTTCCTATCCACTTCAGAAAGTCTCAACAACTCAGTTGTTCATACCCTAATTAGGGATAGAAGTGATGATGGAGGTGAAGCTAATCTTTAAGGGACACATGGCAATGCTACCTTTACAAAAAGCTGAGCTGTGGGAAGAGACAGCTCTGCTAATTTTCTTTATGAATGCATCTTGTTAAATGACAGATCATCTTCCAAAAACTGCTTTTTAACAGTGTTCCCTTTTTGCATTTCAGCTTATGCCAAGATGTATGGAACGAAAGTCGAAACGGTGAGAAGAGTTTTCTTTTATTTTTTACTCTAGTTGTCTAATACCCCTGTAACTCTCATCATTATCCAATAAAGTAAACAAAGCTGTGTTTTGTGTTTCCTGGATTGGCAGTGTTCTCAGTTTCTAGAGGCTGCTTCACTGACGTTGTCTTACATTTGTACTGTTTTGGACAGGAAGGTGTAAATGAAAGTCCATCTGATCCTCCAGCTGAACTGAGCAAGGACCTCCTGGAAACAAATCCTTTACATGGGAGGAACTTTTGGAAGCTTTCACTGCCAACCTCCTGGAAAATTAAGAAAGGTGGGACTTAAAGAATTATGCTGTACCTTGTCTAGCTAGTTACTTGGTCACTTTGGAATCAGAGCTAGTGTTGTAGAAGCTGCTAGAAGTGCCTGACTAAAAAAATGTCTAGTGTAAACCATAGCTTTCTTTCTGAAACACTTTCCCCTAACATATATACACAGATGAGACATCAATTCAGTCTCTAGGGCCATCCAAACTCTGGATTCATGCTAATCATACCAAGTGTTGATGAGGCTCACAATGAGGAATCTATCTGGGCTGTGTAAACCACTGAACACTAACCAGAAAGTAGCCATTTTAGCCATTATCAACTTGAATAAGATCCAACCTTATATTGCCAGAGAGAACAGATGCAGAGTTCTCCATGTATTTGTAACAAAGTTCCTCTCTGGGAAGCTGTCCGGTGGTTGGAGTGTGAGAGACCTCACTTCACCACAGTTTGCCTCATGTTTCTGGTGTAGAAACATTTTCTTTGTGCCTCCTTCAGTTCTGTGGGTATGAAATGAGAATAACAGCTTTGCTTTTGTGACAAGGGTGTTGTGGATGTGAGTATACTTCTGAGGCATTCAAACACTACAGCAAAAGGGGTGAGATAGGAAGCTGGGTAGCAATGAAGTGTTTCCACATTTTTTGGCATTAGATCTTTTGGGATTATTGTTTAAAAGACATCTCATTTTTAACTGGCTTTTGAACCTTTTAAAATGACAAATTTTAATCCAGATGAATGATTTTGACTGAGCCCACATTAGATTTTTGTAATACAGTTTCATGGCAAGTTCTTGAATTCAGGGGAGAAGAGTGTTCCATTTACAACTTCTCCTGCTACTATTTTGGTCATGTAATTTCTTACAAAGCAAAGTATCGTTACTGAACACCCATAGGCATATTCTTCAGAGACAGATGGATAGATGGAGTTTGAATTCTGACTGGGAGGAGCACAAAACCTTAAAGGCCTCTGTTTGTGTGTATAAACCATTGTTTGTACCAGGTACATGCAGTACAAACACTGACTATTACTCAGAAAGAACATTTCCCTTCCCTTGTCTCAGTCTACCTCTTTTTAAATGTTTTGTTCTTTCATCTTCTTCTTCTCTACGTCTCTCTTTTCTTCTTGTCCCTTCTAGTTTCTGCATATTGGATTTATATTCCCGGTAGATATATAAATCAGTAATTTAGTACCTAACTAGCAGTTCATAGCCCTGAGCGGGAGTAAGAACCACAGGTCACATTTTTTCTTTTTTATGATTTGTAACTAATTACTAGCCTTCTGCTAGTACAGAAAAGCAAGCAGAACAGAAGAAGGAACACTTACCTCTTTGGTCTGTCACACTTTTAAAGTCACGTTATTCTTTCAGAGGTCTAATTCATGATTTTGGCAGCTGAGATCGGTAGTGGTAGATGTATTTCACTTCAATGGTACTTCAACATTGTGTAGCACATTTGATGTACTGGAAGATTTAAAAAGCCAAGCCACAAGCAAAAAGCAATTGTGTAAGTTGAAGTGGGCAGAATATCTTTTGGAGCTTGTTACATCTTGGTCCCTCTTTTTGCAGACTGAATACCCCTCAGTACTGCCTGAAGCTGCCCTTGGGTGGGATCTCCAGATTCTTCCCCTCTTACAGTGGGGTTCAAGTACAGCATGAGCCATTCACCTCTCTTTCTTATCACACTGTAGGACCAACTGAATTTGAATCCCCTCTTGTCTATATTTATGTGGGCACTGGGAGAGCTTCCAGTTCAAGGTGTGCACTCAGACCCAGCTGGCACAAGACCTGAGTGAGCAGCTCCTCTGCATGCCCTAGGTAGAGACTCTATGCTGCTTATGCCAGGGGCAAGAAACCCTCTCTTTGAATAAGGAAAATGAGGATGGAAACTAAAGCATTCCAGTGCCTTCCCACATTTATCTAGAAACAACTCAATGCAGTGAGAACCACCTTGCTGTGGTATTAGGGGTGTGTCTACATGATACAAGTAGGCTGTTGTGGATACCCCTGCTCCACTGGGAAGCAGGGTACTCTCACCCAGACAGAGTGTCATCTTGGGGAAGAAAATCAGGGTAATTTAGGCACTTTGGACAGCTGAACCAGATCTGAGTGCTGTCTCATATCTCTGCAGAGCCAAGGTGACTAATTGTCTTCATGAGGATACAGGAACATGGTTAGTTGTTACAGCTGCTCTCACCTCTGCAGCAGCTGTGGTTCAGCAGGCTGCTGTTTTATCAGTTCATTGATGTGGTTATCTGGGTGTGCCTTTGCTACCATGTTTCCCAAGGCACAACCTTTATCAAGAATGAGATGGGAGAGAGAGGGAGGGAGGGAGGAGGTGAGGAGAGGACTTCAGTTTAGCTCAAATTACATCCACAGTGATGTGAGCTCTGTCAGAGGAGATTTAGCTAATACCAGCAGAGGAGCACCCTTCAGGAGGACCCATACTGATGCAATGGTAGGACTTCCCATCCACATCGCAAGGTATTATAACAAATACCCTTACTTTACAGATACATCACCTTGCAGCCTCTTAGCTCAGACATCCATAGGCACAGAGGGTCTTGTAACACTCCACCAGCTACAGTACAGTTACGTATGAGGCACACAGAGCCTGTATGTTTTGTCAGGAGGATTTGATATGCGGCATCCTTCTTGCAACCTGTGTGAGCTCCAAGTCCTTGTAGCCTCTCACATGGGTATGGCTTCATTACTTGGAGCAATTTACCATTTCTGTGTCCTACAATGGAGTGAGCAGGAAGATCTGTTCCGTGATTATTCCTACAGGCAAAGGAGCAGCAGAGTTTTCACCTCTAGAAACCTCTTATCTTCACCGCAGATCACCTGAGAGCAGTGAATGTTTTCAAAATGAAGAACAAAAAGTTGGATGAAAGCAACTTTACAAATATTTTCCAACAAAAGAAGATACAAGTTTAGTATGGGTCTTGTTTTATATTTTAATCTTGAGCTGAAAACCAAGGTTTGGTATTCATATTTTTTCTTCTCCAACACCTCTACCTCTCATTTTTCCCCTTTCATGACTGAAAAAGTAAAATAAAAGGGAAGGGAATGATAGAAGGAAGAAACCCAAGAAAAACAAGTGCCCTCAGTCTTTGAAAATGAATATTTATTTTTATTTCATTTAATTGGTTTGATTTAATAAAAAAGTTGAACAGTTTTAAAATTTTGATATAGGACTCTTGTTTCCCTTAGTTCATTTCCAGAAGAGATTTTTCAGTTTGCATTCTGCCCATCAATAAAAACATCTTAATCAGCAGGAGTCCAATTTAGACCAGGACATGGAAAAACCTTGTTCCTTCACTTCTTTGCAGTTTGCTAGTGAAGTAAAACTGAATGCTGGTCTAAGCCATGCATTAACAACCAGCTTGTTTTACCCCATCACTCATGAACAGGGCCTGCATTTAGGTCTTTGTCACATGAGATCACTAAGAATTGTTCAGCAGTACGATGCCAGTTAAGGTGGCTGACAGGAGAACGTAGCAGTGAGCCATGTGGCAAACCTCTGCTACCCCAGCCCTGTCACATGTTCAGGATCTCTCATCAGGAAACTCAGTGTAGGGCAGCAGCTCCCATGAGTGGTCAGTAAAGTCACAGTGGGTGTCTGCAGAACCTCTATGAACATTTAAGTAGCTTTTAAGGGTCCATGGAGGGCATCTGGGTGGCTGGCAGCGACTGGGTGGTATCAGCACTTGGAGTGGCTGGTTGAAAGGGGTGTTTGCTAACCTAGTCAAGGCTCTACCATGCTGGGGATAATTTATGTCGACTGTAACTTTTAAGGGCATGCCTCACCTTAGCAATTGATTACTGGTTATTGAAAACCTAGAAATAACCTTCCTAATAACCTGGTGGAAAAAAAAAAAAAAGAAAAAAAAAAAGAAATAAAGGGCTTTTAAACTAAACTTCAACGAGTTTTAAGGGGCTTGTGAAATTTAAATATTTGCTTATACTCAAACATGTTGGTACAGATAATGAATACTAACTTGCTTTCATGAGGTTTAGTTTTTCATTGCTGTGAAGCTATTTTTGAAAAAAAGCATTGGGGAAATACGTTACAGTTAGTTACCCTGCATTTGATTTTATTTCAGCTTGCTATTGGAAATACTGTGTTGAGCGCAAATAGTGTTTAACTCAGGTTGACAGGTCATGCTGAAGACTAAGATACTGAAGCTGAGAAAGAAACCTTCAAACCTTTATGAGTTTTCTACACAAGTGATTAAAGAGACATTAATAAAGCAACTGTCTGACCATATTTGCCTTGTGTATAATAGGTGATTAAAAGGGACATGTGAAAAATTGCATTTAAAATTATAATAAAACATTCTTTGCACAAGCAACACCACACAGAAGACTACTTATGCTAATAAGTATTTGGAAATCAGTAGCTCTGTCTCCACAAACATGCCTTTAAATAATGGAACATGATCTCTGCCCTGGCATGGGATCAAGAACTACAAATCTGTGTCTAGATTTACATCTTATTGCATGTCAAGGCCACTGAGACAGCTGGTGATACTGTTAGCACCACAATTTGTTTTCTCTCTCCCTTTATCCCATCTAATTTGTTCTCCACTAAATTGTTTAAAAAAATCTTTCAGTGGTCTTTTAAAAATAGAATAAGTCAAATGTGGACAAAGATATTTTCTTAAAATGCTCTGTTTTAAGAAGGGCCAGACTCAGACACTCAAAATGTGTAGAAGATGAAGATTCATTTGCTGTGGGATTGTGTGGAAAGTTTAGTCATACCATCCCAGAACAAATGAAGTGACTGCAGTTTTCTGATATTCTGGGTCATTTCTATGACTTCTCTACCCACATCTCCTCCCTGTGTTTCCAGAAATATACAAACACCAGCCATAATGTGCTGGTTTAGGTAGCATCATGTGTGCCCAACAATCATTGTGGAGGGCTGCAGCCATGAACTTCTTTTGCATGAGTAAGAGCACTAAGGAAACCACAAAACATTGGTTTTCAAAACTATCAGTGGCCACAATCATTTAATCAAATATCCTTCCAAGCAATGTCAGATTTTAAGAGAAAAAAACAGCTCTGTTTGCTGAGTGTCTGAGGCTTTCTTTCCTTTCACCTGACAGTATTGGAAGTGAAAGCATGTGATTCTGAGGAACCCTTAGAAAAAGAGGACAGGGTGAGGGAGGTTAAATGAATGTTCTGGAGGCAAAAATGTTTCATGGTGTCTATAAACCATAAACATGGGCATAACACAAAGCAGCATGGTGTTTCAAGCAGATATGGCTCTTGCCCTTTTCAGTCAGTAAGGATGAATGGTGATGGGCTGCCACTGAGCCCTGGCACACCAGGTCCTGAGCTGCACCCAACCCCGGACAGAGACATGGGTGATGTCTTTGGGTTACCGTGGGTCCAGGGAAAGGGAGCCACTGTGGGACCTTATGAAATAAAAGGGTGATATTTTTTCTAAAGGGCATGTATTTTACTCACTTTTGATGTTCCAATGGTCATCTGCACCCAGACACCCACCTAGATAGGCTGTGTGTGAGGTGGCAGGCCAGTGCCACCAGCTGCCAGGTCCTGGCACATCTCTTGGGTTCTTCGCTTGTGACAACAAATTGTTTCCTGGATGTGCCTTTTATACCCCCTAGGTATCCATCAGGATCTTTAAGTCCAAGCCAGAATTCCTGCTTCCCACTGTTCTGTTGTTTTCTTTATCAGGATGTTTTATGGCACCCCTCCTGTTCTTCCTCATCTCTTTACCTTAGCTTGAGGGTTCAGTTTGTTCTTTGCCTTCTTGCTATAAGGTTCTTTGAATGAATTTACTTCTGCAATGCCCTGTAGCAATTAACCTATTCATTTTTTAAACTCCTGTTTCTTCTAGTGCTCTCACATGCATATTTTGATTAATCTTCACCACCCTCAAGACTTCTGTTACACATAGTCTGACCCATGCCAAAGTGCATTACTCTCATCAACATCTGGGCATGATTTGGATAAGTACTGTTCCCCACAACCAGCATAGCCACTCTGTTTCCAGGAGGTAGAAAAGAGCCATATGGATGTGAACCACACCTTACTGCATGCTCTCAGGGCCAAATAGCCCAGGCTCTCTGTTATTTATTGATGATAAACAGCCATAACTGTATTTATGGTGAGTGGTAAGAGAGGGCCAGGAACTGTCTCATGCATTTGGATTGCTGCAAGAGCTCCAGAGCAGCATGAGCAGCCCCTGGCTGTTTTGGATCATCCCAAGTGGATCTCCCCAAGACCAAACAGTTACAAATGTGGTCAGCCCCAAACCAGCATGGATGTGGGACAGTTTGTGCTAGGTGGCTAGGTGGTCAAGGATTGCATCCTCCCCTTTTTGGCTTTTATTCATCAGTAACGGGCACAGCCAGTATATACACTGTTCTTAAGATCTCACTTCAGGTCTGTGACATACACAATTCCTCCAAAACAAATGAAAGTTGTGATAAATTTTGCCTTGTATTCATTAAAATCTAGCCCACTGTTGCAATGCAGCTTACCAAGAAATTACTGAGGAAATAAAGACAGAACACCATTCAAATTACTTATGAATTTGTATATTTTCTATTTTAAATTTGTAAGGCATATGAAAAGAGTATACAGATTCCATTTTTTTATATATCATATATTTGATAACTTTGATAACATATTGTGTCTGTTTTCTCTAAAGGCAAACTAAAACTGCACATTTAATACTGATTACAAGTAATTGTGATGATAGCACATTCTCATCAGAACTGTGTAGCGTGTAAGATGATGACACTTCAGACACAATGTATCTGACACTGACTATTACTGTTAAGTAGTGCTTTGTTAGAAAGCCACCGTATTTCTGACATGGGCAAGGATGAATGACTAGTCTGTAGGAGTCTTTTTGTGGATACAGGTGCTGCAAAGGCTATTTTTAGCCATTTTCACATCTATTTTGTACACACAGGCAAAATCAATCAGAAGGAAACTTCCAGGTGGCCCTATGACTAAAGCATTGCATCCTCTACTCCTACGTGCTTGCTAAGGGCCTGCCCAGCAAAAAGCAGCTGTTGAGATCACTTTTTGAAGTCCGTACATCTCTAATAGTGTGCTCCCTGATGCCAGGCTAGAGGGTGTTTCTCACCAGTACTGACTGCCTTGAACACAGACCCATGCAAGGCTGGAGGAGTTCATCTAATCCATCCCCTGCAGGAGGTAGATCTACATTGTTCCTGACAGATACCTGTCTGATCAGCTGTAAAGCCCTTGAAGTCCTAACAGCTGCCCTGGGAAAGCCAGTATGATGGAGCTCAACCAGGAAAAGGAAGTATAGATGGACTGTTTCTTTCTTAGGTCCTCTCCTCCTCTTTGCTTTCCAAAACCAAGTGAGAGTCATGGAAGGATGACCAAGAAATCCTACATCAGTAGCTGGGGATACGTGTTCATCCATTTCTTCTGTCCACAGTGACAACCAAGTATCTTCCTCCTCTCTTGTCAAATATCTATTATCAGATAGTCCCTAGGCCAGTGACAGTCCACATTCCTCTCTCTGGGGAAGGTTGGGAGGGAAGTTTGATGGGTTATGCAGCACTGAGATAGGAGAAGGCAGGAAATTTTATTTATTTATTTATTTTTAATGCCAAAGAAGACTCACACAATGTGAAAATAAGTTGTTCTTCATTGACCTGCCCTGCAGGTCTCTAACACAGAGGAGAGGGCTTCTGGGATGTCAAGTGTGTTCCCACGTACAGGCTAGCCTCTCTCCTGGGTGAACCAGAGTGCTGCCTGGGCACCAGCTCCTGGCTTGTGGCCCTCCAAGGCTTGCAGAGAAGCAAACAGAAACCCTCCCGTTAACTGTGAAGTTTGGCAACAACTGTGAAACACAGATCAGAGGCAGCAACAATGACAGGTTAAATGTGTTAGAAACACAGCTATTTCTTCTCAAAACTCAGCAATTTAGCATGTCACTAGGTTGCAATATTGCTATAATTGTGTGACCTACACTATTTCCCTAACTTCAACAAATGCTTTAATATTGACTGATGTCTTTAACTTGGAATGCACAACAGACATTCATGTGTGCAGACATCTGTACAGACACACAAACATATACATACATAATTTAAGAATGAACATAATGCTATACAATCATTATAAAAGAAGGATTGGCCCAAAGCAGAACTTAAAATTACACTGCAGAATGTATGTTGGCTTTCGTTTTTTCCATCTTGGCTGGTGCCCATCTAAATCTCAGAAGCAATCAAGAATGGAAGCATCTTCTGTTTACTTCATTCTCTTTGCAACATCCAAATATGCATACTCGATTTCTTGATCAGCAGGACAAGTGTTTGTAAATTCATCTCTTGCATATGCATTGTTCAAATATCTTGAAATCCCTGTCATTTCAGGTGGAAAATCAAAATTTCTATATTTTTTTGCAACCACCTTTTATTAAAAGAAAAAAGAAAAATATAATTACATACATGATCTGGAAAAAAACCCACAAGTCTACTCTTTATGCACATTTTTAATTTTCAGTGTGCAGGTCTATCGTTATATGCAACACAGGGGGATAAAGAGAAGGAAAGACAAAAAAAAAAAAAAAAAAAAAAAAAAAAAGAGAAGACGTGGGATGAAGAAAGCTAGCTAACTTAAGTAAAAGGATTGATTTGGTATAAATATTCCGCTAAAGTGATGCAGAGCTATGCGGACCAGTAGACCGCACCTGGAAGAGATACAGCTTAAAACAGCAAAGGAGCTAGCTTAAACCAGAATTAACAGAATAATTTTACAGTAACAAACTGGCCCACACTTGGATACTTTCACTGAAACAGAAAGAAAAAACTTGAATTAAAATACTAAATTTCAAATTGCTAGGAAAACAACTATTGGCTGATACCTAATCTCTCCCTGTTGGCCATCAAGGACGGTGTAACAACGTTCATCCTCCCTCAGCCTTCAGATGCTCAGCTGACATAAGGTGATCCTCCCCGTACTGGCCCTGCTGACCCTTGCTACCTCTGGAGCTCCGCTGTGCCTGAGCTTGGCGTAGGTGTGGGAAAGGGCTCATTCCCTTGCTGCTCTCTGGAATAGGTTCAACCAGGACATCTCTGGGGAAAGCTTTCACTTGTGGAAATATCAGAAAGCAATTCAATCCACTCTTCCTCTGGCAAAATAGTAGTCAAAAAGGAAGCTTGTTTGTTTGAATACCAATGAACTTCCAGTGTGGCCATTTCTCTCCCAGAGCCTGGTTGGATCCAGAACAGCCCAGGGACAGGCTGTGACAACACCCAGACATCATGGTCACCAGGACTGTTAGGTGTGCATTGATGCTCCACAGCCCTGCAAGAAGAGGCTGGGACCCTTGACTGGAAGGCAGTGGGTGGTGGCTATCCTGCCAGCATTATTGGTACTAGTGGTGATACTCAGCAAAACAAGACTTCTGGATTAAAGGTGGGAGAGAGACAGGTTTGAATTTCAGCTTTTTCTGGCTTCTTGAATTGGCATGGACAAAATAATCTAACCTCACTGGTCCATGGTCATATGCACTCTGCATATGAAATGCAAATGAAAACACTTCTCTACAGCTCTGAATATAGCACTCATTTCATACTTGTGAGAGGCTTGGCAAGTGTAGTCACAGCCCAGATATGAAACCAAATATTCTAGCTCCAGAGTTATCAATTTAAGGATCTTCCTAGCTGTGCTGTAATGAAATGGTCTTGTGCATCAGCATTCAGTGTCCCTACACAACTACTGTGTGGCCTCAGAACAGATAAAGGATTCCTCTGCCTTTTAGAAAAGGACTTGAGCTTCTGTGCTGCCCTTCTCTTCAGGAAGCTAAAAAGCAAATGCAAACCTTGATTATATGGAGCTTTGGTAGGAGGTTGCAATCCGCTAAAGTAAGCTCATCTCCATCCAGGAATTTCCGGCTGGAAACAGTGATCTCCTCAGTGCTATAAGCATCAATTTCATCAGGCAAGGGGCTATTTAAATAGTTGTCCAGCTTCCTCAGGGCTTTAAGCAAAGATTTTTCCAAATCTAGGTTAAGACAATAAAAAGGTCATTCAAGCCTGTACCTAGGACTCTCTGACACCAAGCAGAAAGGCAAGTCCTGCATCCTGTCTCCTGGCACCAACCCAGCTCATAGACACCCAGCCATGCCAACTCCTGCAATTCCTTTATCCTAAGCTTAAAACTTAATGCTGGGATAAGAGCTCTAAGTAGCTAAAGGGGGTTCTGAGGAAAACCAGACTGTTACCAGCAGTGACGCCTCAAACACCTCTGCAGAGTGTGCTTTTGCAGAGAGGTCCAGCAGAGTGGCTCTGCCTTCACGCTGATTCTCACCTTGGGAGCCACGGGGCAAGTGCCTGCCCACAGGCAGGACAGCAAGGCTGGAGTGACAACAGCAAGCCACTGGGATGCCACTTTGGGGTGTACAGGAAACCAGTCCCTGAGTCCCGTGCTTTTGGCTGAGCACAGAGGAGTGGGGTCAGGGCAGCAGGGGCTGGCAAGGGTTGGCTGGGATTTTCATGGGCTGGTGGTGCCTATGGGCTCCTGTGGAGAGGGGAGAAGGGAAAAGCAAAGGGAACAAGGCTGAGAACTGGAGGACAGAGATGAGTTAATGCAGGGTGGTAGTGAGTGTTCCGCTCTAGAGAGATGTGCCATGGGGTTAGAGTCCTCATTATTTACAGAAAAGGAGCAGAAAGGTAAGGTCTCAGTTCAAGCAGGCTGTGCTTTTAGCAGAGCTGTGGGAAAGATGCAATGTTACAAGCTTGAGAGCTGAAGAAATGAGGAGGAGATGGAGGTGGTGCTCCCATGCTGAACATGGTAACTGCGTAAACTAGCTTTGGGAATCCTCAAATAAGAGTGAATAGGCATGGATTTCCCCAGCCTTTATGCTCTGGAAAATGACTGTTTAATCTAAGCTGTAAATGAGGTATCTCCAGTGCAGTGTGCTAGAATTATACAGCTCTAATTTCTCACAGTAACTACCAGGGCTGACAAGAGGACTGCAGCACATACTTTCATTAGCATCTTTTCTTGGGTTCTTTATGAATGCAGAGAACTTTGCAAACACATCATTTCCTGCAGAATTAGACTCAGGGTGGTTTGGTGCAAGTTTGGGATACCTAAGGAGATAAAAGAAGCAAAACAAAGTTATATGACTAGCCTTTATTTTCATCTCCCCTAATTATTTAATATACTTTATTTACACTGCAGCGTCACAATATACAGCCACACAAGACTCTCAAAGGGAAGCATCCTGAAATAAAAATCACCTAGCAGGTGCAAATTTAAACCCTAGTTAAACCATGTGGATGATCTCCTTTTCCTGAGGGAGATGGAAAATGACTGTTCACACTGCAAATACTGGCCAAACAGCCCGGTGCCTCTCCCAGGCTTCCTCCACTGAAGAGGAGGCTGTGTGGAGCGTGGCTCCTACTGTGAGGAGTGAAGGGAAAATCCCTATTCGCAGTAGGTGCTGTTCCTCCCAGCCTCCTTGCCTGGCCTGCTCCTGCATGAGCAAGCTCAGAGCAGCCGGTCCAGCAGCTGTTGTTGCCAGGGGCAGACAGGAAGGGAGAAATGGAGGGGAGCAGCTGCTCGCCTAGTTCAGCTGCTTGAGAAAGGAAAGCTGCGGAGGGGGGCTGCTGTCCCAGGGGAGAGAACGTGCATGGGTGCGGGACAAGATGTTGTTGATGGTGGGACAGCGGAGTTTGGGGTGAGATGGGAAGAACTGCTGGGGTGAGAAAGGACAAGGCTGAAACTCAGACCCCAGTGTGTGCCAAGATAGGCCCACCTGGCCACTCAAAATGAGCCTCAGCACGCCTGCCATGTGGGAGGCTCTCACTGCCCTTTTCTTCCAACTACCTGTTCCCGGTAAGTGTAATTATTTGTCTAATATAAAGAGGAAAACCTCAAACAAACACAAGTGGAGGAAAAGAGGTCAGGTTTCTGCAGTGGCATGCAGGTCTCTGCACATGCTTGCTGCAGCAGGGTGGATTTTGTGCCTTGGGAATGACTAACTGTGGTGGCACAGCAGTGAACTTGGGGCAAAGGTGAGGGCAGCAGGAGGAGCACAGCCAGCATCTCAGGGACACCCCCTGCATGTGCCAGGCTTCAGCACTGTCTCACGCTCCCTGAAAGCTCCACTGCAGGGGCTGCACCAGCTCCCCCAAGCTTCCCACATGCAATTATAACACGTGCAGCTCATTGAGGGTCTGACCCACCAAAACCAAGGGAGTTTGGTCACTGATCCCTGTCCAGGGACATGAGGGGCTAAAAGCAAGAGAAGTGGCCAGGAGTACAGTACCGGGGCGGCGCTAGCTTTTCTTCCAAGAACTCCTCAATCTTATTAACATCGGTTTTCACTTCACCATCAAATGTCATGAAGGGCGGGTTTGTTCCTGGGGCAAGGTTCTGCAGGTCTGCAGGCTTTCTAAAAGGAGGAGAGAGATGGGATTAATCACAACAGGAACCACATTTGCAATTTCTACACTTAATTGCAAAGAACTGTTTCCCCTTTAGAATAGCAGGCTGCTCTACATCTTTCTTACAAAATAAAACTTAGCCAGCTGACTGGTGGCATGAGAATTTGCTAACCCGTATCTGAATGTGCTCTGAAATGCTTAAAAAATGCCCCCTAAACTTCTGTGTTATGTTACAGAGACATAGCAGAGACATAGTGCAAAACAGATTTAAATCTCAACTGCTTCAAAGGAGTTAGTCCACTTTATACTAATGAACCCTAAAGAGGAATCTGGCATCCAGACTGTTAACGCAATGCCAAGACACAGTGTGCATTTCAAATCTATCAGAAGAGAACCACCCTTTAAAATCACCATTTTGGAAAAGTTGTTCTGAAAAGGAGAACTCTAGTTACAATCTCACCTTTTCAAATCCACTGTTGTGACATTAAATATGACACCTTTTAGCCACAGAATCATAAAGAGACGCTGAGAGAATGGGCAATTTCCAATACTTTCCCCATCACTGCCAGCCTACAATTAAAAAAAAAAAAAAAAAAAAAATACATCTGTGATGATAGCAAATTTTGATAGCATATGCAGTAGGAAAGCAGAAAACCCTGATCTGCCACAAATACATATAGCAAGTTACTCATCTCTACTAATATGTATTTTCATGCAGTTTCTTTATATCCTTCTCTAAATATGCACATAGATATGATTAAGAATCCTGTCCTCTTGGAGACGCAGTTTTTCATTAAAATGCATAATGAATATTGCCACAAGTTAGAGAACAAAATTGAAATCGGAGCAGTCCATCCAAAGGAAAGTCTCCACCGTATTTGTCTACATGAACATAAATCTACCTAAGTCACTGCAAAATTAAAACAAGTTAAATCAGTTTATGATCACAGGAAACAAACAGAAAAAATTACCAGAATAAACTGAGATGTAATGTCTAAAGCACTTAAGGGAATAATTATAAATCAAATCATTAAGAATTTCAAACTAAACAACTGTGGGGGGCCCCAGAGAAGGCGGGAAATTTGGTGGTAGCCTTGCTCCAGCTGGACCCACTCATCTTCTGCACTTTGCAGAACTGAAGACTAACGAAGCACAAGCGCCGTGTCCCCCTGGCTAATCCCTCATTGTTATAGACCCAAGGCTCCCACTTTTAACACTGAAATGTGGCTGTATCCACATCATGTAACCTCTCCTTCTGTGTGCCTCTGTAACTATGGTCTTTTCTTTTTGGCTAAACAAATCATCAGGTGTCAGTGTAAAGAACAAGAGGTGCAACTCACTGTACCTGTGGTCGCAGAAGTGTTGCTCTCATGTACTTTGTATTGCATTTTGTTAAGAGGCTTTGTTAAAGTGAGGCGAGGTCTTGCATAGTTGCTATTGGTTAAATTAGGCTTCATGCGACATTGTTGGAAGAGATCAGAGAGCTAATTTTTAAGCCCTTCGTATGATTTTCCTAAAGTGCAGTTTTAAAACTTAGATTAAATGTAAGGGCATGGAAGTAAAAAAACCCAGGTATATCATTTACTTGGTTAATAGGTTAGTTCATTAAGGTTTATGACCTTAGAACCAACAACACACATTAATGAAACCAGTTCTGCTTGCTCTTTCACCTTCCTCAATGCTATCAAATGAATCTCAAATATATCAAGAAGTTCTCTGTAAACAAACATTGCTGTTGGATTGCTTTATAATGCTCACCTTCACAAAGAGCTCTATGTCTGGAAATGAGCACCTGGTCTGGAGCAGACAGGTTTCTGCTATGGAGCTCGAGGGATGCATGAGAAGAGATGCTCCTGTAGCTTGATAAACTGTCTTATTCTCCTTATCAATCTGAAGGATTGTCCTCTGGTAACTCTCTGCTGCTTTCTGCCTCTCGTACAGCGACAACTACTAGCCTTCTTGGTAGTGAAAACTAGAATAGCCTATTCCCTTAAACACTGCCAGAGGATGAAAACTTCTAGAAATGCTAAAACAGCTGGACTGCTGTATTAGAGAAGTCTTGTTTCGTAGGTGGCAAAAATGAAAGCTGATTAAAAGCTACTATTGTATTTTTCCTCCTACTCGGAGCACTGGTTTCCAGTGCTGTACAGTTTACAGCAATGAGAAAATAGAAAACTACTGTGTATTTCATAAGACTACAAATGCTGTTGGCATGTGCTTAAAACAAAGCCAAATACATGACACCACCATTTTGTCTCATACTGCCTCTTATTTCAAGTTATACCCACCTTCCAAGGAAAAAAGGGGGTGAAGTGTATTACTGTGACCACTCGGTGCTAGCAATGGACACCCCACCCTCTGCCAGGCTGCACTGAGGGGTGAAGCAGCAGCCAGGGGACATTGTTTCAGATGTACCATGTCTGGAGGAGGCAGGCAGGTATGTTTGGTGATGAGTCAGCTCCTGCTGGCTCCTTTCTGGCTGCCCCTTGCTCTCTGGCAGTGGAGGTGCTGCTGCAACCACTTCCCACCCAGCTCTGTACCTGAGATGGGCTCTCAGGGAAACCCCCTGAGCCAGACACTGAGGGGACAGCAGCCCAACCTGTCACCAACCTATGCTTTGATGTCTTAAACAGTTTATTATAAAGGAATTTCAACCATTAAGCCAAGTCAGTGAAGAAATAGTCTTACAGCAACAGATTGCTATGGTCTGGGGAAAGAAAGAACAAGTGTCCAGAAAAACAGTTCCTACAACAGATTTGATATTTTCATTCAGCCTTTGATAGGAAAAAATAAGTTATCTCAGCAGGGTTCAAGTACCATTTGGAGAACATCCCAGATAGTTCTGTGATCAAGAAGAGCTATGTGATCAAGAGTGACAGCAGACTGAACTTTTCCTGATCAATTACTATTTTCCGCTGGCCATAAATACTAAAATTTTGGCTCCCTCTAACTTTTACTGCTAGAGCTAAGGAAACACGGCTGTTGCTTTGTTTTGTCCCCTATCACCTCGATGACAGTACATTTCAGGGAGCCAGACACAGCAGCCCCAGCCTGCTCTTCTGGGGAAACATCCATAGGTAGAGTCAGAGATACAGGTCAGGACAGACATGTTACCATGACAAACACAGGCACGAAGCAGGCACTGAGCCCCAGTATGTCCTTAACTGGAATGACATATAGGCAGCCAGGATAGTGAGGGACTGGCAGCCCTGGAGATGTTACAGAAGCAACCTCCTGTCTTGTTTCCAAGTGCCAACTTCTTAATGTCCACACCTACTACTTCGGCAATACTGTATTTTTATTTTGCAATGGATAAAATAGCAAACATCAAATCTCACAACCCTTTTACCTTCTTGCCTCTCAGCCTGCTAGCCACCTTTCACAAAAAATAAAAAAGATAATTTGAAAACTGAGGAATTGAATAAAACAAGGGATTAAGCCTTGCTGATTACAGCAGTGCTCTGCCAACTGTAATGACCAAGATGATTGATTGTTTATGTAGTATTTTTTGACTACTTCTATGGGTTAGTTCTGATGGCAGTGAACACATCAATGAAGTCCAGAAGGCATCCAACCTTCATGTACCGTGTTGTCTCCCCTCCCATGCTGCCTCCAAGGGACATTAATAGTATACTGCTATCTCACAGGTACCACGGTCTCTGGTGAAATGCTGCAGTGCTTGCCCAGCTTTGCTGTCTCCAGTGGTTGTGGTAAGCACTTGGCTTTTGCAGCAGAAAATAAATTCACAGAGACTAGTACGTTTCCCCGTTGCTGATGTGGCCATAATCCTTCTCATAGGTGAAGGAGGAAATCTTCTGAGCAGTTTCCTTGTGAAATCATTGGCACACTTTATTAATTTAAATCTATTCTAAAAGCCCATGCCATCCAATTTGTATAGTACATCCTGATGTCTAAGATGGGACTGTGTCCTCTAGGGTTGCTGTGCCTGGACTGAGAACACCAGGCAGATCTTTGAGAATTACCTGGTCAAACGCCTCGGCTGCTGAGGTCCTATGGTAAAGGAGACAGCAGCCATTCAGGTAGGGACAACTGTCAAGCTGGTGAACCACATCGAGCTTTAGGAAGCTGAAAGCCATTTAGACCCCAAGGACTTCAGCCCTGGGTGAGAGGTGAAAGGGGGACAAATCATGAGACTTGGACTGGTGGGGGATACCTCCAGGTTTCCTTCAGTTCTGCAGAGCTGGAGGCAAACTACAGTAGCCCACACAATAGCACAAGCAATGATTAAACCTTTCCCTACTGTAACAGTGACCAGCAGTCTGAAGTGACTGCAAGAACCTTGAACACCAAACCTCATTCAGACTTCGACATGGTTTGACCTGGCAGTTCAAAGATGCCACCGTTTCCTACAACCTTCACTGAAAGTCCAGAACATGGATATTCTGGCCTGCTGCAGAAAACAGGGTGAATACAGCTAGCTAAAATGCCTTCAGATACGTCAACTTGCATTTTGGCTTACAGGAGTACACTCTGTCCTCCTAACTCAGCTCATCTAATCTGGGGAGCTACAGTTCCTACTGGACATAAAAGCTTCAGTGACACATGCCAACAGTGTTTGTTCAAGGTTCCAAACAGAGGGTCTGCCATAATGACACCAGCCACTCAAAAATCATGAGCTGGGACACTGAAATATCTTTATAGCTGTGTATTGAGCAACACGACTATAGCTGAACTATGCCATCATTGTACAGTAATGTACTTTCCAACAAATCAAGGGTGGCCTTTTTACAGAAGTGAGACTGTGTCAACATCTTACCTTGCAGGGACACGATGCAGCAGTGAGAGAACCAGAAAACTCTCGCCTGACCCACAGAAGACAGTGCAGGCATTGCAGCCTAGGACCAAAACTCCCTGCGTTTTTCTCCACAGCACTACTCAGGGATGTGTAACTTTGAGCTGTGCTTGGTACATGTGCAGAATTTAATTAAGTTTCCTCACTGTTGTGCTTAGTGGCGATGCAGGGAAGTCATAACTCCAGTGAAGTCAGCCAGAGTCTCTTGCTGTTGATTCAATGAAGGATTGTGTTTTCAGACTGGTTATAATCTTAATAACCAGGAAAATGCTGCTGTAATTGTAGGTAATTCTGCAAGCTGGTCTCTACCTGCAATTGTTGTGACATTCTCTTAACATCCAGATCTTGTGGGTGAAGTGGGCCACATCCCTGAAATACAAAGCTGTTTTTTATGCTCTTCTGCTGCTTAAATAGATGGTTAACCAGTGTCTTGAATAAGTGGCATTTACATTTTAATTGTGATTGGTCAGGAGGTCAATATACTTTTTCTAGTAATACTGGGATTTAATGAGTTCATTAATCAAACAATTAAGGCAGCCTTTGCTATAGAGGAGAAAAATGTGAGGCCATGCATAGAAGCTTTGATTCAGAGCCTTCAGAGCTCTAGGCACCGATCGCATATTGTGACAGTATTGACTTATGACAGTGCTCCATAATCATGTGCCATTATTTAATGGGATTATTAGCCTACACTCCCTGTTTTCATTCATTTTTCACAGTTCCACACTCTCTTCGGTCTGTTTTGTTGTTGTTCTGGGTCTTACTCAAAGATACCGGGAAAGGGAAAAGCTCTCCACACCCTCCTTTCCACTACCGCTTAAGCTCATGGGAAGGATAGGCACCAAGACCTTATGTGCAATAGATTAAAGATGGTCCCAAAAGAACTATAATTCAGTTTCTGAAGCTGCTGCTTCCATCTTGATTCGGCAGCTCTGCTTTACTGAGTGGCCTTGAAGAGGTCACTTGCCTCTATGTCCTCATCCATAGCAAGAGGATAATTAGAGTGACTATACCCAGGAGTCACACACCGTATGTCATTCTTAAGCCGGTAGCTTGTGCCCTCCCTGAGCTGGAGCTGCTCTGCCCCTGGAGCTGTTGTAAGAATTTGTTTTGTAACTGTTTCTGTCCAAACATCTCAGGAACCAGGTTTCTGAAGGTTCTATTGACCTCAAATGTTCTGTGCCTTCAAAATTGTGATGACTGGAATTTGTTTTTCCTGGACTTTTTGTTTCCTTTTGAAGGTTAAGGATGGAAGAAACAGTTCAGAAGGAGCAGACAAGACTTTTTTATTTGTTTTCATATAATTATATAATCCCTTTGAAGCTACAGTAAAAAGGAGAACAAGGAGCATAACTTTTTCTTTTTCCCCAAAGTTGAACTCTAATTCCATTTTCTTTCTTCAACAGGAGGGAGCTAAATTACCTCCTTTCCCATATTTATGCTGGCTAAGAGGCAGGTTTATCCAGCAAGTGGAGCAGAACCACTGCCTACTGGGAGACAACGAACCATCCAGCTGGGACCAGCATTGTGGACCTGCCCCTGCCTGTTCTGCGGAGCAGGCTGTCTCAGGCTGAACTAGGACTTTCCTCCAAGTTTCCTTATTCGATCCTCAACTATCGGGCAGATATTGTGTGCTCTTCCTTCTCATACCACACCAACAACTTGCCTCTTCTTTTTCACAACACATTTGATCTCCTGTCAAAGAACAGGAACCACAGCAATCGGCTCAAAACTACTGCCTCAAAAACTACAAGAAGTTTGCAAGCTTAGGCTGCCTGTGGGAAGGAACTGTAAGGCTGGGTACAACTTTCAAGACCAACAGCTATTTTGCTTTAATTCCTTCTAGAGACTCATTTGTTCCACACTGGCATGGATTAACTGAGCCCACAGCATTCCTAGCACCGACCCTTGCCCTGAACTAAGCCCTGCAATGCCAGCCTGACGGCAGTAGCTGCTATCACTAGCTACCACGGGCTCTGCCCATGTAGTGGCAATGCAAAAAAGACTCCAGTGGCAGACAGCTCTGCTTCCTGCCCTGCTGCACCGCTGGGACCAGCCAGTGAACTTGCCTGAACGATGGCCAAGGAGAAAGGGGAAGGGAGCTCCCAGTGCCTCCCCTCTCCTCCTCACCCCTAAGAGGAAATCCCATTGTGCTCTGGTTTACCATGAAGTGTCTAAGTCATTTTTTTTTAAGATCACAGACAGAAAGACAGAGGGAAGTGGTATGACTGCACTTCCAAACTCCCACTAGCACAAAAACATCCTTCAGCCTTGGCAATAGGTTCTGAGAAGATCATGGGTTTGACTGCAGCTACACTAGAAAATGTCTATTTTCTAGACATAACCAAGTTCTGTTAGTGTACTGTGACAGATAAATTGTTTTAATTTAAAAAAAGCCCACATCTACTCCTTGAGGATACAAAGTGTGTTTTACATTCTTCATACCTGCTACAGTACTCATGCAGATTCCTATAGTATCGCAACACTGAAAAAACCCCAAAATTGGCAATATTACTTCTGTTATGAATGCAATAAAAATGTAGTTACAAATCATTTTGGTTCACTGAAGGCAACTACAATGCACTTAATAACATATGATATTCTGTGCTAGGCACAGAAGCACCACAGGCATGTCATTTGGGTCAGATCACGTTCAAACCAAAGCTTTTTGAGAGGAAGAGGCAGATTACCTGGAATTTTCTCCATCTAAACACTGTGTTCATTTTGTCGCCTAGGGCTAGGGCATAAACCTAACGCTGAATTTTAGAGAACTCTTTTGATGCCACCTACTGGGCTTGAAATGGAAAACTTGACTTCCTTGAAGCCATGAGCAGTGGCAGCCTCAGACATTAGCACATCTCATCATGAGAGGTTCTGTCTCGGAGCCACCTCTGCAACAAGATGCCTTGCTTTTTGCTAACACCACTCTTGAGAATACTTGAGATGCTGAAATAGTACTTCCAGACTAAGTTTTAAGACAAAACATCTGTAATTTAAAATGCATTTGAACAGACAAAGTAAAAATTTTGCCACTTACTATTCCAGTGCTTTTGAACAGCAGTGTAGGTCTGCCTATCTGCTAATATCCAACACTTAAAACAGACATTTCCAGCTGCTGTTTAATTTCTCAGCCAAACAGCAGAAATACTCATATTTATTATATTTAGAAATATTAGTAACATCTATCTTTTATCTTGAACAGTATTACAGGGTTAAGAGAACACCAAATATACTTAAAGGTTTACATCTTTGAACACACTTTTTGATCAATAACACACTTTTTGTCCTAAACCCTAAATTAAGCTTTCAGGTTAAAGAGTCAACAGTACACATAACAAGCACTCTGCTAAAAATAGCTTCTTTCTCTTTTTAAGTCACTAAGACAAAAAAGCATGCAGGGGAAGAAGGGAGCAAGTATACTAAAATGTTTTCTCTAAATAATGAAGGGGTGGTTTGACTTTCATCGTCTTCTCCTATGATGTGACTTATAAGGCCTCTTTTTACTGCTGAAGCTGGAAGTCTGCCCCTGCTGACTCAAATGTAACTGGGGACAAACCTTGAGCACTCTCCTTCCAATGCAAACAGCTTCTAGTAGTTGAGCAGTTGAGTGTTCACCCAGAAGAGTGTCCATGTTGAACTCCACCCCTGTAGGAAGCATGGCCCTTTTCCACCTGAGCTGGAATCTACCCACCTTCTCTACCCACCACCTCCTATGTAAGAAGGATCAAGCTTGAGCTGCAACTACTTCAGCTGCAGTCTTCAGCTACATCATAGACAAGTCCTCACTCTATACACTCCTCCTCAAGCACGTGTTTGAGTGGTTCAAGATACAGTCTCAGTAATGAGATCATTCAATGCAAGACTGAAAGGATCTCCATGACCACCCATCCAAACTAAACGATGCCAACATGTTGCAATAGATCTTACAGGGCATGCAAAACTACTAATCTGGATGGTCAGTTGGAAAATGGACCCTGGGGCCTCTGGCTGTCTTCCACTTTCTCCCCTTTGTCCTGCCTCTCTTTCAAGTTACAACCAGTCAGTGCATTTAGACACACATGTAACTTTCAAACAATCAAGTTGGCTCACCACCTGCAAAGAGAAGGATGAGTCCTTTAAGCTTTGTATCTGCTAAATATCCTCTTGAAGGACAACCTGAAATGCAGCTAGTTACATTTGTTCAAGTTAAATCAGACTTTCATTGTAAGTCCTGTGCACTCAGTAGGGGAGGAGAAATGACAAAGTAGAGCATCAGTTGACTTTACATCTCAATGATCCTGTCTGCAAATTGAGGAGCCTTGGGAAGAGGGCATGTTAAAAGAGTAGATGCCTAAATTAGAGAACTGCACAAGACCCGAAGACATGTGCATACAGAACTGCAGGAAGGAAATCTGGAGGAGGAACCAGAGAACAGTTTGCGTGCACTTGGCTTGACTGTGAGCTGCTACCACCCTGGAGAGAAGAGCCTAGTTTCGTTGCAGAAACATGAAGCATTCTCAATGCAGGTCAATGGATGCCATGTGCTACAGGGAGAGGCAGCAGCGCAGAGAGTTTCACTGTACAGAACACAGTATGATTAACCAAAAAAGCACATGTATTCTAAAGCACCAGAGTATCTGGAAGTGGTTCAAATCACTGGTATGGTGGCTTTGCTGTTCCCTTCCTCCACCTCACAAAAATGAAAATTCACGCTGGTCCAAGGGAACCCTGAAGGTCCTGTCTGGCATTTCAGCAAAACGTTAAGGGCAAGTTTCAGTCAGAAAGATGCTGAATAATTATCTAATGATAACAACCAGACCTGCAGATGGAGTCTGCAACCCAGGAGACAGAAGCAGCACCAGCACCACCACTGCTTTTTTGGAACAGAGTGAATACCTCACAAACTGATAACCCTAAGTGTTGGGATAATGGAAAAGCAAAAAAAATGGTTACAAACTGTTATGTTACACACTGAAGCTGGAAGCCACCTTGCAAGAAGCAGCAAGAAAAAATGGGTCTCTGGCTAGTAGAGACAAATAAATATTTAATAGAGAGAGAGACACTTCTTGAGGATTCATCATTTTGCCTGTCTCACCCACCCACCCGCTTGGAATGATGTGCTCTCTGGTAGTGCTGCTTTCTCTGAGTACAGCACTAAATAGCCCTATAGTGTTTAGACATCTAATTTAACTGAACTGAGCTGAATCCCACCCTTAGAGACTACTTATCAGCTAGAGATTAACTGCTAAGAAGAAAAAAAAAGGCTGGAGTGCATTATTCCCAGCATGTCTAATGCAACTGCCCAATGGAGCTGTAGGGAAAAGGTGATGTTGCCTTAGGTTACATCAAAGCTGGCACTTCATGGAGGCAGGGCAGCATTCAAGCCACAGCACAAGACACTGTACATGGTCCTGAAGAGGTCTCTGCAAGAATTTCACCTTCATGAAAGCTTAAATCAAACTCAGTCAAGTGCTACTAAGGTGATGATGAGAATGACAAACCTATTTTATAACAGAGGGCAGGAAAACCTATTCTTGTTTAAGTTTGGAAAGCAAAGACTGAGGGAACATATGATTATGCAGTGCAACTGTAATTTTTTTCCCTGATAGTTGGGGGTGATGCTGAAACAAAAACAAATGGGTACAAACTGGCTGTCAATTTTTCTAGCTGACAATTAGAAGGGCTCCTAACTACCACAGCACAAGGTTTTGAACCAGTTTTCCAGCAGGATTAGCAGATGTATCAATATGTACATGTTTATGTGACAGCACAAAAAGAAAAAAAACACATTTTGAGCTTTTTCGGCAGGGACTTGGACTTGCTCTCCACTTTAAGGTTTCTTGCTGCCCTTTGTTTCTTTGCAAATGACATGGACATCACTCCAAGGACACAACATGGCAAGTGGCATGATTTTGTATTCCATGCCACTGAATGTGTTCAAGTGAAAATAATGCACGTAGTGAACTCCGGGGCAATGATGGAAGGGAAAGGTACTGCTCAGTAAACAGCAGCTATCCCAGAGTTTACACTCTAAAATAATGATTCCTTGGAAAAGGAAATAGATGGTGGATATGGTATCTCTGACAGCAAGCTCCAGCCAGACATCAGACAGGGTAAGATGCTGTTGGCAATAAATAAGAGTCCATGTGTTAAGATTAGCCAGATGGCAAAAGTAAATGGTGCCAGAGGTTATCCTCTTCTGAGGAAGAACAGGAGACCAGGTAGCACAAAATGGTATTTTATTTAAAGTGGCTTGAGCAAATCACTGCAAATCTAACTGCTGATGCTGTCTGTTTGATGCATGCTTACAACTAGGGATGGACACATGCCAGTATGAGCCAGTATTCATCCACTGGCCAAGCACTACTGTCCAACTTACAGGATACAAGAAGCAATGCAAGGATCCCGGGGATAGCAACGGGAAAAACGCTCTCCTCAGCCCCCTAGTCTCACACAGCATTGGCAAAAGGCAACAGAGTCTGAGCAGCAATAGGACAAAAGTCTTGAGGCTGCTACAGGATCCAGACACAACCCAGGATGGCTGCAGCAGCCACATCCTCTCAGACAGCAAGGACATCCAAGCAGTTCAGGCCTAATAAAGTACAGGAGGGTTCAGGAGGTATCTCAGCCACCAACTGGCTTGATTGGGGATAATCATCAAAACAAGGTATAGGCGTACATGGTACCAGAATGCCACCTAGCAGAACAGCAGCAGCAATGGATAGGCAGAAAGTCTACCTGTAACAGCAATACCATCAAAGGATGGGATGTTGAGCATACTTGGAATATTATGAGCCATCAAAAGGTTGGTGATAAGGAGTGGTAACTTTCAGAGAGGTGCTGAGTGCCTGGACTCAGGAGGCTGCTCTGGGTGCTTGGGGCTGGCCACTGCTGGGGCACAGCATGCACACAGTCAACACTCTAGACAAAGAGACAGATCAACTGCTGAAACCCATCAGCAGTTGTTTGTACTCATCAGATGTTAATGCATATCCACAAAACAGGCTACAGAGATGATATCTTAGGAGTCTTGCCTTAAAGTGCCATCAGGATGTGGAGCTCCAGGGCACAGAGCAGCTCCCAAACTGATGCAATGATAGACCTATGGAAAAGGTGTGGCTGGGATCCTCAGACAGGAGGATTCCTTAGCCCAGCTTTCTTTTTTTTTTCCTCATGGAGACAGGGAAATGTATACTTTTATAGTAGCATCTAGGCACTATAAATTAAGTACTGTACAAATACAGAATGGAAAGACTGCTCCTAACTTAAAAAACAAACAGAAAACATATGTAGACCATTAGGAGGTATGTAGGAATGCCAAAGGATTTTTTGAAGTCTTTTTATAAAATGTTGTGTAGATTAAGAGCCAAAGCTAGGCCAAAAAAAAGATGCCAAGGGAAGGAGAATGAAAGGAAACAAATGTAGGTGCAAGGTGGCAAAAGGAATTAACTTTTCACCTGCACAGCTTCAGCTGATCACATAAACACCATTACACTGGTTTTTGTGTGACCGTCAGTTATAAGTGGTAGGCTAAAGGTTGAGCCTACCTACAAACGGGATGACAGTTTAGATATACCAGTCTACTGTGTTTTTAATGATGCAGCTGTACATTAGTGGTCATCTCATTATTAATTATCTAACCATTATTTCTGATAATAAAAGCTCTATCCTGGAGCAGGGTTCTTCTGGCACTGAATGGGAGTTCAGGTTGAGTTCCCACCTGCAGAAGTAACAAAACCCTTGCTACCTCACATTTTAACATCTGAAGCTTGGGCAAGATTTATGTCTCCTGGCCACCTATTAGCATTTCATAACATCTTCTAACTATTTCATTATTAAGGCTTTTCTCATTCTGTTAGGTTTCTGAAATTATACTATACTTTCTTTCATGCAGTGTTTGCATTAACTTACTATGACTACTTTGTTTTATTAGATTTCATAATTCATATGTTCAGTAAGGCTCTTTGCTAGAAGCAGTTCTTTGAATGATCTTGTTCCTCAGTTCATGTTGGGGGATTAACAGTGCGTTGGAGTTTCTTTATGGGATATTTCCCTCGACCCCATTTTTATGTAGAGAACAGTGGTCACAGCTTAAAGGAGTTATATGCATCTGGAAATTCTAATCCTCTCTAGATGACAGAAAGGAAAAGAAGTCTGAAGCTGTAATTTCCTCTGGTTTCAGTTCTCTCCCTCCCCTACATGCCAGCAGCCATTTCAGAGCAGAGAAAGCCTCCTTTATTCTAACTTTCACTGCATTATTTACTTACTCACGGTCTGCTGAGTAAGTAATTATTACTGAAATTAACTTAATTACTTAGTAAGTAATTAAATGCTTTTGATGCCGAGGAAGAAATTTTCCTTCATTAAGAAGTAACTTTGTGGCAATAAACTTTTTACCCTTGTCTGGTTATTTTATAAATAATGAGAAATAAAAGGCCCAAAATCACTCCTGCTACTTACCTGAAATACCCATTTACTTTTGATTATGATATCACAGTCTGTCCAATACTCCTACTGAGCAGTGGGTCTGCCTGCACCCTGCCCTTCCAGTTCTAACAAAGATTATAAATAAATGAACCATTAAATGATAATTTTGTAAAGAGAACAAAACACAGGAGAGTGCAGGTGAAAATTAAAATATGCAATGTTTTGTAATACATTTATAGAGGCTGTGGTTTTATTAATATTCACTCTTACTTACATTAAAGAGATTAAAGATTAAACTTATGTGTGTATGCACTCTTACAAAAGAGAAAAGTAAACCAATTCTGTGATTTTACAGACACTGCTGTTGCTAGCCTTGGGCCAGGCCCTTCACGTGACCACAGGTATTTTCAACAACAGCCGTGGCTCTCTACAGGGCAGTTAAATGCAGTCCTCTTTAAAAATCCCTAAAATCAAATTAAAATTACAAAGAAAAAATTAAAATTACAGGTTTATTTTCTCAGATATCTTACAGCTACCTATACTAGGTCTGCAAATAAAGCTACAGTATTTAGTGTAACTTGGGTCGGTGCTGAGCCTGGTTTCAGAGTGAAACCACTGGTGCCTCTCATGATGGGAAAGCAGTTAATTAAACATAGAGGATGCTGGCATCTAGCTATCTGCCATCCACACAGCACAGTACGTATGTGGTAATAATGCAAAAGCAATGAGCAATCAGGAATCCACTGCTTTGCAAGCTCAACAATAATTTGCTTAAATAATTAATAAATAGTTTGAGTAATAAGGCCTGGTCATCCCAAGCACAGCTGTCTGAAAAAGGCTCCCTGCAAAAGCAGAACCTCTCACGCTGTGCTGCAGGGAGGGCGAAAGGGAAATCAGATGCTTCTGTAGCAGCACCGGCATTTGTGGGGCATCAGAAAGAGGCTCCCCTGTGGCAGCTTCAGCCTGTGGTGCTTCCCATGCCACATCTCATGCACCTGGGCACCAGGAGTCAGGGGGCAGCAAGCCCTGGTAGACAGCTGGTCAAAATTCAGTATTTTCCCAGATTTCCATCTCCAAATCGTAGTGCAGCAATCATGCACAGCCTTTTCTTGGCCAGATACTAAATGCTTTAAGGCAAAGTAAATGTCCTTTTGACTGTTTTTTTTAGATGCCTAGCCACCAGCAACGATATATGAATATAGTAACCCTTTGCAACAGTTTGTTCCTAAAAAAGCTTGGAAAATTATTTCAACAGATAGTACTTTATCCCTTCATACTTATCAATGCATTACTTACTTATCTCATTATTTTACAAGGCTTACTTAGGTGATGGTGATAAACAAGCTTCCAGGAACTGTGCACAGCAAGGAGACCAGAGGCAAAGCAAGGCAAATTAAATGTAAAAATAAATAGGCAAATTAACTTGTGGCTAGCAAAGACTGAAAAACTTTACCTACAATTAGTAGGGTTTAAATTAATTTTTACTAATTTAGGAATATCATTCTGCTACACAAGTAGTTGTCACATTGCATGAATTATACTTGTTTTATGTCTTTCAAAACAGCATTACTTTCAGTCATTGCTATGTGTTTATTTTTTTAGTACATGATGATAACGAATTATATGTGTATTATTCATGAACATTGACTGAGACTTTTCAAAGCAATGTAAGTAATCGTTGCCACCCCTCCAAAATGGAAGACATTTTATTTTAATGGGAAGTGTGACAAAATTTCCACCGCTTGTAAAAAAAAAAAATTAAAATCAAGTGGTTTATTCAGAAGAGAAGGCTTTACACAGAGGCAAAGGGGAAAGGGGAATGGCTACTGAGGTGTCCCCACTCCACTCCCCCTGAAGTGAGGAGAAGGGATGTCAACATCCACTTTAACCAGAACAGAAATGTATTGGCTAGTTAATAAAAATACACAGCCCTCAAAAAGATCCCTTCCCCTATTCCTTATCCATTCTTTAATTTTAAGATTTGAGATTATTTTCAAAAACCTGACAGTAGTCTGTGAAAACCAAAAGCCTTTTAACTGAACACAGGTGAAAATTGGAGCTGGGAGATGCCACCCAGCTGCAGACCACTTTAATCTTATACCAACTAGTTCAAAAACCAAATTTCCTTCTGCTGTGAATTCTGCCTACAGAGTTTGTGCTGTCTGTTTGTGTTAATGGGAACATTGCCGGGTCACAAGCACACAAGCAGCAAACCAAATGCTATTAGCTATTTATCCTGTTACAAGAATTATGTTTAAATACCTCAATGCTATTTCTAATCCGTATTTAATAACACGGCAAGATGCCAGTTAAACATTCTACATGGAGACAAAAATCTTACATCCTTTTTAAATTCTTACAGGGAATTACTTCAACAAAAGAGCATTATATTCTCGAACACATTATAGGTCTGGGAAAAACAGATTAACTGGTATTTCAATGACACATCCTGTTTTACACTTCACCATATGAGACTTAACCTGAAACACACAGCTGTGCTGTTTCAATCTAAATGCAAAAACTATATACATACACATCTGTGATTTGTGTGGTAAATGAGAAATACCTAAATAAATAAGCTATTTTATGCAGCTTCAGGGAGTGGGTCACTGAAGGCTTGAGAAAATAATTTGCCAATGGTATTCCTAATTCTGCTGTTTAAACCCAGAGGTGAAAGTGAAAAATGAAAAGTGTGGGTTTTTTCCCTTCCAAGTATGTGATGCTTTGGTCTACATAGAAAATAATTCAAACTACCAGGTAAAATATTACATAAAATAACCTGCCAGCTCCAGTGGGAACTGGCAAAGACATGTCCTGAAAGAGCAGTTAAAAACTGGACCCAAGTACCAGCAAAAACCCATTAGCTTGACAGAGGTGGGGGATAAACTCTATTCCTTCCCTTCCTGGTGTAAATTCAAATTCAAGGCTTTTATTCATCCTGCCCTCCTCACCATATCACTTCCATTCACAGATCTTGGGAAACTATGAGAAACACAGTATTCCTAATTAAAATACAGTTTTAAAATAAAGATATAGTGCATGAATCACTGCAAACCAGTCAGCTATAACAGTGATATGCCTCAAAACAAGGACTATTGCGGTGGTCCTGGTCACTGTGGTGATCCTGGCAAAAAAGGAGGCTGATGCTTTGCTGAGGGGTTGGTAGCATGTTTATTTCTGCAGGCAGCATAGGGCCCCCAATGTTGAAGTCTTTAAGGTATATTCGGACCCTGTTTTGAATTTCATCTGCCACCAATATGGGAAGAAACTTGATTTTTTACAAAACGTTCAAGTTCTGTAACAGCTTTTAAAAATAATTTCAAAAATTACTACCAGGTAAATGTCAATGACTCCCCAAGATGCAAATGAGAATTTTTCTGAAATCTCAGTAAATGTTTAACTTCTTTGCAAACTACCCTATTTGAATAACTTTGAAAAGAGCAGGCATTTGTGACTCCAGCCCTGCTGTAGCTTACTTCGCTCTGTAGAAATTATATTTCTTGTCTCTTTTGAATATTCATATATGTGCTAAAATTTCAGCATATGAAGAGGAAAAAAACAATAAGGGAAATACCACCTTTGCACCTCTGACTGTCTATGAGGCTTCCCAACAGCCATCGCCCTGCTCATGGCACACCCCACAGCTGGCCAGCATGCCAGCCCCCGGCTCCTCACAGGGAAGAGGCTGCAATGGGCATCCTCCTCCAAGCAAAAGCCTCCGACAGTGTTAGTTCCTGGCTGTACAAGCTGCCACTGTTTGCTCTGAGAAGCTAAATACTTTTTTGAAGGAATTAAAACGCTTTAGTGCCGACAAGGCAGGTATTATTGAAAGCAACTGGAATCAAGTCGCTCAACTTGTTCAGACTTTTATCAGTAAATAATCAGACACTGCAAATGGAAATGCATACAAGTCCTTATCACAGTGTGACATTTGACTATCTGAGCAAGAAAATAATCATGTAACCTTCACGTGGCATTTACTTATCTCCTTGGGCAGAGTCTGACAAACATGCAATTTCTTACTTTTTAAAAGAAGCAGTAAGACCTTGTTAGGGGACACCCAGAGAATATTGTCAGCTATCGCACAGAGATAAGTCTCCATGCTTCACTTCCCCTTCCATAAAATATGTATAATATTCCCTTTCACTACCTTACTCCCTGTACTACCCCTGAAAAGGATGGGTCTGTCTCTTGCTAAAAAGTATACAACTGCCACCAATGCAAAGTGACTTCACCAGAGATAAGCATCCTAAAAAAGTGTGGTCATATTAATAATTTCCATTATTACTTCTCCTTCACAATATTTAAACAAACTTCTAAAAAAGAGCCATAAATATAATTTTGCATTAATCCATACGAGACTGTAAGAAGGGCTGAAACACAAAGTCCCTGGGATGGCTAACCCTGACTGGTACCCATCAAGGTGAAGGGCCCAAAAAGGCAGAATCGTTTGTGGAAGCAGAGCAATCACAAGGTTGCCTAATCCTCTTCAGGCGAACAAGGCAGCAAACTGCTGGAGACAGCTGATTTCAAATGGAAGAAGATATAGAAGAATTAAAGATATTTAATAGAAGTAAAAGAAGAATAGAAGTATTAAAGATATTTAATAAATAGAATTAGACTTTTTTAATCAATGAAAAAAATGGTTTATTTTTATTGTTAGGTATGATAATAAAACCCAAATCCAGATTCTCAAGACAACTGGGCATGATTTTTATCACGTCCCACCCATGCCAGAAAGGGGACATGATACCTTTTCATATTTTTAATGCCTACCACATTCTGGTTTCTCAGAGCATGTGGGTAACACATCTCTTATTCCACAAGCAATCTCAAAATCCACGGGAACCAGAGGCTACTGAATATCATTTAAAATCTACACAACTGCTGTGATAAGAAATAACAGCAAATAAGCTATATATTCCTTATCCATAAGGTTGCTGGATATTCCTGTTTCCCTACATTTTATCTTTCTGATGCTGTCTGACTTGCAGACAATTATTATATGTTGATGGTGTCAAAGAAAGAGCAGGGAATAACTCTGTAACTCTGTGTCTATGTCACTGGCTTGGGAGAGGGATGCACACTAATCTTCCACTTACGCTCCAGGTAACATCACAACTTCAATCACCTGCATCCCACATCAATGTCCTACGTACAGGGCCAACAATGTAGCTACTCCTGCCTCCTCCATTTTGGCAATTGTGCCTAAACCCTTTGTGAATGAATCTAGACCTAACATTGACAGGTAATATTTCTTTTAAAAAAGTTCTTAATTTTTGTTTAATGAAGACCATTAGCAAAACTTCCTCTGAATTTATTAATAACTTCAGTACAGTTCTATTTTTCAACTAATTGGCAAAATCTCTTTCCTCCCCTTGCCCAGAAAATTATTCACCACACCCTATAATGTTTTATATTTGTGAATGCCATGAGTCCTGTAGACTGTTTTGTTATTCATCTGTATACAGACATGAGTCAAGCCTCAAATGAAACAGACAGACAGCATGAAAACTCCCAGGCACAGCTGCATGGCAATCACCTCACACAGCAATCATCGATGTTTCTGAAGAAGGCTGCAGGTCTCCAACAGGATTTATGAAATAAAGGTTCACTTCAGACAACTGGGGACTGAAGGCAGAAAGCAGGCATGGAAAACTTCCATCCTTGCCTTGGTCTGTAACAATCACAGGTAAGATCGGCCTTTTAATGAAGACAAAACTCAAGGAGCTGAGGCAATATGGTTGAATTTTGGGCAGCAGGCTGATCTCATCAGGAGTTTCTGCTGGTTTCAGCCAGTAGGAAATACAGACCGTGCCCTAGGATTGAATCAGAAAGTGTCCCCTGTTTAGCAAAGGGCTTAAATAGCATGTGACATTAAGCTTGTGCTTAAAGTAATACACATGGTGAGGTGCTTTACTGAAGCAGTGAGCTGAGAGTAAATAAAAATAGGAAAAGGTCTAGGAATACATCTTTGAAGGCATTTACTTTATTTCAAAACGGTTTTTGCCTAAAACAAGCCTGCAAACTGCAGAAGATCTGCAGTCACACTGGAGAATACATAGATGCTTAAGGCTTGTAAACTCCAATGTACACATGCAGTTTTACGACTTCCAAAGCATGGACAAAAAGATGACTCCAAGAAGTATGACAAAATCCACCAAAATTAAATGCAAGTTCGTATTTTTGATTGCTTATGCCTATCTGTTGATTTGTGTGTTTCTGGAACACGACTTGGCCTGTCAGAACTGACACTGGCATAAACCAGCAGAGCACACTACTGCTCCATTAAGCATCCTCCAGGAGCAAACCAGCAAAACTAATTTTGGTGTAGTTTTTGAAATTATTCTTTACTCAGCAGCTCCAAGGAACCTTGTTTCTTTTTAGCAGTCTAAACTCTAAAAAAAGGTGACAACCTGAATGGCCAGAAAGCAAAGTATTGAGAGGTAAAAATGAAAAAGGCTGCACATTCAAAAAATTTGCATAGTTCTTTCAGAAAAAGATTGTTATTATTACCTTTCAAACCAAAGTCTCCCAAGCACAGTTTTATTGAAGACTGTTGGAAGAGTACTCAGCCCCCAGAAGAACTGTTGCAGGTGCACCCGGCACGCACAATAACCTGAAGAGTTATGAAAGGAATTTGTAATGCCAGTCCTCTTAAGCTGCATTAGGGAACCTGAAATTGCCATATTCCAGCTGAAAAAAAAAGTAGCTGAGAAAGGGCAAATACCCATGGGAAGGAAGCCAGCTTCCTGCTTTGTACAACAGTCTTGGGAACAGAACTGCAAAATGTTTTTGAACAAACACACCTCTGCTGATTCGGTACTTTCTGTACAGCTGTATGTAGTCAGAGCCAAAACCACCATACAAACAGCTAATTAACCAGCAGCCAGAAAAGCGGGACTATGCTTGTTTTGCTGGGCTGCCCCACAAGGCTCAGTCCTGACCAGCTTTGGTTTGATTCTGGTTTCAGCAGATCTAGCCGATGCAGTGTTCATGCTCTGCTCCACAGGAGGCGCTTTCTCCTGAATGATGTTTTCCTGTTCTGGGGTAACTTTCATGGCTACTCAGTTATAAAAGCAGACAGGTCTCATCATAGCCAACTGTAAAACAGAATATCCAAAGGAATGGTGGAGGGAAACAACAGATAAAAAAAATGACGGGATTTTAGTGGCAGCAATGTGGTACCTGAGAAAAGGTCCTGCTTTCTAAAGAAGGTACACAAAATGGAGCTTGAGAGGAATAAAAACAGAGTGAGAAGGGAGCAGATGTGTTCCTCAGGGAAAATGCAGCATGGTTTTGACAGAGACTGAAATGCAGCAGCATTGGTTGTGATGGGGTGAAAGAGAAGCTGTCTGTTTTCTACTATTGCCCAAACCATACCAAATGCTCCCTGCTCATTTCATGGCAATTTGTCCTTCTGTAGCATCACACAATTCCAATGTGCTCACCTTTGGTGAGCTCTGGGTAATTGCCTTTCCTTGGATAAATAAACAGCAAATAAACTTCCCCCCAAACTTCTGTTAATCCATAAATATTTACAAAGCTAGTGTAACTCTGCACATACAAATCTTTACTTTCACTCTCCTGAGGTGACCTAAATACTGGGCTCCTACGGTGAATCACAGAATCATAGAATGGTTTGGGCTGGAAGGGACCTTAAAGATCATCTGGTTCCAAACCCCCTGCAGACTGATTGCACCATTGAGCAAGAATCAAGATTTTAAGCACAAATACCTACTCAGTGATTGTACTGTAAATGTTATTTTAGGGACATGATGGAGTTAGGAGGTTTTTCCAGGGATCTGAGCTCCTGCTGCCCCATGGACTTCTTACCTACAGCACTCAAAGCCAAGAAGTTCAATTTATACTTTAAATGTAAGTTATCCATAAACTACAGATCCATCATGTCACAGAAAATGAGATTCTTTTTTTATGCTCTAGTATGAAACACCCATTAGTGCTTAAATTGGATACATTAATCTGTAGTGTTTGGAGACACAGATGCTAACACTCATTATTCCTACGTCTCTACTCACAGCAAGGCTTTTACTTTCTTATTTATTAGGATTTTTGATAATTCAGCACATCTCTACGGATCTCGTCAGTCAAGCACATCTCAGGAATGGTGCAAGGAAATTCTGTTTCAGTAAAGTAACCTTGGTCCCTGGTAGGAATTAAATAACTCTCTGAATAAAAGTAAATGACTGATTCAGAGAACAAGAATGTCACAAAACTAAATAAAGTCTATTACTTTTCACTGCATAAAATCCATTACCTTAGGTTCATTGTCAACTTTTACTATACACCATTTAACCCAGAAGCTAAGCAAGAAATGTTTTGGAAGATAAGCAATGTCAGAGAAGGCCTTGTCCTCAAGCTGGGTTGTTTGGCTGACTGTTTGTGTTCAGCACTTACAGATAAATCACTATCCCTAGAAATCTTTGGAATGATGAAATCTGCAGTTGTGATTCTGGTGTTCAAATTTTTTTTCTGTAAGAAAATTTAAAATTCATTGGTAGGTAACCTTGGAGGTTTGGGGGGTTGTTTTGTTTTTTTGTTTTTTTTTGGTTTTTTGAATTTAGAAATAAACTCTTAAGTCCTACATAAATGTTTTAATTGCTCAAAATTTGCTGACTAATTTTAGTGAGAGTTCCACTGTATTGAAATGGTAATATTAAAATTTATGACATTTACAGAAGTTTTCTGACAAATAAAGGGCTTTGCTACAGAAGGGGAAAAAACCCCAACATACATAACACCATTGACCTTAGGAGACCACAAGGTGTCCTACCCAAGGTGTCAGATACGCTTAGCTGAATTACCAAAGACCAATCGGAAAGTATATGTGGATAACCTTTGCAAACACTTGACTTTGAAAAAACAGAAACATAAAGTATTACTATCTAAAGGAAATACACAGTACGTGTTGTTTCATGGGGAAATTGAAATCAAATAAGCACCCAGTGAAACCTTCAAATCAATTCTGATACGGTCTTGTGCCAATAGCCAAGGAGTCTTACGGAGGTCAGCTTCATTAAGGGCACAGATGCCCAAACACAGATGTCTGCTGTCTTTGGAGATGCCCTACTGTATCCTATCCAGCATTGAGCTGGTGGTCAACAGGACATTATCTCCACAGATGCTGCTAACCCTGCTAAGTGCTAGATTCTCTCAGATAGCAAAAGATCTTAAAGTTGAACCCTGGGTGTCTGAGTTCAAACTAAACAGCACTGCACAGCAACCCAGATCAACTTAATCGTCCAATTGCTGGTACCCATGCTTGTTAAGCTAGCAGGAATTTTACCATGCACCTCACTGTGGGAGGCATGAGGTGACACGATATGCACAATATTCAAATACATACATGCAAAACTAAAATAACCAATGCAAAGCAGCAGGAAGCAGAAAAAACAAACAAACAAAACCCACCCCAAACCCTCTTAAAACAAGCCCGGTCAGCAACAGTAAAAACAAGAAATACTGCTCATCATATGCTTACATCTGAAAAGTTTCTTTGCGATAGTGATGCTTCTGTTCCCTAGCAGGGAAATTGTGAGAAACATTCTATCACTACTACTGTATGATTTTCTTGTGAGTCTTCTCCTATTTATTAATTAATATGACTTAATTTTAACATTTCCCTGTATTTGTATAGCGCTATCAAATCATAACACAGACCTCCTATCTCTAGCACTAAGCACAGACAACAGGCAGACAACCCCCACCTTGACCATTTACAAATGAGACAAAAATCAGTAAGTAGGTGAAATGAATAGGCATGACAAAGAAATTAGGAACAGGGCATCTCAGTGTTGTAAACAGCCTAATCACTTCACAGTTTCTAGTGGTGTTACAGAAGGGTAGAGTTTTAAATCGAGGTTTGAAGGTCAGGGAGCTAATGGATAATACACCCACAAGGAAGCCCCCCAGCTGCATGGGAGGAAGCACACAAGGTGCTTGCTGAGAAACGCAGCAGAACAGTGAAAGAAGCCAGCGACACTGGCAAAGTAGAGGTGGGTGTCAACATCTCAAAAGCACAGAAGAACTAACAGGCAGGCATAGAACAGTGATATAATAGAGCGTAAGAGGGGTGGTCACATGCATTAGAGACGTGCATGTGAAGGGAAGTGTTTTAGGCTGGAAATGAACGTTTGCATTCAGTTTGGATCATTTTCTCACTTCCTTAACCCTTGAGTTTTAGCAATTGCTCAGGAAGGAACATCATGTCTGTGGACCACATGTGGTCATAAACATTCAATAATCCCCAAATGCCAGAGTTCACACTGTCCCACGTTGGAATCCTTTTTCCCATCAAAATACATCAGCACAGTATTATGTATGAACTCTTAAAACCTGCTTTAAGCCACCAGAGAACTTTCAGTCTCCCTCTGTTTATAGCCCCTTTCCTGCTGCCAAAAGAAGGGTAGAAAGGTAGCAAGTATGTTCTCAAGGTGACAGCAAGAGCAACATGAACATGAACTCTCCTGGCAGCTTCTCATTTTGCAGCATGGCTGCCCTGGCACATTTTGGTGAGTGGGGAGATGTTGAGCTCTCCAGTAGGCATTTTTTTTCTTCCATTAAACTGGAGAAACTCATGCCAATCTCTAACAAAAAACTTAATCCAATCTCAACTAAACCAAACTCAAATAAAAAATCTAGCTCCAGATGAAGTAAAATACTCCAGCTTTGTAATACTTCTCCATTTAGAAAAGCAGCTGTATTATTTTCTAGGCATTCTTAGGTTACTAATGTTACATCAATCATAAAAATGCTCCTTCTTCTGTCTTTATTAATTCACAAATTATCTTCAAAAACCATGCTTAATCCTAATATTTGGGGAGTAGAGAGTCTCAACATATGTTCTTATTCTTATTATAGACTGCTCTCTAATTTTGGCCACATTGTCCTTCCATAAAGCGTGCACCCAACTGCAATAATGTACATGTAGCCATTATGACTTTAGCCTCTGCCACTCTCCAGCATTCCTTGATGGATATAAAAGCATAAAACAATAATAAAAGAAGTTACAAAAGTGTCCCTGCAAAGGGAGCTGTTGATCTGTGAGCCAGAAATCCATAAAGCACTTTTACCAGGCTCAATAGTAATAGGTTCTGCTGTTTGACATAAAATCAGATTTTGGCTCCAGCGTTATCATCCAGCTACTGTACACCAACGTGATGCACAGAGCTGACTTTAGACCACAGAATCCATCCCAGTCTGCATGCTAAAGAATTACTGAAACTGAGGAATGGCTGGGGAACTTTCACCAACATCAGCCGCTATTATCACTCATCTTCCCAGTAGAGCATCATCCAGCACATCTAACACTACTACATGTAAGCCTCAGAGCATTCCTCAGCCTTTGTCAAGTAACAATACTTCAAAGGAGACTCAAACTTGAAAACAAGGAGTGTGCACTGAGTTGGGATAAATCAAGCATAAGCATTGCTTCAGCTCTCACCCCTCTCACACAGAAGTCTGGCAATGAGTTTTTCTTTCAGGGATAATTCTGGATGGTACAGAAGCAGCCTCAGCCAGCTCAGGAGGTACGGTATTTGCATAGGAGTTACGGCTTGTAGTGGAGAAGGTCCCAAATGCCTTTGGCTTCCCTAGTTTTAGTTCCTTAGTTTTACATCTACTCTGAGAAAAATATCCCACTTTGCTTCACACTTTACTTAGTCCCGAGAGGTCAGAGAAACAGGAAGAAAAACACCTTGGTATGGTTTCTACAAAGTTTCACATCTGATATTTTGTCTGTGTGGATGGATGCTGTTTCCATGCCAAGTCCCACTGATTTGGTGGGATACCAGGCACAGGCTAGAAAGCAGCTCTAAAGCTCTATACTACAAAATATCATAAAGTAGTTTTAAGAGCATTACAATTTTTTGTCCATTTTCCTCTAACCTTAAAGGTCCCTCCCCAGACAAACTGTACAATTACAAGGGATGCTACACTGCTGAGCAGTTTACTGGCTCTCTGAATCTAGCCTTGCCAAACTTTGGGGCAATTATCTAAGTATCAACCACAGTTCATACTGGAAAATTCCAGCATCACATTTTAAATTATTCTTGTGATGTGTACCCTTCTTACTGCACTCTGAAGATCTTAAAATCCTTTGAGAACTCCTTATAGCACAAGTCACAGCGAGCGATTCCAAACAGATGCTGCTGGGTACATTCCCACCCCTGTCCTGGGTCCCAGCCCCACGGGGTGGAGGGCACAGGCAGAGCCCCGGGAAACCGAGATGCCCACGTACTCTTCACATTTAAACCCAGAGAAACCTCAGGTAACCCAGCACGGGGCCCATCGAGGGAAACTATGGGAGACACCACCTTGCAGGTCAAATCTGTGCTTTCTGGGTTGAGCGGTACCACCAGCTCCCAGGGCCAAGGGGACGGGCAGCCCTGTCCTGTCCTGCCTGCCGTATGCCACAGGAATGAGGAGCCATAGGCAAGTTTATTCGGGGTGTTAATAACCCAATCACCTTAACAAGGCTGGACTTCTGCCTGCCAGATTTAAATGCCCCTCATTACAGGAGCTGCCCGGGGCTCCTGAAGTAGGGGAGGGTCGCGAACTCAGGTCTCCCCAGCACCCCCTCACACCCTACCTTGACGAAGAGGGAGATGTCGTGTTCCTGCTTCTCATCCTCCTCTTCCTCCTCCAGGGCGGCCGGCGAGCCCGTCTCGTCCTCCTCGTTGTCCGCCCGGCCTCGCACACCGTTCAGGCTCCGACCTGCCGTGGCCCACTCGCTGCCCTCGTGGCCCGGGGACCCGCC
>NW_020799091.1:98050830-98053377 GCF_003259725.1 Athene cunicularia
GCCCCGGGGCCGCGCGTGTGCGTGTCTGTGTCTGTCTGTGTGTGTGTGTCTGTGCGTGGGGGCGGCAGCCACAGGTGCCCGCGCTCCTCCTCTTCCCGCGCCTGCCCCGCACAGGGCAAGACCAGCGGGTCCCTCGCTCACACACTCACACACACACACCCCCCACACTAAATCCCTTTCACGGTGATTTTGGCTGCAGACGGCACGGGAGGAGGTGGCGAGAGCGTGGCCGTGGTGGCACCAAGCTCTGCCAGGCCTCCGCTCGGCCGTCTCCTCCCGACCCGCCACCTGCTTGCAAGTGCCCAGAGGGACTGGAGCCTTTGCAGAGTGGCCAAAAAGTTTGCCCGCACCCCCCGCACCCTCCAGCGGCCCCACTGGGGCTGGCAGGCCATGCCTGGCAAGCACCTGCTGCCTGCCCTGCCCCGGCCTCGCCTCCCACCCCAAAGACCCCGAGCCCCAGTTCTGCCCTCGCTTTTTCCCGTCGTCGCTGCGGCTCAGGGCCTCAGGCGCGTTGACTCCCGCAGCCCCCCAGGCACCCTGCTGCCCTCCCCAGCCACCAGCCTGGGCCACTGGCTGGTGGGGCTGGCAGCCACCCAGGGGCTGAGGGCTTGCTGGCCACCATAACAAGGAGAGGAACAAGGAGAGATGCCGTTTTCCAAAACTAGGTTAACGCAGGGAACCACTAATACCCCCACCGCTGCTGGCGCGCTGAAACTGGCAGAGCCCCAACAGTCTTGCATGGTTTCTTAAAAATACAGATGAACCAATACCTCATCTCGGCAGCTACACAGCATCTCAAACATATTCCCAAGCTGTCTTTGGGTTGCACCAAACATTGTTAAGAGGGAAAATGTATACTTATCAACTTGCAAAAGTTGTAAGAGGAAACATTGAAACTGTGTAAAAAAAACCCCAAGATTTGCATATTTTTAAGTAGCTTTCCTTCACATGTGATCATGTCAAGTGCTGTGCACCTCTGCAAGAGTTTGCATTTAAATGCAATGAGAAATACAGCCTTCTGTTCAGAGCAGGCAGCTGGTGTGAAAGAAGTGGTAGCTTTTAGTTTGGGTAAGGCAGCTGCAGATTCATCCTGCAGGCCGCCTTCTATTCCAGATAAAAGACATCTTTTCACATTTTTGGTAATTCCTCTGTCTTATGGAGGCACTTTACCCAGAAAAGGACAATCAGCAGGTTCTGGTATGAGGATAAGGTGCAGTAGTTTTGCTTGTAGGCAAGAAGTAATTTTTTAGGAGATGCAGCCTGCTCTAGTTCCACTCTTGTCAAAAGTGATTTATGTGAAAGCACTACTTATGCTATTTGAATGGAAAATAGCTGACAGGAGTGAGGTATCATATTAAAAACAATGCAGTTAAATAGTTTAATGTATGTGTATATAAAACCACCTTTTTGTATTTGAGAGTGAAAAGAGCAGGGACAGACTGAACAAAGGGTTTTGAAATGGGTGGAGAGAAAATGCAGCCAATGAGATGGGAAATACAGAATAAATCATTCAGTCAGGTCAAATACCTGCTCTGATAAAAATAGACAAATAAATAGACTATTCTGCAAATATTTTTCATAGAATTTATGCTTGCCCAGAGGTCATTGCCAGTGAGAAAAAAGAACAGGGACAGTCATGCTCAGAAGGGGTGTTTCTTGAAGGTTTAGGAATGGAGGCTCAGCATCTGGCAATGGAGGTCTTGCAGCTGGACCAGCTGTAAGGTAAATTATTTCACTTCTGTCTTGGGGTTCTGACATCAGTAGAATGACACATCAGTCATCTCTTGGTTTACTTGTCCTAACCCTTGCTGAAGGGTTCCTAACCCTTGGCCTGAAAGCTGGCCAAGATGCCATACAAGTCCCATCTTACAAAGCTGTCAGATATGAGACAGAACAGCCTTCAGCCATGCAGACCATCCACCAGCACTGCCATGTTGTCTCCTGTCCAGTGGTGAATAGAACGCTGGCTGGAGGGAAGGCTCACCTTAGGTTTCCACAGTAGGAAGGAATAGCAGAGCAATATCCATGGCATAAAAGTGGTGGGAATTTCTCAGGAGAAATGGTTGCAGGTTATAGACACAATTACTGAAGTCAACTGGCTATGTTTGTATGAATATTGTGCTTGGCCACACCCCTTGAGAAGTCCTCTCCTCTTCCCAGTCCCCATGAGCTCAGCTTTGTTCAGCTTTGGTGACTGATGGGCCTGACAGTCGGGTTCCCTCCCTCTGCAGCCCCGTGCAGCACTGCCGCCTCTGGCTCACAGGAGCTGCCTGTTCTGGAGCATTCCTCCTTTCATCTGTCCCTTGGATCTGCACCACTTCTCTAAATACCTCTTTTGGTATTAGTTTCAGGTTTTGCTCAGGTTGTGAGTTTGACATGGGACTTGCATCCTGCTGACCCGATGGAACTACATGAGAGATGATTGTCTCTCACCTATACTTACTCATTGCAGAGCTTATTCATTAACACCAGTATCCTGTTTTTATTTGACTATTCCCTGCTCTCTACCTCTTAGTACAAAACAAGTGAGGATTTTAAGGCTGGCAA
>NW_020799091.1:98053427-98064310 GCF_003259725.1 Athene cunicularia
AAAAAAAAAAAAAAAAAAAAAAAAAAAAAAAAAAAAAAAAAAAAAAAAGCTTTCAGTGATAAACACTGCCTGATTATTAACACTGGGCAATGTTTAAGCGTAACAAAAGATTAGTTCTTTAAATACTCATGGAAGCCTGACAAAGGCAGAGCAGAAAAGGACTAACAGCTGATAGAGCCAAGTTGTTAATTACCTCTGTAGGATAGAGACGAGTTTAAGGTATAGAGTTTGATAGTTACCATTTTTATGGGGCACTGAATGAGCAGTTTGTAACAGATCTTGCTGTGGTTTTCTTCAAGTATAGGAACAGACATTTTCTAGTTCTGCTGGAACTGAGACCTAGCAATAATGCTGGGTTAATGTTGCTGCTCTAGCAGGTCGCCCTGCTGGTGGTTATGCCATGAGGTCTTTGTGCAAGCAAGAAAGGCAAAGTAGGAAGTCGGAGAGCCAGGGGACAGAGTGAAGAGGGACAGGGTGGGCACAGCTCGGAGGAGAACTGGCCAGTCAGCCCAACATTGTTTCTTGTCACTCTTCAGCATGATGGTTTCACAAAGGCAGCTTTGGAAATACACCATTAAAATTAGATCTGTCCCAGTGAAATCCCAGAACTCTGAAAATCTGTTGTTCTGTGCTCTCTGCATTCAACACTCAATATCTCAGTTACTTAACAATTAATCTTTCCTGCTCCACGCTCCTCCTGTACACTACCTTCAAGCTCTTTACACCCCATCTGTTTCTAAAAGAGACCCTCAGCTAATAAATATTTTCTCAGTTCAGCTTTAGGAAGGATTACTGCACACCTTCTTCATTTAAGAGATGAGTGCAGGTAATTAAATATCACAGATGTTAGACATTAGTGGACAACACAAAGATCCCTTTATAGCTTGTTAGCAAACAAGTTATATCCCTGGGGGTTATCAGTTAGGCTGTACTTACCTGGATGATTGTAACTTCTTTTTCTTCCCTGACTGTATAGAGGTTGTAGTTTTTGCAGCTCAAGGGAAGGAAAAAATGTCAGTCCCACCACAAAGGGAGCAGGCGGAGGTATTTCTTCATGCCTCTGCGACTCTAGTTCACAGTCCTGTGCAGTGCCAAATACACATGTCAAATATTTAATGGTGTGAACTGGGGTAACAGAGTCAACAAGGGGTTTTTGCCTCCTTGAGCTGGCCGTTGCCTTCCATAGAAGCCTGTGCTGCCTATTCCCTGCTGCCTGCTCTGGCTGAAGTTGTGCTGTTTCATCAAGCATGTGTGTCTGCTTTTCCTGGGGTTTGTCACATTTCAGAAGTGAAGCTACATATCCTCAGCCCAAAAGCTACCTGCACATGGTCTGAATTCTCCTTGTTTCTGCCAGATGCTGAGTAATTGCTATTTTGCACTGAACTCAGTGGGAAATAGGGGTGAACAGAGCCCCCAGAAATCAGGTGGCATTTATTGGGTTCCCCACCATGGGATGGAGGGAGGAATTTATCAGAGTAAACGTAGACAGGTAGAAACTGCATGTCTGCAGATACTAGAGCCAACAGAGATCTAGTGAGCAGAGTCAGTGAAATGATTCTTCTCATCCTGAGGCAGATGTTTAAAGCAGACCAGATGGTCCTTGACCGAAAATCGACTATTTCTCTGCGCTGATTGTACAAGGACCTGCAGATGACTGGCTCAGGGGGATGATGTCTGTGCTGGACTCATATGAGATGAATCCTGTCCCAGGTGATTCCCCTACAGACTGAAATGTGAAAATGGACAATCAGCAAATTGTGTGTCAAAGCCCAATTACTTTTTCTGCATTATTTTTATTGCAGCTGGTGGTTTAACTGGAATTTTGACAAATTACTTGTGGTATAAAACATTATCCTATTAAAAATATGACTGCCTACCCAGCCCTCTGTGATCAGAAAAAAAGAAACCCAAAACTGTATTAACATTTGTATGTAAGCCAGCTGTATTCTCCTATGTAAAATATGCTATTTCAACTACGGAAAAGACAAAGTTGCAAGTGAAAAAATTGTATTGGAGGACTATAATTTTTACCACTTTCAAAATACATGTATGTTTGCTATGTTTGTCTCTGGTTTCTTAAAGTTCTGTCAAGAAGTCAGTGTGGCATTCTACTGCTTCATGGTTGAGAGAGTGTTCAGTCTACACACACAAAATGAAGAGGGAGAGATGCCTTGTTGAAAATTGCAGAGGCATGCTGCATGTTGGAGGGTGATGCCATCTGTATTTAGTGTTCTGAGCTTCCCAGCACTAAGCTGATTAGGGGCAATCGGCTCCCTTCCCATCTGCTTAGAGGCAGTCTGCTTGGGAAGAAGGTAGGGATGTAGACATGCAAGGGGAAAAAAAGCCTTCGTTGCTGGGCTAGGAAGCACAGAAAGCCAAGCTACCTCTAAGCAAGGCTGAAAAAGCAGAGAGAAAGAGTATGTGCACCTTCTTGCCAGATACCACCAGTTCCTCTCTTACTTCTGTTTGTTACTCCACCAGTCCCTCTCTTCCTTTTGTTTGTTACTCAGTTCCCCAGATTCTCAGCATCCCACAAAGCTGCAGACACCAAAGTAGCCTGTACTTAAATTCTGAATGAATCATTCTGCAGTGTGTTAAAAAAATTGAAGAATTATCAATAACAAAGCTTTAAAAAAATGAACACTGTCCTGCTTACTATTTTTTAAAGTACTTAAAATCTGTTCATTCTCCAAAAGAGTCTTTGACTTTCCTATTTTTATCTTTTACTTTTCTTTTCGATAAGAAGTACTATCTGAAGGAAGAAATAATGTTCTCCATGTGCCACAGACGAGATAACAAACAGACCTTATATGTAGTTTTTTATTGCTAAGTATGATATCTAATTCAATAAAATAGTGTTTTGGAATTAACTGAACATGCCCCAGAAGCATCAAGGTCCTAGAAAGTCTGATGACTGTCCTGGAGCCTCTTACTATCTTGTTTGCTAGCTAAATAAGGCCAGCTCAGCTCTCACTTTGCTATTAACAGTGTGTCTAGCTTGAACTCTGGACCTGCTCTCATTTTGGACAACTCCAGGTCTTTGCCCAGGCTTTTGATTCTGCTTGGGGAACCCCCTATAAACTTCACTGAACTCCCTCTTCTCCATCACTTCCGAATGCCTTTCAGCCATTCCTGTCCCCTACCTCAAGCACCATTGCTTAGGGAAGGGCGTGCACACAACACTATTTAAAGGAGCATCTTGATTTGCACATGATTCAATAGGATTACTGATATGTTTAAAGCTAAGAGTCTTTGCAAGGATCTGGGTCCTATTAAGTAACTGTGATTTCATTATTGTCATCCTCATTGTTCCTGCCTCCCTCCATTTTCTGACACACTGTGGCACTGCATTTGGGGTGTGAGTTTTGAAACATGATGAACTGCTCCAACTTCAGCTGAATTTCATCTGCTCAAGGCATCTGAAAACTAGTCCTTAAAATATAAGATCTTTGATGAAGACAACATGACTTTACTCGTTTTGCAAAGTGTCCAGGACATATATATACTAAAACCTAAATGGATAAACTACATACGGTGTTTCATGTTTCCTGTGTTATAAATGCTGCTTTTCTCACATTGACCTGATTTACAAAATTATATATGAAGTCCTAATTAGATCCATCAGAGAATTTTACTGTGGAACCTGGAAATAACTCAAAGCTTTTGCTAAGGTCCAAGAGATTTTCTTCACTTTTAATAAAGCGTCTAGATTTTCTTGAACTTCTCCAATATTTTAATTCCTATTACATTAAACTGTAATTTATTTTAAATTAATTTTCTGTTTTACTGTGCCTGTTGCATCTTGAAATAGTTTTTAAAATATAATGCCTAATCACAGCTCGTTTGACCTTTTTCATACTCCTGCTTGTTTTAAATTTCAGTTTACCTTTCACATTTCTTAAGAGCTTTTTATTCCCATGTAAAGCAGAGTCACATTCTGTGCCATTTCTACTTGAACTTGGCTTTTAATACAATTCTTCTTTGCAAAACTCAAAGAACTTCTAAAATTATTGGACCTTTTAAGATAATTATAGATTTTGGGAGTAAAACTTAGAATAGTTCTAAATAGTCATAAAATTATTTGAGTTAATACCTAGCTGATACAAAAGTTACACATGTAATCCAGAGGTACAGTGCTCATTTGTCTTTTACTACCAGTGTTGCAGTATTTGCAGATTGATTGTTAAATTACCCAATTCATTAGAAAAAGATCACATCTCTATGTAGTTCTCTATAAATTAATATATAGCTTTCACTTCTGCAGAATTTTCAGAAATATTTTTATACGCTGTAATAATAGCCTTGAAAGTAGCTTTTCATATTATCAGTGAAGGAATTGATGATTTTGCAGCCTTATAGTGAGCAGCTGGAATAGGTGATCTCCACAGGTCTCTTCGGTCCCACTTTCCCTTTGCTTAATTTGAATGTAGAATTCCCATAACATCTATGCAGTTGACTTTTTTTTTTTTTTCTTTTTTTTGAGGGGGTGTTTAATGAAGCTGGTTTTGGTGCATAAATCTCTAGAAGTGATGATAAAGGGGGAGGAAAATGTAGAAAAAGGCAAGCACCATCTGCCTTGGGATAAAATTACAGACAGTTTGTTCTGTATGGGCCCAGGTCCATTTTTCCCTGATGGTCATATAATTTTATTTGCATGCAGGTTATGCCACAATCTTTTTTTCTTTTTTTCTTTTTCTTTTTCTTTTTCTTTTTCTTTTTCTTTTTCTTTTTCTTTTTCTTTTTCTTTTTCTTTTTCTTTTTCTTTTTCTTTTTCTTTTTCTTCTTTTTTTTTTTCTTTTTTTTTTAATTTTTATTTTCCTTTAATTTTCTTTTATTGTTCCATTTTTCTTTTCCTCAGGATTAGCAACCCAACCACACTCTTTCTATTAACATCTTTGACACAGTTTTTGTTGAAATTATATGATATTTATTGTTCCTTTTCAGAAGTGCCTACTGACAAAATCCATTTATTCTACAGGACTTGTAAATGAGTTCTATGGTAAATCAGTAACCAGGCTTATTACTGATTGCTCCTGAAATAAATGGCTCTTCTACCTCTATTATGTATTACTCTTTTCTACTCATTTAGGATCTGACTTACCAGAGCATAGTTTAAAAATCAGTAAAAGGCACACGGTAACCTGTTGCATGACTATAATGAAAAGCGTATCATTGTGAGATCTGGGGTGGCATCCAAAGGTGGCCGTGACCTTGGGAGTCCAACCCTGCCAGGCACAATGCAAACATAGGAAGACACATTCCAGAACAACTTAACCATCTAACTGAGAACAGCGGCAGGGTAGGAGCATAGCAAACCATGAGAGAAGGGGGAGATAAGTGTAAAAGAGAAGAGATTGTGCTGATAGGCATTTAACAAAGCAACTGATCTGAATCAGATACATAAGCTTTGTACATTACCTACCACTTTAAAGACTCCTTAACAATGCTTAGCTTCTGCACATCAAGACTTTTCTTTAGCCTCCTACCAATACCAAGGTAAAGAAACCTTATCTTCACTGTATTTATTCTACTTAACAGCATTTTATTTGTATGTTTCTTCTCTGTCCTGGGACAACTACTCTCCCAAATACTAGCAGTTCTTCTGAAAAACACTCTAACTAATCCCATCTCTCCTGTGCATGCCAGGTCCTTCTACAAAAGGCCCATCTACACAATATGGGACATAGAGGCTACCTGCTTTCTCATTCTCACTACTGTGGCTTTGAGAAGAGGATCGGTTTGCACAAGTTAAAGAAGAAAAAACAAAAAAAAAAAAAAAGAGAGGAGGGTGTATTGTACTGGCAAATGCAGCGCACCAAATTGCTATCAGAAACCACCTTTAGGTTGTGCTGTTAATGAGAGCAAAGTCATGAGATACTTTCAGTCAATACAGCTGGAAATAGCTAATGTAGATGGTTGATATAATACAGGCTGTAGCAATTCCTTGAATGCTGTTGGCTACAAAGACCAAAAATACAGAAAAGTGATCTATACAAATTGTTCTAAGCCAACAAAAAATCAAACCTGTGGTAATGGTGTTTTATGATGTATGTTTGCCTTGGTAAGGCTTGAGGAAGGCTATCAAACTGGAGTAAGTGCACTCAGGACACCTGGTTACTGTGGTTGCTGCAACTATCAGTGAACAGAGGTCAAGCTGAGCAAGCAGATGTTAAGACTGCAGGCATCCAGGAGGAAAGGCAGGGTGGGGGCATGATGCTGCAGAGGTATGGCGGGAGCTTAGCAAGTACCACTGGATGGCATCCAACCCTTGGAGGGCAAGGGTGATGATAGTGTGAAAGGGGAATCCCTTAGGATATCTGGATTAGTCAAGGGAAGGAAAGGGAACATTATGGGAAGTATGACTAGGCATGAAACCACTTTCAGCAGTTCTGAGAGGAAAAACACTCCTGAGAGATTTGCAGGACTGGATCTGCTTAGTTGAACAATAAGAATAGTGAGGAGGGACTCCAACATCAAGCATTAAACATCAGGAGACTTTATTACAGTGGAGAAAAACATAACAAGAACAAATGGCTATCTGTGAGAACCAGGCAAATTTAAGATAGGAACAAAACATGACTTTAACAATATTTAACATCAGAACAAACTGTTCAATAAGGCTGGGAATTTTCTTTTTATCTATTTTCTTTCAGGGGCATGTGCTTCACTCAAGCTGAACTTAAAGTAAAAGAAGTGAAATTTTGTGTGCTTTATATATTCACTTTAAGATGACAGGCTTGCTTTAAAGAGAGTCAGACCTCTCTCTGTCTGTGGGAGGCTGTTTTAAGGGGAACAAGCTTATCTGTGAGAAATTAACTCAGAGAGGCTGCTTGGAAAATCATAAGCACTTGAAAGAGGTAAAATGAAGACTTTACTGTGTAGAATTTTTAGTGAAACCACCCAGAAAAGAAGGCCTTCAGGATGGCTGTAGATGTGTGAGGTAAAGCTCTTCGGGTAGCCTGTGAAGGTGCCACCACTATGTGGAAAGACCCTCCTGGCTCTGGGAAGGAATCAGGGGTGGGCATTTCCCCTCCAACAAAAGAACTGAACTGAAAAGTGACAGGCATGCTTAAGGTATGCCCTCCCACACGGGACTCTAAGAACCCCTTCCTTGAATCTTGTTGATGAAGATCCCCACAAGTCAGTGTTGCTGAACCAGTCAGGCTTTTATGAAGTTTGATTAATCTAAGACGAGAAATATCTAAAATGCCGTATCATACACTGGTTGCCATGACTGACTGTGGGTGAAGTGTGAGTATGGGATTGAGTTCTTTTGATCATCTTTTAGATTCAACTGGATGTTTGGGTTGCTTTGAGCTTTTAAGTCTGTGAATGTGTTGGACATTCGTTATTGTAATCAAGGTGATTATTTAGTTCAGGTTTAAGAAATCAAGATTTTCTGTTGCATATATATGCAAATAACTGATAGTATAAATATTTCAGTGTCAATGAAAGGAAGCAACTGAGGATGTGCTTTTGTACTTGCAGTATATGGGAGTAATTTAAATTTATTTTAATTAAAACTGTGTTATTGATAGCCAAAATTAATCTTCAATGTTAATATATGCATATCTTTTTTAAAGTCTACAGCCAAGGAATTGTTGCAGTACAGTCTTGTGAATAGGCTTCTATGCAGTAAAAACCTCAAGTCTTCTGAAGTATTGTCACTGATACCAGTCCCATGTGTTTAAACTTCTAACTATATCAGCCCATGTGTAGCCATTACATAGGTGCGATGAAAATCTATTCTGAGGAATATTAAATAAACCACTGGTTTAAATGAGTGTTTAGAAAAGAGTTACCTATAGGACCACATGTTTATTCTTTCTCCAAACATTTTCTATTTAGTTATAATCAAGCTCTGTATAGGTTTTTTGTGAGTTTGTTTGGTTTTTGTTTTGTTTTTTTTCGTTCTTGTTAGCTACTTTTCACTTGAGAAGTGAGAATTTTTGTTGCAAATCCATGTAATTAAAAGTAGCTCTTTTGAGATCGTGCTTTTCCTTCTACCACTAGATGGTAGTGTGTGTTGCGTAAAACATTTGAACGGCACTGTTCTAGTGTGCATTTAGCTATTTACCCCAGGAATCTTTTATTCCCGTGTGTAAAGAAAACATTAATCATTGTCACTTAACACTGAAAGATACTCTCTGTCCCCAAACCTGAATGTTGAAGGTGAAGATATATTTTTTTCTCCAGCTCTTCTGTCAAAGCGTACTTTGCATTCCGTTCATATATAACAAAAAAGAAATGATTGATCTGTCATTAAACCCTAAGATAAGGGAGAGTCAGGTTTAATTTTTCTTCTAAGTCTATGACTAAATTAATGCGGTGGTGGTGGTGGTTCTCTGAACTTTTAAGCTCAGGGCAGATAGGTCCTTTGTGGAGTACTGCAGCACTCGATAGGATGTGATAATGATCTCAGTTGATCTTTAGGAGCTGTTATGATACAAATACAAGTAATACCTTATTTTCACCCACAAATCTGACACCTGAATTACAATAACCAGTTGAGGGTGGCTTATGCCATTAGACCATCTGTGGGTAGATGAATATTTTTCAATGGCTTTCATAATAGTTAAGATGGCAGGCTGCAATTACAGTAATTTGTTGTCAGCAGGTTTTGCTTCTTGACTTTAAATTTTTAAATATATGTAACAGCAGATTTCCACTCAGATTCCTCAGGTGGGATTTCTTTAGGGGGCTAGAGCTCTTGATGCAGAGAACATAGACAGCTAGCTTCTTCTCAAAGAGGCAAGTGTCACTGCTCCTGTCAAGAAGCAACTCTAAGAAAAATGGTGTTAAGATTGTCTGGAGGTTTTAATGCTAATTTAGCATTAAAAAGTTTCAGATTGTTCATATATGTGACTTTTCTTTTAAGATACTGTTTGTATGAATTTTTGTGAAAACTAGTGTGAGAACATACAGATTTATGTAACTTAGAACAACTGATCATGAAAATATCCTGTATCTAAGATGAGAGAGAACTTAACTCTGAAAAAAAGGCTTAAATGTTTCAAATCAGATTAGAGTCTGAAAAAACTTCTAACAGAAGAGAAGGGAGAAGGAAGACTGTTATCTCTTCATGTGGTATTTTCCTCCTTGTTGTAGCCTGCAAGATCTCATTAAAATTGACTAAGACCAGTAATTCATCAGTTTAAAGTCTTTAATCTGTTGGAAAAAAAGGTCAGCAGTGCTAACCTAAGATAAGGTAACAGTGGTATCTCAAGGGCTGCTGCCTCTGCTGTAAACTTTGCACAGTGCAGATGAGTAGGCAGTAGAGCATTCACAACTGTCAAAATGAGGTTTTCGCTTAGTTTAGATTTTCATGTTGCTGTATTTTGGAAGAAAAGATCTGTAAGAGCATCTTACTTTGAACACCATCGAAAATATTTGCTGTATCAGAAGTGACCTGTCATAGCCTGTATCAGTATGTTTATAGTCTGGTTACAAAATCTACTCCCATATTTGGCACAGTAGTTTTCCAAGTGCACACTAACATATGTTAGCTACAAAAATACAGTTAAAAACCTGTGATCTGGAATACCAGACATGAAGAAATGAAACTTTTTTTTCCAGTCTCTGGATAGATGACCCCTGATGACAAGATCACTATGCTTTCTAAGTAAGGCCTGAGACTCTGAACTATATTATAAATTGCAACTGTCTCTTCATTGATGTCTTTGAGAAGTTTCTTGTAACTGGAAATTAGAATAGGTTTAGCCCCTCAGAAGCTTTCTCATGATAAGAACGAACACCCATATATTGCCACCAGTTCTTGTTCTTTATGGGAACTCAAGTACATTTTGCTAGTAGCCATGTTTTTGATATTGAATAGGTCTCAGGTGAAAAAACAGGTTTCTGACTGATGGTTTTTTTTCCACTTTTCAGACCTCATTCTTTCTTATGCAGTCCTGCAGAGGTAGAATATTCGATTAGTCCTCTGCCAACCACTGTCCAGCATCCTCTCACTCTTCACTGTCTTTTACTATTCTGCATTACCCTTGTACTAGTATAGGATATTTGAGGTAGATGTGTGAATGTCACAGTAACTTTTTAAAAAAAAAGTGACCTCCAAATGACCTATCACATGTAAGAGAAGTGTTTGTCTAGGTCAGTTAGGTTGGACTAACCAGTTAAGCACATTAGGTAAACTTTATTCTTCTGCATAGTAATGTCTGACACAAGCAGCTCCTCCAGTGCAGCCTAGGAAGGTGCAGCTGTCCTTTATGGCCTTACTGAAACAGGTAAAAAGGAAAGGTTGTAAGGAAATGTCTCCTTTACATTCAAAGCGAGGAGTAAAGGATATAGACATGGCTTAATGTGCCGTCTTTCACAAATTTTAAAGTCAAAACACTTTTGGTCTTGGCCCAGCAATAGGCTACTTTTTAAAAAAGTACAAAGGGTGAAGATTAGCTGCATCAATTGCCAGCAGGAGGCGACGCAAGTGTCCAAAGTCACGGCTTTTTTTTTTTTTTATTCCTAGTCTTCCTTTCTCATGTCTGTTCAGTGAACTGTTTGCAGAACATCGTGGGCTGGTTGGCTTCTCCTTAAGGCAGATAAAGAGAATTAAGATGTCAATCAGCCGAAAGTTGACGTCGTGTACAAGTGTTTGAGTAAGGGTTTTTTATTCATCTGCTTGTTGCATAATATTCCTTGTCCTCTAAATGAAGACGTGTTGCTCCGTGCTCCATTCCTGCACCAAAACACAGCTATGCGATCGCAGCAGGCCTTGGCCAGTCCCCTTGGCCCTGGGTAGCGACCATTATCCGTGACCAGGCGGCCGCGCTCCCCAGGCGTGTGTCCAACCTCAGCTGCCGGGTCACCCCGCTCCCCACTGGGCCCTGACCGCCGCTCGTAGCTCCCGTCCGTGCGCCGCCGCCCCA
>NW_020799091.1:98064360-98118870 GCF_003259725.1 Athene cunicularia
TGGCTCTGCCCCGCCTGGCCGGCCCCTCCGCCGGCCCGGTCTGCAAAGTGTCGGGTCCCCGTCCTCGGGGCTGATCCACTGACCTGAACCCGTAGACCCATAGACCAAAAGGAAAAAAAAAACCAAAACAAAACCCAAAAACCAAAACCAAACCTGCCCTCGACCCCTCTGTTCGGACCGTTGTGGTTTAGGCAGGGGCTGTTGATGTACCCGAAGGCGTTCGGTGAGACGCGAGACGGAAGGCAGCGTTTGGAGACCTGGGAGGGTGGCAGGCAGGGGGCCGAGTGGCTGCAGAAACTGTCTGCCTGCAGGTAAAGGGAGATGTTGGATAGGTCACACGGATCTGCAACGCTTGTCTGACTTGAGGGCCACTTTGTTTAAAATGTAATCAAAATTACCAGCCGTTGTTCCAGGGCAGAGAAGGCTAACAGTGGCTGCCAGGGGAATACTTCAAACGTCTGAAGTAAACTGCAACTACAGGTGTAATAAGTGGATATAAATATTTGAGAATGGCTTCTCATGTTATCTTTGGCCTTCTTGTTGAAGAAGGAATTAAAATCTTAATTTCCCATCCTTCTTTTAACTACTCTCAGCCCTGGCCAGAATTAACAAATGAATGAAGCTAACTGTTCTCTTGGGTTTTATAGTTGGTTTTGCTGTCAGGCTCTTATTTTCTAGTGAATGATAAGGAGATGTCTAGTTTTTAAAAAGATTGAAATGAAATGGACTTGAAAAGTTAGTCAATAATTGTACTGGTTTAAAATCCTGTTACAATAATTTGCTGTCCCTTTGTGAAAAACAGCTCAGAGTTGTTGTAGTAGTCCAATAGCTCAACCCTGCTAACAGTTATAATGCGTTAAAAATGAGCTGGAAATAGGAGATGCAGCTACACTGTATTCCAGTTACGGTTGTGTAACTTTAAATGGCAATACATTTTTGTATCCCTTGGAGCACCTGCAGGTGTGATTGATGGGAATACCACCTTTACTGGGATTTACACTATTTACTTTAGTTCAAGTTCACTCCAAGTATGCTTAGGAGAACAGTTCTTATGCTTAGGATAATCAGGTCTACACAGTGTCATCAGTTGCATGTAGTACTTGTATTTTCTCAGATGGATTCTTGTGACCTTGAAGTGCGAAACATAGTGACATAATGACAACATAGACACATAGTAACATCCAGGACCAGGGGTAGCTGAACACTTAAAATCATTTTTCTGTCTTTCTGTTTTGATTTCAAAGAATCTCAGTCTCCAGACAATTTAGGTTGGGACAGTCTTACGCATCCTTAACACTACAATTAAAACGTGTTTTAAGTATTGTTTTTTTTCTTGCCAAGAGCTGCAGCAGGAAGGAATGCAGATTACTTAAAATAATAAATTAATTTGAGGTTAATCATCTCAGCATAAACTGTGTTATCTTAACCGTGGATGACAGCATGTATAGTTACTGCGGCATAGCTGTTGCTTTCAAAATTTAAATTCCTAAGGCAAAGAATAGAAGAATTACATTGAACGTGAATAAATATGTGTATCCAAGAGGGAAGAAAGGTCCTTCTAAAAGTTTTATAAATAATGCAAAATAAAAAGTTGAGGTGCTTGGGACCTGGTGTTTTATGAATGTGATAGGTGTACACAGACTTTTAATAAGCTGGAAAATCGGCTTAGGTTTTTGCTAACTGAATCTTAGCCATTGAAATACATAATTTAGCTCTTGCCATCTCTACAGCTATATTAACTGAAGCTAACTCTTTAAAGCTGGAAATGTATGACTCGTGTAGGAAAACAGCAGATTCATGGGCTGGGTAATTTTTAAAGTGTTCCGTTGGCCAAATGCAAAGACAGCTGCAAAGAGAGAAAAGGTGGGATGAGGCATTAAGACTGGATCTCAGACTGGATGCGTGAAAGGTGACTTCAGCATACTGCTGTTGGATGGTATGAAGAGAATAAGGTTATATTAAAAGTGGGGAAAAGATTACAAAGTCTTCCATGCATGCATCCAGCTTTACCTTAGCATTTACTGATTCTGGTATCCAAGAAAAAGAAGGTGTTTTGGTGTAGAGTGACAACTTAGCATCTGAAAATGATTCTAAGATATTAATTTGAAAGGCTAGACTTTGTTATGGAATTAATTTTAAGAAAATTCACTTAATTTACTGAGTGTATAAAGAAAAATCAAACTTGCTTTTATCAGTGTAGCAAAGAGATGTGTGGAACATGTGTGGAAGGGGTGAGTAAAGGTATTGTAAAATATGACATCACCAGAAATAGTGTTTTATAAATATTCTATGAAGTTTGGTGTGTGCAGTGTGTTTTGTTCTGTGAACTTTCTACTTTTTCCAGTGTATGTAACACTCCTAAAATACCTTGTCTACATAGTTGGTGTGTTTTTCTCCTCAGTAGGCCCCTTAATAATCCTGGATTGCCCTATTTGAGGAGGGTTGATCCAATTAAAGGTGAGATAGGACAGCTAGCGACAACAACTATTTCTATTTTGCTCTCCCCTGCCCAAACAGTGAAAAAAAAAAAAAAAAAAAAAAAAAAAAAAAAAAGAGTATTGATGTCACAGTTGAGAAATCTGAATGAGTTTTATTTGATTTGCAATCAATCTCTTAATAATAGACCATCCTATCAAGTAAGGTAATTGTTCTGGTAAATGGCAGTTTGTTCTCTGTTTTATTTTCATAAGACGACCTGACTTGCTTGAATACCTCATGACTAGTTTTTCAATGTTGGTTCCAAAATCTTCCAGAGAACACTTAAAGACTTACTCTCAAGTTTTAATAAAGCACAGCTGGAGGAACACCTATAGGTTCTGCATCTTCTTTTGCTTTTACTGAAGTACAAGAAATAATCTTAAATGAAAGCCCTTTATTTGATCTTCATGTTGGCTGATTACCTTGGAAAAACTCTGTTCTGATTCCCTGAAATGTCTTCTTCCTCCAACAGCCAGCTTTTTGGTAGTTTTAATGTTGACTGTTCTTGAGGAACTGTAATTCTTTCGTAGAGAAAAGCAGTATTTCTTCATACAACATGCAGATGAGTTTGATCTATTGTAACTGTATTCCTGAAAAAAAAAAAAAAAAAAAAAGTGTCAGTAGCTAATTACCAGAGCCAGCAATTATGCTTCTGCGTATTTCCATCCTCCTCAACTAGTATTCAATTTTTAAGAGCCTTTTTATGTCAGTAGAGGACACTTATTTTTTTATAGAACTTGTACTGTCAAATGGCAAGTCCAGTAGGTAATACACTTGCTCGTATCTTGTAATCCTAAAGGGATGTGGCATACTTCACTGATGACTTTAAAGTTCTGAGTACAGCCACAGGGGGGCTAAATAACTTCATTTATGCCCTGGTAGTCTCTTGCTAAGTAGGTTACCTAGGTCTGTTCTAACTGTCAGGTTTCCGTTTCAGTTTAATTGTATTCAAGTATCACACATTTAATTTGTGAAGCGTAGAAGAACATAAAGAGTATCTAGAAATAATTCAACTTTGGGCTACTGAAAAAATAATTGATTTTAGGGCTAAGAGATGAAAGATTTTTGATGCAGCTAATTTTGCTTAGAATGGGTTGAGTACCTAAAATTACTTTAAAACCTTAATTGCTTTAATCTGCTAAATCTTGCAAGTTACTGAAAACTAATGAATGTAGCAGAAAGTTTCCATAATTAATGAAAACTTAGATTCATAGATAACTCTTGAAAACAGAATGTTAAATCATGATAATAGGGTTTTTTTCTCTGGAGCTTGCTAGGGAAAACTTCACTGAAAGCTGGATTTTTAAAGAAACTTACCTTGATTGCTTTGGTGTGAGCCAGTCTTCTACAGTAGTCTGTGTCCTCACATAACCTCCAGTGGCAAGCAAAAGTAGAACTGGCTGTGAAACAGTGTCTATGATTATTTATTTTTTTTAAAAAAAAAAAAAAAAGACTATAATTGTGTTTGAAGATAAGGCCTAAATAAGGTCAGAAATCTCTGCAGTAGTATAACCAAGGGAAAAAAAAAATAATGGCAGGTGTATTGAATCTTGTTAATGATTATCATAGCTTTAAAATTCTACTCTTCCTTTAGCTTTAGGTAGTTTCAGTATGGAAAAACTTGTTTGTGAACTGATCTGAAAATAAAGCTGCTGTTAAATGAGCCATGCTTTTAGAAAATTTTAATTGACTTACAGCCTACTGGAATAATCATGAGATGTTGAATGTATTTTCGTTTTTTAAATACTTAGAGAATTACTTGTACTTTACAGGAAGTTTGTCAAATTTCTCAGTAGTATTTACAAAATAGTACTTGGGTTTTCTGGTAATCTCTTCCTGTCTCAGTCACATGCCTCATTAATCCTTTTACTTAAAGTTGGTTAATCCTCTTAGATCATGTTTCCAAAAAAAAAATATTTAAAAGTAAATTTTAAAAAGGTGAATTTTTTTAATGTATTTATATTTTTGTGACACAGCTCTGGTTTTGGTGAAATGTTCCTGATGGGAATGTAAAAATTACTTAATGGCATCTGTACTTTTCTGCTTATATTTTGAAGGTTTTCATTCTTTCTCTGCCCATGTTTTTCTGAAAATATTTTGTGGCAATATCTTTGGTTCTTTCTCTGCTATTATTGCTTTCCAGAAAAGCCCAGGGTTAAGATTGTTCTTCAAAATCATATCCCAATAACCTGTTTTTGGTAACGGGAACAATAAAATGATTAAGGATTATTTGAAAAAAAATGAAACTTAAAAGTGTTCCATCATGAAAATTTTTGCAATAAAACTTCTGGAAGTATTTAGTTCCTGTATTTTCAGATGATGCAGATTTATTCTGCAGCTATTAACAGGTTAAGGCAGACTTCTGAGTGACTTGAAGTCTGGAAGCCATATAAATATAATGCTACTACTGACATAATAATCTTTGACGTTACAGTAGATCATAGTAAGATGCTAATGCAGTTTTACGGCTCCTGGGATGCTTCCAGTCTGCCAAGTGCACAAGCAGAACTTGTTCATATCTCTGCATCTGAGGACAAACTTGAACTCCTGAGAGTTGTTGGGATGCCTAACCCCCTCAGCTTCTGAGGATCCTTGGAAAAAATATTTTTTGTCTAAAAAAGGTGGCATACTTTATGAATAATATCAAAAGCTCTAACACTTTATAAGCATTCTGTGTGGAAACCTAAGCAATAGTTGGTCATGAAGAGGTGAAATATCCAGAGAAAGTGAAGTTAGAGTATTCCTCACTTTGAAGACAAAAGTTACACACTTTATAGACTCAGTCAGTAGAGATTTTAATGCCCATAGTTTGCTTGGTTACGATGCTGTCCTGTTGGGTTTTGTCCATTCTTTCTATCCTGTGCCTTAATAAGAAAACGGAATTAAAATACAAATATTGTTCCATATATTATCAAGAATTAAAGCTGTATTTGATCTCAATGTGTCTGTTTAGTTTAAGGATGGCATCTTCAGTCATCTCACTTGAGTAGCCTTTTTTGGCCTGTGAGCCCAGAGTAGGTTTTCTGGTTGCTCCCTTCCAGTTCTCGTGTGGGAAGCTGAGAGGTGATTTGAATAAATTTCAAATAAATAATTCAATAAAATTCAAATCGCAAAGGTGATTTGAATAAGTTTTGAGCTGAATACTCTATTTTCAGTTGGAGTAGAAGGATTTTGAAGAGACTGTTGTTTTGCTGACTAAGGATACCAATTAAACTCAGACACCAAAGTGAAAAGAGTAGGCATATTTTACTGGGGATAACCAAATAATATAACAGTGTAATACAGAAGACATGCAGTAAGAGAAGGCAGAATAGTGCACCTAAAGGAACAAACAGGAAAATACGGGGTAATGCATCAAATCATTACTACCTGAGAGAGGGAATAGTGATTAAGAAAGATCCATCACCACTTGCATATGTTACCATCATCCAGATCCACATTGCTGGGCAGCCCCGGTTACAGCGAGGGTTTGGGGAGCCTGTCCCAGCAAGTGGGAAATCCTACATGGTACATCCACCCGTAGGTGAGGCTTCCAAAGTCACTGTGAGTGGGTCCAGCCCTATATATCCAAAAATCAGCAAGCCAGAATAGCTGGCACTTTTGTTTTGAGTAGAAAATTTCTGGTTTCGTTCTCCTGTTGGATTCCACCCAAAGCCTGGCCAGGGCTTGCGGCGGGAAACCAAGGGAGTGTCTAACAAGGCCAAATATGTGGGTTCTCAGCCTCAGTTAACAAGGCTAAACAAGGGAAGTTGGATACGTTCTCTCAGCATTTTGTCCTCACTACTTGATTATATTCTGGGCCGCATCTTTCACTAGCGAGCTTACATATTTTGTTAATGATTACATACTAAGTTAGCAGCTTCGGCTTGGGGCATGTTAAGGCTTCAGTATTTCAATGCTTTAGCACTTTTTACATCAGCGTAAGTGGGTTGTTATAACTTAATACAATACCTACTAGCACAATGGTTTTCAGTTATAAAATATACAGGATTCATCTATAGGTCAACTCTGACTTGGGCTGGTTGTTCAAGCCTTAACACTTCGACTATACAGTATCAAATTTTTGGTCAAGCAATGGTTAACTGTTTGTTTTTCATATACTTGGACTTGGAGGAATTAAATAGTGATTTAGGTGGCTTCCTTTAACTATTGTCCATATGTTATACTTCTTGTGACAGTACACATAATACCATGACACTGTAGTAGAAAAGCTCATTTCACAAGGGGAGAGAGAATTATTTTAGTTTCTGTAACTGTTAGTTTTGCTCAGGGCATTTAGAAGTGCATCATAACCAGTTGAAGCCTTGATAAAATAAGGTGCTAATGAGAACCTACGTGCTGCAGCTTCGAGTATATTGGCCTTGTTAAGAGAAGGTGTTTGGGAGCAGGTTCACATTTCTATCACACTTGGACCTTCTGTAGGTCTCCTAGGTCCGGTGAAAATAGCGAAATACTTATTTCTGTGTCAAAAATCCACTACTAGTTAAGTCCTTCAAATGTGCTGATCATTCAATTCTTTGAGCAAACAGTGCAAATACCTTTATAAGTAGAAATAAAATGGAAGTATATAATATTTATATAATATGCTAACATAGGTCATACATACGGGGTGAAAATAGGAGTAAGCAGCAGTCAAAATTTATCTTTGTTTAGAGACAGTTTTGATATTGCTGCACAAGGTGTTGGGTGGCTTAAAAATACCTTTATAAATTTTTATAAAACCAAATATTGTAAAATCTCCAACATCTAGGCTATTAATGACAATATTAACAAAAAATATTTCCATATGATCCAATGCTCTAATCATTAGCTCAAAGTCATGAAAAAAAGATCTTAGGTTAGATCTGTGCTACAGCAAGATTAAGTTCTTTAATTTTCCTGGAGAATCAAATGGAAACTTGGAAGAACTTTGTCTGGTGTAAATCACTGTGCTCTGGTCACACCAAGTCTAATATACTTTATAACGCTATGGATTGGTTTTCCTTATATTCTTTGGTTAGGAACAAATTTAGTTTTCCTCTCCAGGAATACGGGTGTATACATACCCATGTAAAAAGAAAAATATGGAAATAACTACAGAAAGTTAGATGTGATACTAACTTGAAACTTACCCGAAAAACCTCTCAATAACATAAGCATTAATAAAATGGTTAAGTTCAGCAATGACTGAGCTGTCCTGGGCAGAATAGGTTTAAAATGATAAACAGACAGTCTTTGACACCAGTTGTACAGTAAGCTTAATTCTACAGCAGTTTGTTAATGAAGTTGCTCATTCAGTTGGATAAGTTTTAATAAGCAATGTTTATAAACATAAGTAGTATTGGTCATTAATAAAGAACATGCTTTTTAGTGTTGTAACTGAATGTCAGAAGAACTAAAAATGACAAATGAGGAAAATAATTTTTAAATGGTTACACAAAGGTCATATGTGGTACATTAAATAGAAATGACATTGTAGTTTGGGTCTTGTTCTTATATGTATGAAAACATGCTGGAGATCTGGATGTGTGTTTTTGTTGGACTTTTTAATGGTATTCTAACAAAGATGTGCCACCTTCCTCAACTGGGATGTTAGGTAGTTTTAATTGTGGTTATTGTCAATGTGGTTGATTTGGGCTTTTTCTTCTTGCTCTAAGTATGACCAGGTCCAAAGCATGGTTGTATATTTCAGACTTTTCATGGAGATACTTGTCAAGTTAGTGAGGAAAAATTAAGTTTTTGTTGTTACTCTTGCTGTATCTTCTGATAAATTATCCAAGCCTGTTTGACACCAATGGGACAGGTAAAACAATGCAAAAAAAGAGTTGGTGAAGGTAGTTAATGTTTTCTATGTACTAATTTATAAAAAATATAAGATAATTCACAAGTCCTGGTTTTCACTGAGGCTTCTACTTGGTAAAACAGAAGTCCCACAAGCATGACATGGAGACTGTGGGTGGGGTTTTCAGTTGTTTTTTTTTTTCCCCTTAAGACAGCTGATTATAGAAGTATCTGAGAGATGGACCCAAATGAGACTCTTGTCAGTAACATAAGGACTTCACTTTGTCTGTGAAGAAGTTTCTAGACACCTTTGGCCTAAAAGCAATTAGGAATTACTTTATAATTAGTTACAGTTGTTTTTTCCATTCAGATAGCCAAAACCTGCCCCCGACCCCCCAAGGGAAACTGTTTTTTTTTTAAGTCTGAAGAGATCATTCATGCAGCACCGATTATTGTAACCTGGCATTTCTGAAGGATTTTCAGGCTTGGGATTTTTTTCCTCTTAAAAAAAAAAAAAAAAAAAAAAAATAAATCAAGCAAGAAAACTTCCTTGGCTCTGTCAAATTCTACCCAAAAAATCTGAAGCATAAAGCCATTTCCATGAGAGAAGGGAGGTGTTGGGGTGAGCTACTGTGTGGAATGTTTGTACACTTATTTTCCTCATACAGCATGAGAATGTTGGAAATGCATTAGTAAAGCTGAAAAATTTGCTGTTTTCAGTGAAACTGAAGTTGGGACTGAGGTCTAAAATATGGGGGGATTTAGTTTTGTGTGTGTAGTGTATGATTATACCATGGAAGTTATTGCCCCTGAATATTTGGGACTGAAGGAGCCTCATATTAAAAAAGGGTTGGGACTGATTCATGAGTACTATCTGTCAGGCACAGTGATTAGGGTATAACTTAATCCTCAGAGTTTGTGAAGTGCTATTGCCAGGTTTAGATGGGTGAAGAGTAGTCTATATGTACCTGGCTTTATACCTTTTGTCTCTTCCTCCAAGCGTTTGTGCTGCCAGGGATAACAAGAATGTCTGTCTTCTTTTCATTAACTATGTGAGTCGTTACTTATTACTGGTCTCACTCATAAAAGCAGAATTATCAATATTCATAGCTTGTGCAGTTAATTTATTAAAATGTAACCTCATTCTCCAAGATAAACTTTCCTCTTCACTTTGTGGATTTTCAGATAGTTCAGAATTTAATAGTTGGATTTAAACTGTTTTTACTTTTTGATGTTTTCTTTTTTGATTTTCTTTTTTCTTTTTTTTAATGTTGGCCGACTTCCTGGAAGGTAAGCACACTCTTAGCTATTGAGTTGAGAGTACGTTGCAAACCTAGTGAGTTGGATTTTAGTTACTACTTGTTCCTGAAATACAAAAGGTATGAAAGTGCAACACACACACACACACACACACACACAGAGTGAACACTGTGGACTGGATAGTGTATCTCTGTGCTGCAACAGTGGTTTTAGGAGTGGTAAATGTGGTCAAGCTGCCCTATTACAAGACTGAAGCAGTGAGTCAGAAGTATTTGGATTAGTTTTTCATATCTATATTCAGCCTGTCTGAAGGATGTTTTCTAATGGAATAAACTTGAGTCATTTGGCAGACAATTGGCAAGGAGATGAACAAGGTGCTTTTTGGCACTTCTCTCCTGAAGCTATGTTGTAGTTGCCCTATTGAGAAGCTGTAGAGTTTTCTTGAGGCACACATAGAAACACTTAAAAGCTTAATGCTGTGATAGGTATATGTCCAGTTTTTTAGCTGTAAATATGATGGATTGCATGTTGACTTTGAGTTGAGATTATGGTGAGATGAGGATTGCTTGATAAATGGATTGATATATATGTGTGTTTGTATCACGCTCTTAAAAAAAAAAAAAAAATCTTGGTATCCTTAAAAGGGTCAGACTTTGACTTTTAGATGCTGTATAGGTGGGTAAAACAAAATCACTTTACTTTCTTTCATTGATAGAGTACCATTCTGGAAGCTTCTGTGAAGGTTTGGGCCTGCTTTGAAAACAAGAGATTGTCTGGATGAAAAAGCCTCTTAAAAATCAGGAGCCTTTACAAATAAAAGCTGTCTGAAAGGCATGGAGAATTGCTTCTCTCTTTCTCAGAGATATTATTTCCTTTCTCTGTAGAGATAGGAAGCCAGGGTAACTGAACTGGTGAACTGCCAGAAGACACAAGCTATATTGTTATAATAAATTGCTTTTTTCCTCTCTCCAGTTTTTGTAGCTGAGGAAGCTGTCACAATCCATATAGTTAAATAAAACACATCTGGGAGCTTCTAGTGAAAACATAAGAAAGGGAAGGTGTAACCCAACAAATGCAGATAATATATGTGTTAAGAACAACTCCCATCTCTGGTATTTATTTATAGAATTTTAATAATTTTTCAGGGCTGGTGGGTTTGTTAGGAAGATGCAGTACTAATACATCCATTGCTATAGAAAGCTGAGGGTACTTTTAGTCCTTCTTCTTGTCTAAAAGTGGGAATATGTATGTTGCAGACCGGTTTGACCAGTTCAGGGGGGAGGATGAAATTAAATATGGGCAAAAGAACAAAATGTGAGGTAAGAACTAATGTGCATGTTTCTTGCAGGATGTGATATTAAATAATAAGAGATATTTTCTTGTGTCAAGCAGAACATACATACTTGTGAATTATTGTGGAGAATGCTTATGTGCCTGGCTTGTGTGAGCCAGAGGGAATCAGTGGGAACTCATGAGTGGTAGTTGTGCAACTTCTGAGGTATGTAGAGGCTTCTTTGCAAGATGGATTTTTTTGTTTAATAAATTTCCTGTAGTTAGACTGCTTGGCACTTTGGCTATATCGCATCAAGCTGATAGCAAAGATCGGTTGGCTAATGGAAACAGTGATTAAGGGCTTGAATTTTCCTGAGGCTCCAGGGTGATAGTGAAACAGCTGCTGTTGCAGGCAGTGGAAAGTATGAATAACTCTTGCCTGGGGTTGTATAACCAAAAGAATAATCAGATCAGAGACTAGGTTAAATCGTTGTGACTTCTATTAAAAATGCTGTTAGCCCATGTGTTCAAGCCTCATTACAGCATATAATTTAAGGATGCTAGAGCCCACCTATTAGGTATGACTAGATAAAGCCTTCACATCAGGAGCCAGGTATCTTTATCTCAAGAAAAGGAGTGGGGGAGCTGGTTATTTGCCGGAGAGGTATGTGATAACTTTGAACACATTTTAAAAGGTTTTTTTCTTTGGTGTGTGCCAAGCAAACTTTAAAAGACACTTCAGTAACCTAGCCCATAACAGATTAAGTGCAGTAATTCTTCACAGGGGACGATTTCAGGAGAGATTGTTCCTTAATTAACTACTTGAGATGCAGCTGTGTCTCTTGTTTCTTCCTTAGTAAGCTGCTAAAATAAAACTGTTCTTATCAATATTAGACTGCGGTGATGAAGTTTTCATCTCCCCTGCTGAAAAAAAGTGAAAATCAAAAATTTCTATGGGAAGAGCAGGGGAAGCAGAAGATGGAGTGAAATGCAAAACTTTGTTGGTTTTCAGCAATATTAATTGAGGTGTAAGTTCACAAACAAAAACTCTTGCCTTGAATATTCAGAAGTTCTAATGGTTTTGGGAGTTATTTTCTAATACTGATCTTATTTTTCTCCTTCAATCAAAACAGATGCATTCTTGCCATATAAACAAACAAATTAAATGCATCCTGAAAGCTGGACTATTAAGTACCTCAAAAGCTTTAAATGCCAGTATTTTTCCTTACCAGTAGTGTTTCAACAGCAAAAGTACCCTGAGGCACCTCAGTTTAGGTCTGATGGTCATATATCTATTTTGCTGGAGTTCTTTTAATGCTAAGATATTGCCACTAGCAGTTGAAGTAATTCAGCCCTGGTGTTGCTATTGTGTGGCTGCTGAAATGAAAGGGTTAGTTACATATGAAGCTTCACAAACTTTGCAGACAGGCTGTATGCAAAACTGTTAAAAAACTGTAATTGATTATATTGTAGTATGTTTGCAAATATGGGTTATATAATCTGTCACAGGCACTTGTTAGTGACATACCAGCTGCCGAGAAAATGACAGCTTATTAGTTAGACATTAACCTTACCAAAAAAACCCCATGTGATGTAGGATAAAATCAAGACTTTTCTATGGCTTCTTTTGTTATCTTTATTAGTATATTTTTAAAACGCTTTTGAATTTTCTAGGTGTGCTTAATATGCTCTTAGAAGTACAATCACTAATTACAGTCACATTGTTCTTCTGCTACCCACCCAGAACATTCTTTAAAAACATTTTGAAACTATCTTCCATTCTTCCTTCCATGACTCCACTGGAAAATTTCATTCTTTAATGTTCACAAAAATACCAGCCTGCTTCTGAACAATTACTGTGGTTTTCTAAGACTCCTGTGTTAGAGTATAATTACTTTTTTCCTTGACTCTTGTTTTTTCCTTAGCACAGAGAACGTATCAGAAGCGTGGTCAGAAGATGAAAGCTGTAGCTTGCTTATGATAATACCTTTCATACTTAAGTTACACAAATACTGTTGTCACGCTATAAAGAACTAGTCATTAAAAAAGCCCCAAAATACATGCTGTTTTCATACAGTTTAGTCCTTATTTTCTTCCTGACTTTGCCTTCCCTCAAGTAGTAGTTTTGGCATAATATAGTTGCATTTTTTAATAATAGTAAATAAATATAATTATAATAATAATAATAATAATAGTAGCAATCATTTTTAAATTATAGTAAATTGCAGAAGTATTTTTCATTAAATTTAATCAGGATTATGGCCACATCTTTACTCAGTATGACAGTTCATGTACCTGTCATAGCTGAAAAAATACCATAACAATTTTGAAAAATGTTTTGGGGACAATTCCTGCTTTACTTCTTGGAAATGACAGCAAAAGATCAAAAGAAAAAACCAAACAAACAAAAAACAACCAAAAAAAACCCCAAACTAAAATGCTGCAAGGTGTTTTAAAAAAACCCCAAGGTAATACCTCTATTTAGTTTCACCTGTTAACCATCTTTGTCATTTAAAGGATAAACTGAGTATCTTAGGTAAAATTTGGCACACATATGGAGACTGAATTTTAAATATAAGCTATATTAAGTGCACCAGAATGATAGCTGACAACGTGCAGCAAAGCATATTTGTATGAGCAGAAATGCCCCAAGCTCCCAGTTTACTTTTAGAAAAACAGAAGCAGCAGAACTGAAAGTGAGAGTAGGAGGTTATTCCTGCGATGTGGTGAGGGAAGTGTTGATGAGTTAGGCTACTGTGGAAGCGTCCTGGCAACACTGGCCTTGCAATCTTGGAAGAGGTCATTCTTTCTGAGCAGCTGTCCTGCACTCTAGTGCCCTTATCACTAAGGCAGGGACTCGTAGGGCTTTGAAGGCTCTGAAGTGTGCCAAGGAGATAAGAAGGCTGTAGCTGGGTAGCTGCTGCAGGCTGTGAGTTGCTTCTAATAGCACAGTTCAGTTTCTAGGAAACACACCTTAGAATTGTCATCGGATTTTGCAGTGTTCCTGGCATTAGGTTATATCTACACATGACCCTGTCCAGTGCTGTCAAACTATTGTCGCATTCTGGTGTGAATGAACTAGGTTTGTGTGAGTGTGTTGCCCCTTTGTCTCCTGTGTTTGTTCCTTCCCTTCTGAAAATGCCAAGCATATTCTTAAAGCTGATGACAATTCTGAGATCTATGGATGTTTGATGGAAACAAAATTGCAAGCTTCTTTCTTGGGAACTGTTGAAGAGCTGCCTTCTAGATACTGTAAATGACAGCAAATTTTAATTTGCTAACTGAAAATAATAATACCTATTGTAATAAATCTCAGACCCCATAGATGATGCAGTCCTGAAGTTGTGTTTGAAGCCTTTTTGTTAGTCAAAGTGAATTAACCAATATAAAATTATGTGCAGCTACTTAATTCTTATGACCTGCTATGAGTCCTTTTTTTCCTTCCATAATGCACAGAAGTTCAGGTGTTACAAAACACCACATTGATTTTTTGAAGCTTTTATCTCTGAACATGTTCTGAACTAGCTTTTTATTTAATAGTGGACTTTCATTAAATTAAGAATGTTTTAGTGACTGTCTCAGGGTAAATTCCTGTAGAAGTCAGTGCAGGAGGTAAATAAATATTGAACAGTCAAGCCCCATTGTAACTTGCAATACAGTGGTGATGAAGAGACTTGTACAACATAGATGGGACCTGAATTGGTGCTATTTAGCGGGTCCTTTGGTCTGGGAAACAGATGATGACACTGGTGTCTGTTTTTTGAGGGGTGTTTCTTTCCCACAGTTAATCAGCTATTAAAGTTATTTGTAGCAGACCCATTCTTTTAAATGCCATGGTGAGTAATGAAACAGAAGGCATGTGATGCTTTAAAAAGTAAAGTCTAATATCCCATCTAAACAAATTTTAAATATCCTCGATTATAGGAGAACCAGGCGAAATGGTAAGAGTTAACTTCGGATCACTTAGTGGTTGATCGTAAATTGGAAAGTAGAAGTTACTTCATCTGTGCTGTCTTTGCTTCCATGTTTCCCTTTCCTAGTCTAAACATGGTTTAAACTCCTGCAGCTCAGTGTTTGGAATGTGTAGTTTAACCGTAATTGTTAGGCGGGCTGTTGCCCCATCATCTTATCCTTAAAAATTGCCCCCAAGTATAAGTTCTAAGTATGAGGTAAAGGATCCCATGAAAGCCAAGCAACAGAGAGAATTAAAAGTGAGCTGCAACACTTCAGTGCTTCAAAACTGCCATGCAATACAGCCCCTTGAAGATAAGCTGTCAGCAGTCTGTGCTAATGTAGTCCAAAGTAGCTGAGGTAGTGTCAGTGGAGGAGCTGGGTCCCGTTCCAAGGCCCCTGCACACCAGGGCAGCTCTCTGGCAGGAGAATCTGCTGCTCGTGGCACTGAGGAATTGGCACAGCACTGGGAACACAAGCTGAGCGGTGATGTTAGCTTGGAAGGTCAGCCATGTTCCTTCTGAACAGTTGGACATATCTACTAATTAGACTAAAGGCTAGGAAGACCAAAAAGTTAGCAGTGTGACCGACCATGAAGGCTTGGATGGGAAATAGTAGTTGGATCTAAAAATCTAAAATCAAACAATGACTGTATGCAATAAGTGCTGAAAAGTCTTAATGTGTCAACTCAACCAGGTCACCTTAAATCTTGAAGTGAATAATCTTTTTTTTTTTTTTTTTTAATAGATTGGATGCGGGACACCAAAGTTTACTACTAAACAGACAGATCTGATTATATTTATATATTGGATATATATATTGGAGTATATTGGAGCCTCATCCATATGGGACAGAAAAGGAGTTACTGTAATTGCTGTGTCCTGCAGTTGTGTTTAATTACAGATAAAACAGTGCAGTAGAGCAATTTGAAAGACATGTTCCTAGTTTAGTAGTGTGGGGTGGTTTGGTTGGTTTTTTTCCAGTACCCTGTAAGGAAGAACATACTCTGGAAAGTTTTGTTATTGCAAGCGGATTTATCTTTAATGTAACTGGTAGCTTCTGAGCCTCAAAACATGTGGCTGACTCTGGTAATTGACAATGTAGCTTCTCTTGTAAATTCACAAGACCATGGTTTCTTAAGGGAGCTGCTGGTAAGATTATCTTTTTTTTTCCTCCCCACTTCTTTATTCCAACACACACTTAATCTTGTAATGTATTTGCACATTGTTGTTTAATCTCTCTTGCCCTCCTTTCCCACCTTCCTCCCTGCTTGTTTTAAGTATCACTTTTTTGCTGACTGTTCTGATTAGTACTTTGCATTGCATATGGTCTTATTTGAAGACTGTGTAATTCGTTTGCATTTAAATCTGCAAAAAACTTGTTGTAACATTCGGTTGCATAATGTAGAACTGGAAATGCTTGTTGTAAGCCCTTTTTTGCTCTGCTTGGCAGGTTTGAAATGTCAGCTAAAATTTTCTGAGTTGGCTTTAGAAACAACCAAGGTAGTACTTTCCTTAGAGTCAGTCAGAATCAAGTGACTGAGAAGTGACCAGTCTGTGGTGGTTAAAAATACACTGTTTATGAACCTTTGCCTCCTCAAAGAGTATTTGTTAATCATGCATGAACTGTTTTTATGAAGAACACCTGAGCACATTACTGTGCTTTCCTCATAGTCAAACTTGTGAAATAAAACACTTTATCTCCAAGCTTTTTACAGAGGTAGTTCCATCAAAACGCAGTTCATCTGGAAGAAATGATAAGCCTTAACTGTTCACATGCAAAAGATGTCTTTATTTCTGTATTTACTTAAAGGCTAAGTATACAGTCTTTCCTTTGATTAGGACGTTATTGTTGCAGTAACTTAATGAAGTTCCTCGGAAATACCTTGGAGAGTGACATTAATAGCAAACAGACTAAGAATAGCTCAGGGCAGCGCCCTGAAGGGAGCTGTCTGCCTTTCTTCCTTGACTGGAGAAAAGGCTTCATGGTTGTATTTTCCAAAACAGGGTTTGGGGGACTATGAAAACAAGTAAACAAGAAGTTTGAAACCGGTAGGGAAACCTGAGAAACAATATCCATGTTTAATATCACACTGAAATTTCTTTATTATTTAACCTTCACTGGGAAATAGGAATAAATTTCTAACGCTGAAAACCTAATTTGATAGTACTGGCAGTGTGATAACCTATGTTTCTAAAACTGGTAAAAATTAATAGAGCATAGAGTGTAAACACTTGAAGTCATTTCAAATAGGGACTTAATGGAAGTCCAGCAGAACTTAAGGAAGGGCTGTAAAGCTCTCCTCAATGACATTTCTAAGTCATATTCAAGCCATGAGAAATGTGAGCAGTGCTCTTTCAGACTGTTTGGGAAGGAGGGATTGGGTAATCGATTGTCCTTTTAAGTAGGAAAGAATGTTGGGTGAGAGAAATCAATCTGTTATGCTTTGAATTGCACAGAGGCAGCGACCCAGGTATAAATAATGTGAAATGATGTTATATGTAGTTTCACTATACCCAGAACTTATCTGCATACTAAAGAAAATCAGGTTCCCTTAAATTTCATAATGAAAATGAGAGGAGATGAGGGTCCTGGGAACTACTTTGAAGACTCATTTGTTTAAGTAGTACCCTCCTGGCTCAGGCTTGATCAGACAGAGGGTAACCAGAACTTTGATCAGGTACTGAAGTCAGCCTCACTGGTGTGTGCTGTGTTGAACTGACACCACAAGGGATTTTAGAAACCAGTTGGGCAAGTAGTTTCAGGGAACTTGTAATTATTTCACAGTCCCTCTATGTAAACAAAGTCTTTGTAGTGTTGTGACTTCCAAGAAAAGAACAGACTTTTAATAGAAGGCACAGGTATTCAGAGAGGCTTTTTTCTAAATTCCCTTAACAAAAAATAATTAAAAAAAAAAATAAATCCTGTTTCTTAGGGCATCTAAGGCTGGATATGGAGATATATAGGGATATGGGGGTATATGGGGATATACAGGAAATGGAGTGAAAAAAATCATAAATTTTGTTTTTTTCATAATATTTTTGGAATAATAAGCATTCAAAATAAGCATTTAGATTTATTTTCAAAAGTTTTAAACAAAATCAAATTACATACCCCCATGCCCTCCAGTCACAACCTATCCTCTTTCCCAGTTTCTCAAGACTTCTATCTCTGAGGATTTAGCAGAGGTTTCCTCAGAGATACTCCTTTTAAGAGGCTGAGTAAATTTCTTACCATGCGGAACATCATTTTAACCTAAATCTCGAATCAGGCCAGTGCCTATAATACCACCCTTTATAAAGAAGCAAGAATAATTGTTTGGGAAACTCCAGTTCTGTTTATGAGTGTGTCTATAGATTTGGGATTTGTATGTATATATCCGACTATTTTCTTTTCCCACATACACTGATAGAGTGTAAGTGTCCTTCTATTTAAACAGTAGCCTTTCCTGGGTTAATGGAAAGGGCATTAGATCGGCCAACAGCTCTGCTCTTTGAGGTCTCTTTGCAGGAACTGTTTGTATTTTCACAGCCTATGGCTCTTGAGGTTTCAATAATGTGAAATTGTAACCTGTCCTGATAGTGTTGCCTTCAATTGTATTAAACAGGTGATTTTGTATTTATGATAGTTTCAGGGGTTTTGACGTCTCATTTTGGCAGCAACTTCTAAACAATGATAAATCTCTTCTTAGACGAGCTTACAGGTAAGGACTTGATCCTCCTTTCATTTAGGAATGTGGCACTAACTTTAACTAGGAACAGAATCAAGACATAAAAAAAATAGTGATATCAGGATGGGCAAGAGAGGATAAAACGGACTATTAAAGGATGTACTAAGTCTAGTTACATGTTGAAGTAGAACTTTGTGTAAGCCTGGAGTAACTTGTTTAGGAAAACAAGTGTGTACATTTTTGGTGTGATGGCAGTTATTCTGGGTATAAGAGTGCTTCAGTTAAAATCATATTTGATAGAATGAAGTCCCTAAAACATGCTGTTTGCTTTTAAAGAGAGTCTCAAAGATTTATAATTAGAAACTAGACAATGAGAATATGCTGCTTTACATACTGTGCAGACTTCGTTAAATGTTTTCCAGGAAAGTTGAATACAGCCATGAATCACTTATGGAAAATCCAGTGGAATGAATTAGTCAAATATTTGAGTGACCACCCTTTGCCTCTGATATCAGGAAATAGTGCAGCTTTCCATGATTTTATACAAATTGTAGCATAAATAAGAAAAAAATCTATAGTTAGCAACTGTAATTGCTTGCTATTCTGCTCTTTGACTTTTTCATAGCTTTCTAAAAATGCTTATTTTGAAATAAATATGGTTTAATACTAGACAAAAGGTGTGGATATTTTGGGAGAAATCTTCAAGTTTTTAAGATGTTCAGGGAATTTTTCTAATTTTGTCCCTGAACTTGCCTCTTCTACCTATGTTTTCCTGCTGGCATAATTTAAAAGGGAGTTGTGTGTTTTCCCTCTCTTCTGAAACTGTTACTTGTCTTCTTTGACTGTCAGGCTTTACTTAGGGTAACAGCTAAACAAAGTCAAAGACTGCACAATTTAAACCACAACTATAAAAATGAAGGCTTCTGCATCAGTACCCCACAAGGTACTTATTTGATAATGTACATACCCTGCAGTATTGATAACTGTTGTTCAGAGAACTGATGGAAAATGGTGTCCCATATGCAGTAAATTAGCCAAGTATTTCTTTACTGGATGACAATTCTTTTTTCCATGTTATCAGTGTAATTATCGGGCAAGTTCTACAGCTGTGTGTTTCACCCATGCAAATGCATTGAAGTGTGTGACCTTCCATGCTTTTTGCACTGGCAAGTGTGATCTGAACAGCGATAATGATTATGGCATTACGAGGCTAAGAGGGATATATCAGAAATGTCAGAAGGAGGTGTGTGGGGTGAGGGAGTATAGCTTTCAATCTTCCTTGGAGCGAATCCTGCAGTAGTTTTTGTGACACAAGTTATTAATCCAAAAGCCATGGGGAGCTCTTGGTGTTTGGAAGTAAGTTGCTTGGATTTAGTGACATCTTTTCATAGATATGAAGCTGTGAGTTTTGAATGAATGACAAGTCTCACTTTTTGTTGCTTCCTCTTCCTTGATGAGAGCTGGTTCTGCCAGACAATTGCATCCAAGCTCTTTCAGGAGGCTGCATAGGAAGTTGGTTTGCATTTTGGGTTTTCTGGTTGTTTTGGGGTTTTTTGTCATTGGCAACAGCTTGTGCACGGATATATTCTTAATTAGACCAGTTTAGTAGAATAGGTGGAATATTTTGTAATTTAGTAAGTGAAAACTGGTGTGTTCACTTTTTCTGCTGAACTGTACTGAACTGTGTCTTGCTAACTTGCTGGGCTATTTTTGAAAGAGGGCAAGGTAAAGGGATGGTGCTTAGACAACTTTTAACTTTGAATTTCTTTGTAAAGTGGATGGGTTCCTCATTTTCAGTTAAATACATCTGAAGAAATTAGTGACAAGAAAGGGCTTTTAGAAGTTAATTCTTAGCCATATAAGATACCACTGAGCTGAACGCTGTCCCCTGCTTCGTATACAGAACAAGCTTGAATCTGTCGCTGCACTTCCCCATCCATTTGGATTCTTTTTTTTTCTCTTCAATTTTTGACCAATCTACCAAGTCCTAAATAGCCATTCATAATTCTTTCTGGCCACTATGTTCTCATTCTTAAAACCAAAAGCATGCATACTGTGCCAAATATACTTTGTAGAGTCACATTGTTTGTGACTCAGTGTGCAGTTCAGCTTTTATGTGCAAGTTGGGAGGTGGTCCTTCTAAATTATCCTTAGCCCTCACTCATTCTTAACTTTTGTTTTGAGCTCTGGAAACTCCTGGAAAACCAAGACAGTTTTCTTCCTAGGGTAACTTCAGTGATTTTTATTTTAAAAATCTTATTATAGCATGTGGAATAAGTGAGCCCCTAAAGCTTGCAAATTCCTTTTTACGCTAAGCATATTTCACAGACCGTGGAACAAACGTCTGTCTGTCTTCGCGTTTGTGTCCTTGGCTGTCACCTTCTACAAAGTTCTTAATTCTCCTTTCTTTACATCCTGTGGCATATGCTGATACTTGTTCTAGCTTGTCTGGAGGCCCACATAAGCTGCTTGCTTCTGCCAAGCAAAATTGCTGACAATGGAGTTCTGCTCTTCCTTGGCCTTCTTGCTCTGCCCGGTCCCTGATACTTTCACACAACTCTTTATCATAAATGCTATCCTTTAACCCTTTTTCCTGGTATCCTACTTGACTGAAACTTGCTAAGAGTCTGCTCAAGACCATCCATTTTTTGTCTGATGACTTTGAGAAAACTCTCCCTATCACTTTAAGGGAGATTTTTTTCTTCTGTGGATTTATACTTGCATGAAGGAGCTCTTTCAAAGTAAAACACAATGCCTTTTTTTTTTTTTTCCTCCATCATTCTTTAAAGGATTAAGTAATGTCCTGAGGAGATTATCCCTGAGTGATGTCTGAATATAGGGTTATAGGCTCTTAGTAATCCTTCAAGTGAATGTAGAGTCCTCCTCAGAAATTCACTAACCTTTTAAGATGCTATTTGCTAATGACTGTGTTCTGTTTTCCAGGTGAGAACAAACTTTATGTGCTTTCTAACATACTTCATAGGTATACAGTGATCATAAATATTCTTTGCTCTGTTCTTGTGTTTTCCAGAGACACACCAGCTACTCTGAATTGTTTGTTGATCCCAAGCGCAGGATCGCTTTGAGTTATGAGTGGGAAGAAATTCTAGTGCTGATCAGGCTTTCAGGTGGCATTATGTGAATTGGTGATAACTGAGCATCATGGTTGCTTAGTTCAGGTTAACACCTTTGTTCCAATATCCAAGAAAGATTTTTCTGTAGAGGGCTCTGTTCTTCCCTCAGCAGTTTTATTCATGATCAGTTCAAGATGCTGGTTTGCACAGGTGTTGGAGTATTTGAATAGACTCTGTTTGTATAATCTGTCCATACGGACTGACAGAATGCTATGTAGTTCTCATTTACTTGTTCTGGTTTTGCCTCTTACTAAAAATATTTTTCTCAATGAAGCAAACTTAATTAAAGAGAAGTTGTTTATGTCTTCTAAAATGCTCTCAGCATATAAAATCCTCAGATAGTTTTTTTGTAAGTCCTCTATTCTATTTAGTCACTGCAATTTTGCACTTTTGGATTCTAGTTTTTAGCACTTAGAAGTCATTTTTCCAGGTGAAATGGTGTTTTAATACGAATAGAAAAATAGTTGACAGTAAATACAATGTATGAAAATATTTATTTCCTTCCAGAATACTTGAATGAGGGCAAATTAGTAATCCATTTACTGTGGATCATTTGAGTAAATTCCTTGCAGGAGTGGAAACATTGAAAAAAGACTTTAAATTTTGGAATATACTTGCCATATTAAAAAGTTTTCTAAATTAGTCTAGTTGGTTACTCAAATATTCTGTAGTGGAATTTCCAAATTACCACTTTTATGTTACCAGTCAGTGAACAGGAATTTAATGTTTAATGCTTGGAAATGGAAGTGTAAGTCATGGATTTTTCCAAGGAAGGAATAAGCACACTGTAGGTATTTATTTTTCAGATGGTTGGCTGGAAAACTGTCGCACATTGAATCTGTAAATAGCCCTTCTATGATAGAGCACAGCTCTTTATATTCTGTTTGAACATATGTAGGCTACATAATGCAAGTATGACAACAGTTCATATATTTTAAGCTCCTATTTAAAAAAAATAAACTTGTAAGAGTCTATTTAGTAAAAACAGCTACTTTCCTTCTTGGCAGTGCTTTTGGAATCTGTGTTTTTAAAAAAAAACAATACAAAACAGTGGGTTATTTGAATCTTTTTTTTTTTTTAATCCCTCAGTGGAGTAACTGTAGAGTGGATAGCTTCTGTGTGAAGAGAAATGGCTGAATTCAGCACTTGGCTTTATAGAAACCTTGCTGACATCCATAGGTGGTGCACACTTTTGTGGTCAGAACTGTGGATCTCTTGGCATTATGGCTTTATGCTGAAAGGACATATAGCTTCAGGGCACAGTCTATAGTTTTAGACCTCAAATAAATGTTTAATTGCATTAAGAAATAATTTGAGTGGGTTTTATTTTTTTTTTATTCTCCTTTTGAAATAATAGGAACAAAGGCAGGTAACCTTCTGGAAGTTTTACTGTCATGTGAAGGCTGTTGAATCATTAGTAAGTTAACTGCATTCATTGGAGCAAGACTGGATTTCAATTCACACATCTTTAATAGGTAAATTTTTTAAGTGAAAGGAGAAGAAATAAGGTTGTAATTTCAAGAATTACTGAATAAATGGTAAACAAAATTGTCTCACAGGTTTTGGAGATCCTGTGAGGAAAAACTTATTGACTGTTCCAAACCATTCTCCTCAGGTTTTTTTATTCAGAAAGAAGTGCTCCAGAGTTGCTGTAAAGTAATCGGACTGTAGGCAAACCAGTATGCTACTTCAGCAAATGTCATCAAAGAGTAATAATAGCTCTTGAAGATATTGAATCAGCTGTACTCCATCTGTGAGGGGGAGTAGTCCACAGAATGGCACCTGTGTATTATCTTTGGGTGTAAGACTATACCCAAATTCTCAAAAGTTTACCAAAGTAATGTTGAGAAACAGTTTCTGGGAGGAGGGACAGCCAAGACCATTGGTTTGAATAAAGGTAGCACCTTGCTGTTATGTTGGAGAAGTAAATAACATGTTCATTGCAGTGATGGCCCAAGCTGCCATTCTTTTGCTTTCATTAGCTTGAGGAGTGTGCATATGTTCTGGAGAAAATCCAAATTACAGAATTTCAAGACCTTCCAATAGGAAAATACAGGTGGAACTGAGGAGCGAATACTGCTTTGTCCTTCCCTACTTACTACTGTTTAAGTAGCCATGGTGAACTGATTTTTTTCCCAAGTGTGAACATAAAAGATTAATTTCAGCAAAAAAGTTCTGGTTTGGTTTGATTACAGTCAGATAGGAATGACTGGGTTTTGATTTTCGTCATTAGATTTTATCTTAGCATGATACAGACATGTCATATTGCAATGCAGTCTGTGGAATCGAGGAATAGAGGTCATGCTGCAAGTCATACCAAAACACAAGTTGGTGGTGTGCTCCTAGCAGCCTTCAAAATCATGAGTAGAAATGACATCTGGCTTCAGAGTTGTCTTGCATTAAAGACCTTTGGAATTCCTTGTTTAACTAGTTGATCTGAAATATCCATCAGAGATCCCTGATCATAGTCTAAAATATGATCTTACTGTTTCAGAACAGATTTGAAAACAAAACCTTGGTTGCTCAAAGTAGTTAGGCTTCTTAAATTGGTTTATCTGAAGCTTTAATATACAATGATTCATGCTTTATAAATGTAACTCTTGATTTAGATTTTGAGTAGGGACTAAAGATAAGCTGACACAGATTCATTCCTTCTGCTTTTTCTCCTCTGTACTGACCTTTTACTATTATCTCCTTCATTATCTGGAATGCACAAAGTGAGATAAAAATATCTTGACTTTTTTTGGTCTTTTCTGAAAAGTTTCAATGGATATAGAAGCATATTGAATCAAAAATGCCACCTGCCGTTTAATCCTGCAGTGATGATCAGGGTGTGTTTCATAAAAACAGAGAGCTGGACAATTTTTTTTCTCAGGCAAATTTATTGATGCTGACATCAAGCTTTTACTCTAACATATATTTAGGAGACATTGTCTTTAATATATGAATCTGGATTGTAACCCTGCCCAATCATTTCAAAAATTAGTTTTTAAAAACTGTTGTAAAATACATCGTGTCTTCATCACTGCACTGATACATGTATATGTCAAAATAGATCGCAGCTTATTGGCTTGGGTTTTTAAAATCAAACCAAATTTAGATTCAGCGTTCCGCTTGTGGTTTTCATTTATTGTGGATGCTGCTTCTGCTTTGAAAGTGTGTGCTTGCTGCTGGAAGGTCTAGATATTGGGGAGCTCTGACACACTGGCTTCAATTTGATAGGGTTTGAATAAAATACTCTGTTGTGGGACTGGATTGTGGCATGCTGCAGGATCACTTACTGGGGTCTTTTTCCCTTTTACCACAACAGAGATTTGGGGAATTTTGGTTTCTCTGTCTTTCACTCTACATCCTTTCTTGTAAGTTGTCATAACATGATTGTCTTTCTGCAAGAGCTTCCATTCCTCATCAGTTCTTGTTTCAGCTGCTGAAGATAGTTCTATATACCTCACTGTCAACATTTAAATATATCTAGGTTAACACTAAAGGCCTATTTCTCTGAAATTTGGTTCTGGTTTAGTCTTCAAGCATGGTATCTTTTAGATACCAGTGTACAAGCCCAGCACCAACATTTTGTGAATACCCCTTAGCTCACCCTAATGCATGGGTGATGTGCAGAAGCAGCATCGGAGCGCAGTGCTCCAGCTGTGGTAAGTTTCAGAATATGTATGACGTGCTTAAAGAATGTATGAATCCAAATCTAAGCATGTGCCCTATTCCCTGGACCTCTCCCTCTGTGGAATCTAACTTTATAAATAACTTTACAGCTGTTCCCTCTTTACAAAACAAAATGTTCATCATCTTCAGAAGGTGCCCCCTCACTCAAGAAATAATTATCTGAAGGGCTGTTCTTGTTTTAGTAACAGATGTGTAGAACATGTCCCTTTCCTTCTTAAATTGTTTCATCCTGCAAATCCACCTATCTGTTAATTACTGTATAGAATTTTTTTTCCCCCCACACTGGTATGCAAATAAATAACCTTGAAAAGGTCAGACTGCTGATGATTTTTTCCTAGTTATAATGGTAGGAAGAATACATGCTTCCTTTATTTCAGAGTTACATGGTACTTACAAGAGATTACTTTCTATCTTGGGGGGGTGCAGGAACATTTTTTAACAACTTCCTTCAGTTTTGCTGTAAATAGTTTAAAGATGCTTTTTCTTTAGTAGGCAAAAATGGCCTATTAACACATTTTGCTTTAAAAGCCCTTGTTCTTTTTTAGTTCATAATAAATATAGATGATCTTTGGAGAATTTTCCTCTTTCCACTTTTTAAATTTCCACTCTGAGTAAAGGATTTATATAAATATCTATATTTATAGAAGTCTTCAACAAGTTTAAGTTAGAAGAGTTGTTTAAGGATTTCCTGCCCTTCCCTTTCCATAGTTAGTCTTTTCTAGTGTGGTATGTGCACCGCTTCCGTGATGAGTTATAGACTGTGCTATTGTCCATGTTGCCTTTTTTTTTTTTCCCCTTTCTGCCTTAAATAGAAATAATTAATCGACACTGCAACTATATGTGGCCATGGGAATGATCTTGTTTACTTTTACCTTTGTTCAAGATTATCATCTTGGTCTTTGGCTTTTTATTTTCTAGATTTTTTTTTCAGGTCTCCCTCTGCTCCCCCCACTTCCCCCATCATGTAGTAGATTAAACTATAATATTGCTGGACAATCTTTTTCAGGTATTATCATACACTTTTATGAAGCATCTCATCTTCTTGAAGGTTGTTTTGATTATTTGAAACAAATTCTCTCTCTGTGGTGGCAGGAATGTTTATGATTGACCTTGCAAGAGCTTTCTCCTTCCTTCTTTCAGCCCCCCCCTAACAATTACTGCAAAAAGACAGTGTTTCATGATACACTCTTTCTACTATAAATATATTACCTGTAGATGATTTTATAATTAAAGTGAATCAGTTAATTAATTTAAACAGAAATAAATACAGGAGAAATACATAGTTTTTTGAAAAACTTGTTTTCATTGGCATTTATCCTTCTATCATTTTAGGTATATAAAGGTATTTGAGTCTTGTGTCTTAAGTATGTGTACCATCTTAGTAAAGTGCAAAATCGTCTTAGTTTTGCTTCTTGCTTTTACATGTTTTTCCTAACATCTTAGTAAATGGTCACTCATTCCTCTGCTCTGGTTTGTCTTTAGAAGAGGAAAAGGTTTTCTTGGAACAGCTAAAAAGTCTAAAATGGAGGTGGCAGTGCACCCCTGAAGTATGGCCTTTAATTTTTATTGTCAACTGAGTCTAGCTGTGTCTGCAATAAGTATCTGCACTAATGTACAAAGTATGCTAGTGATAATTACGCTGAACTAGTGCTCTGATAAATACACCTGACAGGTATTCAAGCTTTCATTCTGAAAAGTTCTTTTTTAGATACGAAAATATTGTCCAGTAGTTCAGAGTTTTATAGCCATTGAATACTTTTTTCAAATGCTACTCCTATACAGTACTTGACATAACTTCATGTAGTACACACAGGCTTTTCTTTTGTGTGCCCTATTATTTGGAATCAGATGCTAAAATTTTGTTAAAACTATACAGTTTTTGTCTCTTTTTATGACTGGAAATTCAGTGACTAAAATACTTGTAAGCATATGAAATCGTGAATGGTCATGTGCTCGCTGTTCCACCTTATAAACAAAGTTAATGAGAGGAGCTGATGATGACAGTCTTCTCCATGCTTCATGCCCCTTTTTCCATTTTGTCACTGGGTGGGTGTTACCTTGACTTAATACACTGCACGTAGCTCTGTGTAATTTGGAAAACCAGTTTGTGCACCTGTATTGCTGTGCTCTGTGTGACTTCTTTACTGTAAATAAATTTTCAGATTATATTTGTGCAGTTTATTCCGTAATATTAAAGGCTCTATTTTGCTTGTTAAAAAGGTGTTTTGTTGCACATTATTTCTTTGCTGGTGCACTAACTTGATATATCTACTTATTTTGCTTGTAATATCTTTCTGATCTGATGAACGTGTAGAATACAAGATCAATGAGTATGCAACTTTGGAAAACATAAGATTTTTCATAACCAGAAAGCAGAAGAAACTGCATGTTAACATGTTCAGTTATATGATAATTCTGACTCCCTTCTTCTTGTGTTTCTGATCTGGGATGGGAGACATTTGTATGGCTAAGTTAAGGACTGTGTTACTGCTTGACTATTTGAATAGGTGTATAGCCATGATGGTGTTCTGGATCAGACATCAAGGTTGCCAGTCTCCCAGTGCCCAGGCTATTTTAAGGATTTTGAGGAGAAAAGTATACTCAAGTATGATTGGTCTGCCAGTTAATTTTACTTAGTAACAAATTCTGTCAGACTTGCAAATTGAAATCGTGCAGGTTTCCCTTCAGTCATCGTTTTGGGGATAATTTTTGGGGGAGGATGATTGGTTCACTTTTGACTGGTAAAATGAGATTAAGAACTATGCAGACATTTTAAGGAAAGTGACTTAACTCAGTACCCTCACTCCTGACTCTTTGATTGAGCCAGACAGCATTGGTGTGACTTCTCTTGCTCATCAAGTAAGATTCAAAACAAAATAAACCCCACAATACAACCCTCCACATAAAAACAACCCACTTGTTGAATCCCAGGGGTAGGGAAAAGAAGGTTTTCCAGTGATGGAGAATGTTACCATTTCCTGATGGTGGTGGTAGTTTGCAGAACATCCTTAAATACACTGTCAAGGACATGTGCTCATTAGCCCTTCATATGTTAAACTTCCTTAGTCTTTCAGTAGGTCTGAGTTTGGGGGATTTTTTTGTTGTTACCTGAATGTGTGCTGAAGCCATGCGCTAGATGAGTGTTAAGTTCTAGGAAGCAACATCTATTGGCTTTTCCCATTCTCTTCTTCAGCACGCCTGCCCCATGCAGACATGTAGCACCCCTGTTCCTGGGCTGACACAACAGTGCAGGTTAGAAGGTTGCCTGAATTCAGGTGTGTGCTAGTGCACACAGAGCTTACCAACCCTGGACTTGCATGGATAACTCTGGAAGCTATTTATACTTCATTGTCTGCCTCTTCCTCTCCTTTCCCAACCACTAGGAAAATGAAAACAGTATGGTTATTCATTCTAGGTAACTTGAAGATGTTTATCCCTGTCATAAGTAAGGTCTAAGGCAAGATAATTAACATGAAGACAGAAATAGAAACTATATGTTGATAGCAAAAGATCAGCAAATATATATAGTGGGAGTACAGGGATTACATAAAGAACACCCTCCAAGGACAATTGTAAAAGTCTGCCAGGGATGAGAGAAAATTTGTTCTGATTTATAGCTTGTAGGTGATAATTTTATTAGTTTACAGAATTACCAACACATTTAATTTCATGTTAATTTTCTTCCCCAGATTGTTAGCTTTGCTAATGTAGTTATCACCAATGAACAGTCATTCTTGTGACTTGCCTTTTTTTCTACTCCTGTGGTCTCGTTTCCTCATCTTCTATGCCTTACCTATTTTACTCCATGTGGAGATTAAATTATGGAACTATTTATGGCATGCAATCATTTTGTGTTCCCACTATTCCATATACTCACTTGACTCCTTGTTCCTCCTTTCATCCCTGGAAGTAGTCAAAGAAATGGTCTCTGTTAAATTTCTCTGCCTGAGAAGTGCTACTAGTGAAGGATCTGTCAGGTGCTATTGATGTTAGGGAGTACTTTAGGTGTTCATCAGGCATCTTGTCTGCAGTTTTTAGAACTCAACTTTTAAAACTTGAGCCCCAGAATCTGTACCTTTCAAGGGAAAGATGAAACCTGAGAAAGTAGGGCTGACTGTTGTCATGTCATACTATTCTTACCTGTTTGGTTTCCCTGATTGTTGACCAAAGTACAGCTGCATTCTCTTGCACTGATGAAGTTTGTGTTTCTTAGTATCAGACATTATTTGGTATCTGGATGACAACATTAAGCAGGTGATCTCCTTGCCCTTGTTCTCTTTCTGTAGGTCACTAGGGAGCCTCAAAGGAAAGACAGAAAGCAGCAAACTCTCTGAAGACAAGGGAGGAGAAAACCTGCACTGATAATATCAGAACATCAAATCCAGAAGTTCTGATAGTCTTGCCCTGTTCTTGTTCCAGACAGTTTATTAGCATGTGGTTAACAAATGTTACAGGACCTGAACACCACAGAAGGAACATTGCAACACTGTCAGGATTTTGTAATGGTGGTTTTGTAACTTTGTTGATTTCCACAGTAGATCAAGGCTCTCAACATAGTGCTTCTACCTTAGATAACACTTCATTAAATTAAGCAGGGGTAGTGAAAACTTGTTTTTCTTTTGAGAAAGTAAGTCCTTCTGTTTGTTTTTTAATAATTCAAGGTAGTTTATTTAGTCCACTAATCGAGACATTGTAGACTGCATTTTTGTTCTACTCAAGCATAGCAGTATGGATGTTAGACCACTTCAAAGTGATTGTTTTTTGTTATTTTCTTTTTCCCAGACTAATAGTTCCCAGTTTATTCTGCATTGGAATGGAGTGTTAGTATGTAACCATCTTGTTTTGCCTGAATTGTTTCTTTAAGAGTGGCTGGTGACACAACCTTACCAAAAAATGATGATGATGATAATGATAAAATGGAACAGGCTAGGACTGTTGTTTTTTTTTTCTTTGTCTTTTTAAATGAACAAAGTAAAAACCTAGTGTGTATCAGTAGAAGACTTTTAAATCTGGAGAACTCAGTGTGAAAAAAATGGTTTTGTGAGGTGTTAAATGTCAAAAATAGTTGGCTTGTTTACAGATAACAGTAATTTAGCAGGTTGTAGTTGTTTTGGATTACAAAATTATATTTGAAAGATGGCTGTAGTAAGACTTGTAAAGTCATTTTTCCTTGGGTCTCAGTATTGTGTAGGTGGCCTTGAGGATAGCAATTTTTAATGTCTTACTCTTCATGGGATCTGGGCATAAAAATGTAAGTCTAGGGATACAAAGGGATGTGCAAGTGCCTAGAATCTACCTGTCCTACTTTAAGCAGTGAAGTCCACAATAGGGCTTTTGAAGACTTTTACAATCACTGGACTGCTAGGAAGCTTTGACATGCTTAGCTATATAAAGGTCTGCAGCTAAGTTGCCAAAAGGCTTCATTCTGTTGAGCAGCTTAGACTGCCTCCTGTGTAGGCCCTGTGAGGCTCTACAAAAGAAATATTATTTCCACCTGTTATCCACAGAGATGCTGCAGTTACCTTGATAGCCTCAGAGTATGCCAGATGACTCTGATGCTGTAGCAGGTTGAAGGGGGGACCTTCTTTACTTTCTTATCAGTAGCTGTAGTGTTCACCTCAGATGTAGAAAGCCTGTTTTCCTTTTACACTCAGGTGATTCATGACCATATTTTCCAGATGAGCACCCTGACTGCTGGTCTATGGAGTCATGCTTGGTGCTTCCACTTCCGAAGTCTTTAAGACACTTGCCGACCTAATTTCAGGATTCAAGACATATTCGGCATGGTTGTCTGTGGTGAGCTCAGGTGGTTCACTTCTTGGTATGATGGCTGTTTATGAATCCTCCTCTTAAGTATCTGTGTTTCTGGGTACAGGTTGTGAGCTTGGGAAGTCAGACCTGTTCTTAACTGTGTTGAGTGGCTGGATAGCCATTGCATCTTATCTTCCTGGGAGTTCAGAGAGAGGAAAGGAGCTCCTGTTTCTTCTTGTCTTCTGTCATTTAGGCACCCAGTATGTTAGGTGTTTCTGGAGCACTGGAGGTTTGTTACCTATTACTCAAGTGAGATTAAACTCAACTTCCAGAGTTGAGTTTAATCTCACTGGCAGCATCTACACCAGTTGTTGAGTTGTCCTTCAGAGTAACTTCTCTTTTTCCAAGCTGAGCTTATTTTTAACTGAGGATCTCTAAGAAGAGGTGCTAGGAAGTTGGTCTGAGTGGTCTTTCATGCTAATATAACTTTTACACTAAAGTAACTTTACAGTAGCAGAGAGTTTGACTACTAAATGGGGATTTTAGCTTGTGGCACAATAAGCATCCTTAACTTTAAGCCAGTAAGTAGATCCCATGGAAATAGAGAAGGCTATTCATGTGAATAGTTATATGTGATTAAATAGTTATGAAATAAGGTTTTAAACTTATGACTGTTTATTGTTTGCAAGTATTTCATAAAGCTTGATGCTTCTCTCATAACCCTGTGTTACAGTAAAATGAACTAAATGCAGTTAACGATTTTGATTTCATTAGAAATTTTGATCTGAAGCTGCATAGGAGAGTTCCAAATAGCTTGTAAAAGCTTCAGCTTAATGAATTACTTAAAATGTTAATGATTTTTTGAAATGGTTCTTGATTTAAAAAAAAAAAAAAACAAAAAAAAAACCACCACAAAACAAAAAAAAAACCCTCCAAACCCCGCACAAAAGCAAAACCAAAAAAACCCTACCCCAAAACCCAACAACACCCCCCCCCAAAAAAAATCCCTCACTTAAAAACCTTTGTCCTGTGCTACTTTCTGGGAGAAGTTCAGAAAATGGAATACAAATAAACCAGAAAATGTCAGGAATGTAGGTTTCATACCTCATCACTGCTGTCGGTAGTTCAGGTTGTTGCTTAAAACCCTGCCATCTGATGAAGCACATGTTAAAAAAAAAAAAACAAAACAAAAAAAAAACCACTAAAAAAAAAACCCAAACCAAATCCTCCTGAAGAACCCAAGCAAACCAACAAAAGCAACACCAACCATCCCAAAACAAAAAACTTTCATGGTTTATGAGGTTTGGAATGAGTTTTTCATAACTTGAGAATGGTAATTAGTGCATATAGCTGCTTAGAAGAAATCTTCAAAATTAAATTCTCCCTGTAATGGGGGGGAAATATATTTTCCCAAATCAATTCCTCCTAATCTCTAAATTTCAGTTCGTGTATTTTTTCCACAAAATTACCAAAAGGTATTGACCTGAGGGATTTGTTTTCCATTCCGAAGTCTTGAAATTTTCCTCCTGGCTAATTACAGCCTATTACTCTAGACTTTGGTCCTTTAGCAGTAACATTTTCCATCTTAAGATGGGTTGTCCCATTCCAGTGAAGAGCATGTTGTCTGAGTGCTGAATGGAATTACTACCAGTGGAAACTATGCTGCAAGAGGCTCGATAAAGCAGCTGCTGTGCAAACCTCAGCTGTTTTTTCCATCCTCCCGAGCGCTGGTAATTAGCATAGGGAAGCTGACTAATGTGCTTACGTCACCTCTTTCCAGTCGCAGCTTACATTTTGTTCCTGACTGCCTCAAAGCATGCAGGACTTTGTTCAGGAATTCGCTGTCACATACAGGATGCTTTTTTTTTTTTTTTTTTTTTTTTTTTTTTTTTGAGGGGCAGGACTTGTTTCCCTTATAAACGCTGCCTGCAGGACCAACAGCTTCCTTAAAAGTCATTGGTTTCTGTGGAACAGCAAGTATCGCTTTGGCAAAGCACAAAATGCATTTTAGAAATTTTAACTACAGTTTTAGTTCTTTGATTGCCTGCGTGGCAGATAGCGATGTCTTCAATCAAGCAGAAACAAGGGTATGCTTTATCTTTTGTTTTATTTCTGTGAACTACTGGAATGCTGAAGTATATAGGTGCTGTTTCAAATTGTTTAAAAAGCCTTGGTAGCTTTTTGACTTGTAAGAAAATTTCAGTTTGATGTAAGGGTCTTGGGTCTTACAAGTCTGCAACGGTATACTCTGATATGAATAACTCTGGAAATTATTAGATCTTAAGCTATGTGTTTTTGAAAATGATCAGAAGTTTACCTTGACTTCCTTGACTGTATAGTGTATTCTTCCCTTGCATATGCATTTTCAGCAAATGTTTAGATTATAATTTTGGTAATAAGATTCCCATAATTTGTAGTCCACTTTATACTTCTCATGGGATTTTTTGGCTGGCACCATAGTTAAGAGCATAATGTTTAAAACTATAAGAAGTCCTCTCGGATTTATATTTAACTGATTAGAATTAATATAGTGTAAGTAATCCAGTCCTGATACAGTGAATTGTTGACTAAGATACCTTAAGGACAAAAATAACATTTTGTTTAGTGCCATATTGCTACCATGATGTATATGACCTTTACAAACACACACTTAAAAAAACTATACATGCTGCACAAACCTTACATGTACTCTCAGAATTCAAATGTTGAATGAGAACTTTGAAATGCAATTTAGTGTGGGGTTGGCTTACATTTCACTCTTATATCCAGCTCTCTCTGGAGTACGGGAGGCTAACAAATACAGGCTTTGTGTGGGGAGGGTCCTGGTCTGGTTTTAGAGCTCATTTTGAAGAAGCTTAAGTGTGGCTCAGCAAGAAGCAGGACAGCTCTGATTTTAAAATGTCTTTGAACCATGGTAGTTCTGTACACAGTTGTGGCAAGTTTGTGAAGCAGAGCTTTTCAGGAAGGAAGATGAAATTTTGACGTAATCGCTGCCTTCTTATGTAATCTTTGTTGCTTTTTTCTACTAATTGAAAATGTAACTGAAAAAAAAAATGAGGCAATGTGATTTTATATACTTATTTATTTTGACTTTGTATTGAACTTCTAGTAAGTTTTTATGAAGAGAAAATATCTGAAATTGGAATGCTTTATCTATTGCCATCACTGAAATAAGGCTTGTGACTAGTTACTGTGTTCTCAGTGTGAGCTTGAAACACTTTGCAAGAGCATGGCAGCTTCAGAACCTCTTGCTTCTTTATCCTCCTTTGGTCTGGCATCCTGAAGGAAGAGTGGAAGCACTCATCATATAAATTATATGAAAAATAGCCAAATCAGGTTTGTGTAGATGCCCTAGGAACATCAACCTGAAGTGCAAAATGGAGATAGCCAGCTGTTGGCAAAGGTGCTTCAGTCTTTTCATGCAGATAGGACAGCAGAGTAACTCAGCTGCAGATTTATGAAGGTATGAGGTTCAGTTCCTACTCTTGCCACGCAGTCAAAACAGAAAGTGTGTCAGAGGCCCTACAAGAGCTGTATGTTTAGTACTTACAATTGTTTTAGGAAAGATAGTGGGAGCCTTTTTAGAATTTGGTTCCAGAAATAGAAGAGGCTATTAAACTTAAGCTCAGTAATAGTATGTTCATTTTCCTAAATGAAAGTAGAAGCTATTAAAACAGGAGATATTCATGTACTTCATTATGCATGCTGAGTCACTGAAGAAAATTACACTTAGCTTGCAAATATTCTTTTTTCTCTATTAAAACTATTGTGTTGGTTTCCTTGAAAACTGCACACTTAGACATGCATGCTTGGCAGACTTTTTTTCAAGGCCTTCGGATATTAATTTTATAAAGCAAGCATTTCTTTCCAATATACCAATATTACTATTTCTGTTATGACAATAAATCAGAGCATCATGTCCAACACTTGATAACAGTATATTTTTTTAATCAGGAAGAAAAAAGCTTCTATAGAGAAAACAAGTGGTAGGTTAGAAAATTAATTATAATAGAGAAGAAAACGAAATCTAAGCTGTTACAAATACATCAATGTTCAAGAGCAATAGTATGCCCCTACTAGTAACTGCAATATATTTCTTTAGAGAAAATGTAGTGTTGCATATTCACTTTCTACTCTGGTCCTTTCTTTTCAGGCCAAATTTGAATCGCTGTTTAGAACATACGACAGAGATATCACCTTTCAGTATTTTAAGAGCTTCAAAAGAGTACGAATAAATTTCAGTAACCCTTTATCTGCAGCAGATGCTAGAATTCAGTTGCACAAGACAGAGTTCCTTGGAAAGGAAATAAAACTGTATTTTGCTCAGGTAAGTCTTTTTGTGATTATCCTTATGAGGTACTAAAGCATAACTTAATCATGATAAGCTTCCACAGGTCTTCAGTCACGCTAATGAACACTGTTAAGTTTTGCAGGTTGATTAGAGAATCACAGGTTGTTCCAAAGTATTTGGAGGCTATCACATATTTTGTATTTATGTCTCCCTCTGTACTGTTTTGATAACCTTGGGGAAAAAGGGGTAGATGATAGTAATCAACATAGTCAAAGATAGAGTTTAATGGGGTGGGCGAAGCCAAGTGTGCTCTGACAACAGTACACATATATGTTGAAATGGTATCTGAGGGAATTCAAAGTGTAGAACTGCACATCTCTGCCTGTTGATCCCTCTATCACTACTGCAAATCGTTGGTTTAGCATGTTTGTGCTTGGAGATCACCATCAGTGCAGCTCTTTAGCTGGCTTAGCATCTGCTGCTAAAGATGTGAAACTCTCAGGTTCTGGTAATCTGGGTGATTTTTGGTAGCTGCTGTGTATTTTCCTCCATACATTTAATGGGAAAATTAATCTATGTGTGTCTGTTTCAGATGTCCCTAGGGACAGTCCTGAAGGAGCCAGTTTATTTATATACCTTCTAGAATTCTCACCACTCTCACTTGTGGTAATGAGTTTCAACACCATTTGTCATTAGGCCTTAAAGCCCATATCCAGCTTCCTCCTACTTTGGTATTTTAAGGACAGATGTTTTCTGGTGAAATTTTTGTAACACTCCATAATGAGAAGATGCGGATGTGCATACTTCATTGCATGTTTCATCAGAGTTAATGAATGTGGTGGCTTGTCTGTATCTTGTATACTGGGTCTTTCATATAGCTCTCTTCAATATTATAGTTACATGCTGCCACCTTGAGTGCCTGTTACAGCATAACATCTATCCAAACCTTAAAATTCCTCCTAAATGATGGATTCATTGATGATAGTGCAACAGCTTTGGCTTTTATGCTTATTTCAGACTTTGCACATTGGAAGCTCACATTTGGCACCACCAAATCCAGACAAACAGTTTTTGATTTCACCTCCTGCCTCTCCACCTGTTGATTGGAAGCAAGTGGAGGATGCTACTCCAGTCATTAACTATGACCTTTTATATGCTATCTCCAAGTTAGGACCAGGTAAGGAGTAGAAACACTAGAATTTTGGTTGAGTAAAACACCTTTTAAACTTACTGAATTTCTAGAACTTCTCAAATTAATTACTATCTACCAATTAAATTTGTAATATCATAAAAAGTATTAATAAATGGTATAGTTTCTTATGCATGTAGTAGTTCCACAGGATCACTTGGAGGGCCCAGACCTCCACAGTGTGATCAGTTATGTGATTTGTAGAGAGTATGAATGTTGCTTCACTATATTAGCTTGTTCATCAGAATTTTCAAGAAGCAGCATCCTAAAAATGAAGAGGCAGTTTTGTAGTTACAGACATTTTGAAGGGATGGAAAAGTCCTGTTTCAGACTAAGACAGTGACAATGAACCAGTTAACAGCTGTGTAGTGTGGTGTTAGAATTACCTCTGCATCTGAGATAGTATGTGTAGGAGGGAAACTATCAGTATCAACCTAATTTTCTGTTGGAGTTAGGAGTGAGAGATTTCTGCTACTCCTTGCTCCTTCTGGTTTTCATCTGCTGCAATTTATTCACTTATCAGAAACTTTGAGACACCTTCACCCAGGAAAGGAACAAAGTTTATATCAGGATCCTCTTTTTTTTTTTCCTCACTGTCCAAACTAAAGGAGATAGTAAGAATTTATTCTTACTCCTTATTTCTAGTGCTGTCACATAAGTTGCTTGTCATTTCAGCTAACCATACTGTGTAGACTGTTTATAGATCTATTTATTAAAAATAGCACCGCAGGTAGGAGAAACAGAAGAATCGGAAATAGGTGTAAAGTTCCACTAAACACTTTAAGCATGGTTCTGTTTTTCAGTGATTAGTGATCATATTGCTTGATGTCATTTTAGTCCTCAGTTAAGACAATCTTTTTAATGAGAATTTATGCAAATTATGTTTCCTAAAAATCTACAACTCTGTTTTAACTTGTTTGCAACTGTACTATTAAATTTAAAGGACAGAAAAAATGGCCACATTTAGTAGTAGTATCAAAGAGAGTAAAAACTGTAGTCTGAATCAATTTACCATAGTATTTTTATATTTTTATATACCTGTTTATATATACCTGTTTACCTACCAGCTTAGGGAATGTCTTATGTCAGTAGTAAAGAGTGGGAAGGAGAGTAGTGCAGAACTTTCAGCTCCATGCATCAGCTTTCTATGTAGTTGCTTATAGTTCACTGTATGTTGGTGAAATCCAAAGATTTTGGTGAAAATAATGCACAGAACAGTGTTAGAGCACCTCTGTGTGAGGTGGGAAGAACTGCATCCAGCTTTCTGAACACCAAAAGTATGTGCAGGAAAGGAATATCCTGTGGTTTGCCATAGTTCAGGAAAACAAAAGTCTTCCTGAGTGCAGTACAGTAAGATACCTGTCTAAAAAGATAGATAATCATGTATGCTTTAAAATGGCAAAAACCCACCAAGAAGACTTATGACTGCCCATGTAGAATGCTTTCTTGAATACCTAGGGTCATGTACATAAACTTGCTTTTAAGAGAGCAGCTGAGCTATGTTGCTTTCAAAACAGAACCTAAATACTCCCAGATGGTAAATGTGACTTGGAAATGCACTTGCCTGCACTATCTAATGAGTTGTGGCATCAAGCTTTTGTCATCAGTGTATTACACATTTTTATGTATTCCTTTCATCTTAGTAATTTCTTTCCTATTTTTCTACAGAATGGATCCTTTTTAACCAGTTTTGTTAATATTTTAACTTTCAGGAGAAAAGTATGAGCTACATGCTGCAACTGACACTACTCCTAGTGTTGTCGTCCACGTATGTGAGAGTGACCAGGAAAACGATGTGGAAGAAGAAGCGAAGAAACCCAAACCAAAAATTATTCAGACAAGAAGGCCAGATTATACTCCTACCCATTTGAGTTGAACTGCTGTTGTTTTTTGGTAGACATATGCAAGGGAAACATTTACTGTGGTTACAGCAGGTCACACGTTTGGTGGCAACAGCAGCAGTTGTAGTAGGAGAAATTCCAATATAAGTTTGCTCAGAAAAAATATAGGAAGTTCCATCCTTATTTTTGATGCTGCGGTTTGCTGGATGTCATGAGTGTATTCCCAGATCACTGGGAACGAAGGATAGGCAGAAGATGACATTTTGAAACATAACAGGACAAACTAGGTTGTTGGGGGAGGGGGGCGGGGGAGTACTGTAGGCTGTTCCATTATAAAGCAACTGGGGGAAGCTTGCTTTGTTCTGACTCACATAAATCCTCAAACTAATAGGCTAGTCATTGTGTGGAGTACATAGTGATAACAGAGGTGGTTTTAAAGATTCAAGTATGGGAATTGTAAACCTTTTTCTTATAATAGATTTTGTGCATGTGTATTCTTGGTCTTCTAAAGTAACTTTGCATTATTTTCTATAGTTTCTCACATGTTTCTGGAAATCTGGGAAATTGTTTAAAGTATTTATTATCTCAGCATCCTGGACTTACTACTAGATGTGTATATACGTATATATTTATATTTGTTTTTATTGGCACTCATTTTCCAGCAGGCATACAAATTCTTCAGCACCTTATTTTGGTGCTATTTAACTAGAGCTTTTAAAATTTTAACCTTTTAAATGCCTGTATATAGGGTTTTATCTGGCAAAGTAATGGAAAAATGTGCAATAGGAAAGTTGTTTAAACAAGTTGATTTTAAATTATTTAAGTTTAATTTATATCTTCGGTAACATTTGTTCAGTAGCTTTGGCTTTCTCATTTGGAAAAAAAAGTACTCTTAAATGTATAAATAAAGCTAATGTTGCATATTCACAACAATGTAATTTTTCAGTGAAAAAAAAAGGTAATGGAGAGACATGATCTCTATACTCAGTATGTGAATCTGCACTGTTGTGAGCACAGGTTTAAGTGATTGAAAAAATTGCACGCAGTGTGTAGAACAGTGAAGAGAGATGGAGTGCCTTTTCCTCATTCATTCCTGATGTGAACTGTTCTATGAGCTGCACACTTGTATCTTTTTCTACTGGCTTTGTATGTCCATAAATATAAACTTTCTTAGCTTTGCTTCCAAAATAAGCTGGTATTTAGGAATGCTTAACGCCAAGTAATGATTCATACTGAAGAAATGAGTATATGTGGAAGAAGCTTTAGGTTTTTTTAACATATAAGTTAGTGTTTAAAGACAGTAGCTCATGACATACAAGTTCAGAGGAAGAGGGATGACAGAAGTGTATTTTATTACTCGTTTTTTAAAATGGAGATCCTCACTTTGACATAGATTTCAGTATTTTTTTTTAAGAGACAGTAACTGATATCTGTGGGAAAATATCACGTACAGTTTTAGAAAGGGATGTTTGAACCTTCTCAACATGTTTATTGGAAATCAAAGCATGGTTCTTTGTTGGTTTGCTTTTGTCATAGTTGGTCTGAGAATGAGTTTTGTAGCTGGAGTTAATATAAAGAAATGCATTCTGTGCCATTTGAAACAAACAATGAGTTAAATGCCCAGATTCACACCTTGTTTTTTAAATAAATAATTCATATTTTAAAAAGTAAGATGTATAATGAAGCCATCCCAAGCTGTGGTGCGGTGTAAGCACAGTGTTATTGAAAGCCTGTCATTATGCTAAGCAAAGTAGAAATTGATATCCTGTGACTACTGAGAGCAGGAATATATTGAGCTTTAGTAATACTTGCAGTTATGATCTTGTTTTGATTGGTATGCACTGTAAACTGAAACAAACACTGGTGCTTGTTGTCTGTCTTGGACCTAACTCAAGTGGCACTCTCTCCATGTTAAGTGTTAAGAAGTGCTAATGCCATGTATTGCTGAAGCAATGTTTTATGGACATGGGGGTGTATAAGAGTATTTTGTGTCACTGAGGTGTATCAATCAGCTGGATACATGTACTGCTTATTAACACACTAAATAAATAAATGAAATAGAGACTTTATAGGTTTGTCACAACTGCCTTTAAGCATTTCCAAGATTTTTTTTTTTCCATGTTTCTTGAATTACTTCTGGACTTAGTGTTTCACTTCATTTAATTTAAAATTGTTGGAATAATTCCTGTTCTGTCCTTTTTCCACCTTTCCATGATTACCAATCAAAGCATTAGTGTTGCATTAGAAACCCAGGTAGCTGCTGTTCTGTTTCCTAGCAATCCTAAGAAAACAGTGCTACCTTTCAATTAAAAAGAACAGAATGCTAAATATCAGTATGGTTTTCATCATTTTAGTACACTGACATCTACCTGATAAGGTGGGCACTAAAAACCATGGAAGTCTTGGGATGGTTACAGTGTATTTCCCCTTCTGATGGGAATTGTGAAAAAAGGTTGTGAGATGGTAACTTGCCTGTGTTTCTGGTTGTATATCCTGGCTTGTGCCACCTTCTGTTATCATTACTACAGTGTGCTGCTTGCTTTTTCCAGATTGTTTGGGGGTTTTTTAATGTTCAAATGAATACTTAGTTGGTATTTTATACAGTTGTATAGTATGGGGCATATTTAAATTAAAATATTTTGTTGTCTTCTTATATATGTTGTGGTATTTATGCATAAAACTAGTTGAAGATTTTGCACCAAAATCTGAACTTTAAGCTTCCAAAGACTTCTGATTTGAAAGCAGTAAGAATATTGTCGCAGGCTACATCCTTACCAACCAAATGAATTTATTCAGAGAAAAGCTTTCCTGTCTTCTGCTTAAGAGACTTGGATGATCTCAAAGTATGAGCCATCTACTAATGAATAAAATAGTCTAGAATATTCCAAATAAAACTAATTCTTCTGTGCCTGAAGTTGACATGCTTTGTAACAAGGGTATCATCATTTTAGTACTCTATAATAATCCCTGTGTGTTCATAATATCCTTACCAGTTTTCTTCTACAACATGAATAATTTTATTTTAAAAGCTCTTGGAATATGAAAATATATCAGCATTTAAATGGCTTTACTTAGTAACTGCAAGTCTTCGTTGCAAAGCATGTTATTCAAAAATGCATTGAAGTTTTCACCCTTGATATGGGTAGAAATCCTTTCATGGTAAAAAGGAGTTACTGATATTAATACTCATCATTCTTCTCTACTTACAACGGGAATTATTGATGTTTGTAAGAAATTGTTCCATACACAGAAGTGATTTGAAATAGTAAAGTGCTGCTGCTCATCAATAGCAGGCCCATCAGTGGGATTCGTATGTGGAGTAACAGAATGATTTAACAACAGATAGAATGCTGCTTTATGGAGATGACCTCATTTCTTTTTCTTTTTGGAAGTAGCACCCATGTTTTATTATTTGCCCTCTGCATAAGGATCGCATATGCAATCTCCTTAAATCTGCAAGTGATCACTAGCATTTGTTATTTTGCAAGACTTGTTTCCAGCTTAATGATACATATCCCTATCACTGAATTATGCATTTGTGCATGCATTACATTAAAGACCTTACTTATTACCAAGGTGAGTTCAACAACATGTAAGACTAAAGTGTGTTTCTAATCAGGGTTTTGTGTTTCAGAACAGCAACAAGTGTAGTAACTTTGATATTTGAAATACTGGACAAGTGTATTAGTTGTTCTTCTTGTGTAGTCCAGACTTGTCAAGGGTGGGGAAGGAATGAACTCTTAGCAATACTCTCTCATACCATGTTAACAGTTACAGCATGGATTTTGCCCTAGGCATAATCACCTGCCTAGTCAAGTTTTGCTTTGTCACACTAGAAAGAATGTCTTGGGGAAGACAAGTTCTTTAACTTGAAATTGTGATTTGTAGCTATAAAGCTTGCTTGCTTTTTCCAGTGTGTCCTGAACCCTCTCTGCATTCCAAACATACAAAATGATAGCAAGAGGTAGACCTTTACACTAGGCATAGACTAAGTTCAGAAATGCACTTAAAGGGTCTTGGGTTCACTTGTGCTGCTTCTGTCATCTTTGCTTTTATCCTGGCTTGCCCAACATACTTTAGAAACATTTTTCAGAAAATTATACCTGCTTCATGCTTTTCATAATTCATATTTGGATGTCTAAAAAGAAAAAAACAAAACAACCAATGATAACAAAGATAAGACATCCCCAAGGTACTGTACATTACAGTGCATAAAGCAAGACCACAGAGGTGACTTGGTTGATGAGTAGGTGACAGGATGCATCTGGCAGGACTGGATTTGTCTTCTCTGACAAAATCTACATTGATAAAATATCTGGTCTGTGTTTACGTATCTAAAATTGTCACCTCTGTCATCTTGCTTTTTTTTTTTTTTTTAAGTAACTGGCAATTGTTTTTTTACTGTGGTACGCTAAATGAAGTATGAAAAGAAATAAAATGGTAGGAATTTAAGTATGAAAAGTTGAATGGGTGGAGGAAGAGATAGAGGCTCCAAATAGAACTTTGTCATTTCTGGCAGTCATGTCACCCATTCTGTTCTGGACTTTCTACCTCCCAAAGACCATCTCAGGAAGATCCATTTCTTCCTAATGTTGCTTCCCGACCCCCCCTGCCCTTCCACAAGATGTTATTCCATATTTCCAAGAGATTTGAGAGTCTATAAGGTTTACAAGCATTTCCTAGGTATTCTTCATGACATCACTTTTTCTTTTATCCAAGGATGACAGAACAGTATCTGTGGCTTCAGAACTTTGCTACAAGCTTTACAAACGTTTTGCAAAGTCATGTATGCTGGCGGCACAGCACAGGAGGAGCACTGACCAGAAATCTTTCAGTAATCTTCAGTCTGGTGCTACTGTTGCTGCTTAGACTTGGAGTCTGTCAATGACTTTCATATTTAGAGTGATTATGTATTTATAGCTTACAATTTGTAGTCTCAATCATTTTCAGAGTGTGAATTTGTTGGGGTGTGGTTTTGGGGGGTTTGTATCTTTGTCTCATCTTGAAATCTTTCACTTTTTACCTTTATTTCTTTTGTCCTTCCTGTATATTGCAGCTCATTTTGTACCATAATACCAAGCAGGTCCTTTATCTCCTTAACTTTTAACTTTGTGTGGCCCTGTCTACACTTTGAGTGTGTGTATGTTTTCTTGCCATTGAAGTTGTGCCAGGAATTAATTCTGTTTGCAGTTTCGTACCACATCCCACTTGAGTGAAACCTCTAAGCGCAGCTAAGAGCTTTTCCTATATTCACCTAACGCCCAAAGTGTCATGGCCTTTATTAATCGTAATGAAATGATATCTGATTTTCTGTTTGTATTATATGTCTTCTACTGTCACTTATACATGCTTATCCTTTATTTATTTTGCTGGTGCAGATTGTTGTACTGTGTTCCAGTGCCATGTATCTGTAACTCTGGCCAAGCCATAATCAATGCCCTATCTCATAGGGTGTGTTGTGATACCTCCAGTACTTCTATAGGCCTGGGAACAAGTCAGATGCACGAGTGCAATGCTGGCTGCAACCTACTGTTGTCAAAATCTCTGGAAATTTTGATGGTGTCTGTCCTACTCGACCACTTTGAAGTCCAGTGAGGAGGAGCTCGTTCAAGGATAAATGTACAAAGAGACCTAGAATATTGGAAAGATTTTTTTTTTTTTAATGTGTATCACTAACTACTTTTCAAATTGTTACACTTGTTAGTCAGGACAGGCTCCTTACATCTTAGAGTACTTGCATTTGATACTGAGGATTTCAGTGGGTAGCCAGTGTTTTGCTCAACTAGGTTGTTTTTAAATCCATTTTATTCAGTTTCATATCTGGAGCCTCACTATTAGAGTTACAGGTTTTATAAAATAGGGCTCACTGGGGTACTGCAGAAATCTGGAGGAAGAGGTAGAAAATATATCTGTCTGAGTCTTTTTGTGCTACTGAACATTATGTCTCTTGACTGAACATTTGGAGTTAGTCCAATATCAAGCCTGTAAGAGCACTAAAGAGGAAAAGCTAAAGAGGTTGTTTAAGTGTCATTCAAATAGACATTACCATTATTTGATTTGGATTTCCTTTGTAGGAATGTGTTGTGCTTTTTGGGGTGCCTAGGGATGCTGTTAGATTTAGGCATGTTCTGGAGCTCTCTGCCTCTCTTTGAACTCTATGCCTCTGCATTTCAGTGGTTGAAAGTTTATACTGCCAAGTCTCTGCCAAAATCCTATTGTTACTTTCCCCTCTCCCTTACGTCATAAACTTATGTCTCCTGATTCATAAGATCTTTTCAACTTTTTCTGTAATAGTTGTTCTAAAACTTTAAAAATGTATCTTTCAAAACCTAACAGGCTTTTAAATAGATTATGGTGAAATCATCTTAGTGTTTCCTTACAGTGTGTGTCTCTTGTGAGGAAAATTAAATAAAATAGTCGGACTTTCTCATGACTTTAAGAGTCAGTCCATAAGAATGCCTTGTAAAATAAGGAAGTAATCTTGTATATTCTCTAAAAAGAGATCCTGAATCTTTTTTTTCTAATTTCACTTCTAAGACGCCATTGTCCGGGTTGCCTTATCCCCCCTTTTCCCTCATTTCTCTCATTTTCATTAACCAATTAGTGTGCTGCATTATCTGAATAATAACTTACATCCTAACTTCAATGCAGTTCTCAACAGAAATTGTATATCTACTTTTTTTTTCTTTGGGGTGGAGGGTAGGGGAGACTTATATGGTTAGAGTCTTAATGCGTAACTGAATCGTTTAATGTCAATGAATCGAAAGAGGTACATGGAGGTGCCCATAGGTGGAGCTAAATATCAAGCAATGACATTGCATGCCACTGAATAAAACTAAACCGCAAAACTCAACCTCCAGCTAAGGCTCCCATTGCAGCAGATGTGGAAAAGAAATAATTTCACTATTATATTATGAAAATACAGAATTTCTTGTCTGTATAGTCTTGAATATAGTTGATTTGAAACATTTGTGGTGTATAGGAAATCTTGTAGCGAAATACTTTTTAAAGGCAATCGTAAGCCATTTTTGCAGTAAGTTGCAATATGGCATACTGTGCTCTACTTAATTTCATTGATATCACTCATGAGAAAAATGTTCACATGTGCAAAGTGTTTGCATCACCCTTCTAAGAAATCTTCATTTTCAGAGCAGGTTAACTACTGAAAGATAGCTGGCAGTTAGTTTTACATCTCCACTTGGTAGGAGGCCACGAGGATGCAGTACAGGTTTTGAATAATTTTGTTTCTGTTTGTGCAGTTTGTGTTTTATAACCTCTAAAAAAGCACATCAAACGTATCCAATATTTCACAGCGAGATTGCTTCTAATACTTCAGTAACTTTGTGCATCTCTGAGTAACCCTGTATGCAAGTAAGTGTGCATACTGTAACATAGGGTTAATCCAAATGATGAAGCATTTTGTATGTGGGCTGTATATGCTGGGGTGTAGCAGTTCAGTGGAGAGAAGTTTTTCATCACTGAAAAGAAGTAATCACTGCAGTGCTCACATAACAGGAAAATCAAGTTACAAAAGGCTGGCATGCATTGCAGGCTTGCAGTGGTTAATGCTTGCACATGTCTTTATGTCATACCTTTCCAAACTAGCGTTAATCTAACATATATTTAAGTCTGCCAGCTCAAAAGAAGTGTAACCAGCAGTGAAGGTACCTGTTAAAAGTAGGGTATGATTTTATGCCAGAGGATAGAAACTCTCTGGGATGTAGTACTGTTTGTATCACATTATCATTTGCTCTACCAGCTCCCCTGGCCTAGCTTTGTGCCACATAAATGGGAGTAAAAATTGCTAGTGATACATAGCCATTAGACATGTTTAAAGTAGTATGAGAAAATTTTCAAACTATTTTTTTCAACTTTTCTTCTTAAAACAGTTTGCTTTAAAGGGGCACATAGCACCGAGAATGAATACTGGCTGGTTACATATGTGAAAGGTGAAGTTCAGATGCCCAGCCCTTTGTGGCCCCTATATAAAGTAATGCTAATTCACAGGGTGTATTTAACTTCCACGGGTGAATTCATCCAAAAGCATATCTCAATATGGGTTACTGTCAGGCAAATACAAAGAGGAACAGCTATGTGAAGTGCCTTTAACAACAGCAGGGTTATATTTTATAGTTTTTTACCTTTTCCAGGACTGGAGCTGAGCTCTGTTGCATTGAGCGTTTGTTATGGTAAGTAAAGTAATGATGAGTGGATCAGAGCAGCCCTGCTGGAGAAGGACTTGGGGGTATTAGTGGATGGAAAACTGACTATGAGCCGGCAACGTGCACTCACAGCTCAGAAAGCCAACTGTACCCTGCGCTGCATCAAGAGCGGTGTGGCCAGCAGGTGAGGGAGGGGATTCTCCCCCTTCTGCTCTGCTCTGGTGAGACCCCACCTGCAGCGCTGTGTCCAGCTCTGGGGCACCCAACATAAGAAGGACTTGGATATGCTTGAGTGGGTCCAGAGGAGGCCATGAAGATGATCAGGGGGCTGGAGCACCTCCCCTGTGAGGGCAGGCTGAGAGTTGGGGTGGTTCAGCCTGGAGAAGGTTCTGGGGAGACCTGATAGTGGCCTTCCAGTAAAAGGGGCCTACAAGAAGGATGGGGAGGGACTCATTATCAGGGAGTGTAGGGGTAGGATGAGGGGTAACAGTTTTAAACTGACAGAGGGTAGATTTAGATCAGATATAAGGAAGAATTTTTTTCCTGTGAGGGTGGTGAGACACTGGCACAGGTTGCCCAGAGAACCTGTGGCTGCCCCCTCCCTGGCAGTGTTCAAGGCCAGGTTGGACGGGGCTTGGAGCAACCTGGTCTGGTGGAAGGTGTCCCTGCCCCCGTGGCAGGGGGGTTGGAAATAGGTGATCTTTCCCTTCCAACCCAACCCATTCTATGATTTTACAATCAATTTATTGATGTTATTTGAGCTGAGGAAATACATGACAGCATAAAACGTAGTTGTACAGCCCTTTGTACCTCTTGTTTTCCACTCTTCAGATTTTGCCTGTTCTGTGAAATGGAGTTTAATCCCACTGTCCTGGTATGACTTGAAGCAGCAAGGTGCTGAGGTGCTTGTTGTACTCAGCAGTGACTGAAATGGTTGAGGTGTTGAAGCACTTATGTATAGTAAGCCGGGGGGACTCACCCCTTTTTTGGCTGATTCTCTGCTCAGTAATGACAAAGAAATCAGCAGTGAGCTGGCACTTTACCAGAGAAAATGTGTAGAGATTTTGTGTGCATTTACTTCTCTAGAAAGTAACAGATTTTTTCAGTGTTTCTCAGCATCTTTTGTGTGTCCCTCTTGTATTCTATGTCCTGTTCAAATGTTTGTAAAAATGCTGTTTCTTGTCTCTTGAGAATTGCAGAAGCAGACAGACAGTGAACATTAAAGGCTGCAAGGAAATTTTTGTTCAGCCAAATAATTCTTTCTCAGATGTATCTCTTAGATGCTTTGTGTGTATTCCATACTTCATTCAAAGCAGGGAGTGTATGCAAAGAGAATATACATGCTAATATAGATCTTGGCGGGGGGTGGTGGTGCGGAATTACACTATATTCCTTGTTCTGATACTGAAGGTCAAAACTATTGCATGTCATAACATGCAGTATTCTGGCTGAAGGCAAATGAGCTTGTCTCTGATGAAGAACACCTGGAAGGAATTTTACTTCTTGAAAGGAAAAAAAACACTTTTAGAAATGCTGCAGGGTAGTCTTGCTTGTAATTGCTTTTCCAGTTTGTGTAGGGTGGCTCTGTCTGAAACAAGGTATCTGCCCAAGCTGCCTTAAGATCTGCTTCTCAGATGTACCTGCATTATTCTAAAGACCAAAAGGGTTAGGCTTGTATTTCTTCAGCCATGCACAGGATTTCATTCAAAGAGATGGAAAAAGTTTTCAAAAAGAGTTTTTGCATGCTGGAAGTCCATTGCTCCAGATGTTTGTTGTTTGGGTTTTTTTTTAAATTAAATCTCCTATGTTGGGCTTTTAAGGAAGACCAAGTGGCAGTCAGACTGAGACAGGGAAGAGAGGGAGCATGCTGTGATAGAAAAGGGGGTAAGAGGCAGAGGCAGGACAGAAGAAAGTCCTAGGAACAGGTGAACTGATTTGGAATGAAGAAACTGGAAGGAAGTATGAACACAGAGCAGCTGTCACTAGTGTCTTTTGCTGGTTTCCTGCTGTATTTGACATGGTTGTATCATTCTGTGACCTGATCCATGACTAGATACAAGCCACCTGAAGAACTGCAAGGCAGGTGTGTGGGGACAGAGGTGAGCAGAGCCAGCGCATTGTCCCTTTGTCTAGTCTGTCATTCCTGGATGAGATGGCCTCACTGGGCCACACCTGTGACTCTGTCACCATCATTTGCCCCTGTCTGGGCTAGTCAGCAGTGTGGCTGAGAGTCAAGCGTCTCAGGTCATGCACTGGCATCTGTCACACTCTCGCTTCTGCCGGTGTCCTAACTGGGATGGCCAGCAACACCTGCAGTTGTTGTTCTCGGTCATGAGAGGGTCACCTTGCTGTTTGGCATGCAAGGCAGCTGGACGCCTGCCCTGGCTCCTTGGCTTATGCCAGGACTGCATGAATTCATTAGGAAAAGGAGAGGCAAAAGAAATTCCGGAGGCAAAGATGAGGAGTCTGCATATAGTTTGCTCAGATTTTCGCTCCCACCACCCCTCAGTGCCTTCATGTATGGCTCCTCATGGTGGGCACAGCAGTCCTCCAGGTTCTTCATACCCACTGGCAATACCACTGCTGTAGGGACTGTCACACTTATCCTCTTTGTAACTTTGCTCCTTTTTTACCTTCCTCTCCCAAAACACATTCCACATCGCCAGGTTGCTTATGCAGCACCAGGTACATCTCAATCCCCTACACTCCTAATTTTTGAGGTTCACAGAGAGAAATCCTCTACTTTCTTATGCTCCAGTTGCACATCTGTTTCACTGACCTTCCTTCACCACCTGAACTTGAACTGGTCATGGTGCTGCTGATCAGGATCTCTGTGTTTCAAGGTTCAGCCAAGCACAACTATGGTATTGTTTTTAAAAGTATGACCAAATATAGTTTCTTAGATTATTTTCAAACCTAAGGACTTAAGCATTTTCTGGGAGCTTTTTTTAATGCTTTAAGGAGAATACACAGTTCAATTCGATAGCAGGTACACATACACACATGTTCTGTGCTATATAACTGAACTCATCACCAGTGTTGCTGTACCACAAGAAAGTCCACTTAGATGCAGTGTGCTCTCAGTAAGCTGGGAAAGGGTAACCTAACTATGCTGGAGAACTAGTAGTGTGAGTGAAGACTTCGACTGCCTTAGATCTCTTGAGGAAAGGTGAGATGGAAACTTCAGACTCATGAAAATAATTCAGTTTATGCTGTGGCAAATCTTCAAGAAGGGATATGGAGCTGTTGTACCTACCAGTAAGGTCTTGAATTCATTTGGGTGAGTCACAGCTAGGTATTCAGTTTGAAGCCTCAGATGTACTAAACAATTTGTATTATTTTTTAAAAAATATATAAAAATAATACTAAAAAAAAAAAAAAATCCCCGAGCAATTTGATGAGTAACCATGAGTTTTCTATGTACCTTCAATTCTGGATACTCTCTCCTGTCAAGGCAGCATTATAGAATTGAAACTTGACACAACCTTAATTATAGGGTAGTGCTGCTGTAATATAGCTCCTGTAGGAAGGTAGGTGAAAAAGCTTCCTCAGCACATAACTGTGTTCTAGTACATATCTTGCTGAGGAGTGGTTCTAATGGCTCGCTGCTGGCTTAAGGAGAGTGGTTTAACAGTCAAAATTCTGACATGAGATTAGAAAGAAGGTGCAGTACATTATGCTGCTAATCTCTCTGAGAAATTGTGTGGGAGAGACATTTAGCAAGAGCTTTCCATGCTTTGTCAGCCTGTGGAACCATCCAGAGAAGGAACCAGCACTGTTTTGGGGGAGTGTTGTTCTGGTTGGTAGTAAATACCCAATCTTTCCTCTCCATAGAGCATGGCAATGAATTAACTCGTCCACATGTCCTATAACTTCCTTCTATCCCCAAAGGTTTCCAAAATGCATTTGGGTAATAGTACTGCTCAATACTTGATCTCTCTGCCCTTGCCTCCCTTATACATCCGAAGCATTGTCAGAGCCATTTTGGGGCTCATCTTATGCATGGCCCAGTTTCCATGTCAGAGAACATTGATACGGCAGTAAGGTGTTGCTGTGTTGGTTTAGGGGTACCTTGCTCATCAGATATCAGGGTTGCTGAAGGCTGTGGCAGATGTGTAGGCTGTGAGGAAGAGAGGGAAGAACTGCTCAGGTTAAAATGTATGATTAGTTGTTATTCACCAAAGTTCACGATGATGTGTATGCTTTGCAAACACCGGGCTCCAGAAGGTCTCTGTCTTAAGCAACTTTGAACTACAGTGTAAGCAGAGGACAAGACACCCAGACATGTGAGGGAAGATGCTGAGGAGGACAGAAAGAATAAGTCACTGAGCACAAGTGAGGCATCGATAGAAACAGCCCCAGTCTATGGCTCTGAGCTCACCAGCATGGAGGAAGCTCTCAGCTCTTTAAGAGAACACTTGAAAAATTGAGTCCTACTGGAAATATATTTCTTGTACCTTGGGGCAGATGAGAATTGTTCCAAATTCTGGGAAGTCGTGTCACTTCTGCAGGCTGGGCTGTGTGAGGCAGTGGTGAGCAGTTAGAGGAATGATGTAGGCAGCGGATGCCAGCACTGTTCGTTTCCTCAGCAGTAGATGCTTTCATTTGGACAGCTGAGTCATACAGAATTGCTTATGCATCTAAATAGATGCTGGCTGCTGGCAGAAAAAGAAATGCACTGAAGAGACACGTTTAGTCTGTTACCCACAGGGTAACTCATTAGAGCCTGAGGACATGCTAGCAGAGCTGTCACCTATTGCCTAGGGTGAGTGGGAAGTGAGAAGGTTGCCATTTTGCTACAGTTAGTCAACCTAAACAGCAGCATGGTCCCCAGTCATCGTAAAAACAAGTGCTTCCTCAGCTGACATTGCAAAATCACTGAGCCTGGATCTGGAAATGGCAGACTTTTGCCTATGACACCACAGCTTGGCTGGCTATGAGGCTGCTTGCTATATGCAGATGCTAGCTATTTTGCTTCCAAATGTCTCAATTTCCCTGTGCTCCACTTGATTACACACTGCCAGATGGCGCAGCAAATTCTGCTCCAACTCCACAAACAAACTCCACAAAGAGTGCTTCAGACAGAAGCCACGTGGAGAGTTTATATGGCAGGTAATCTTGCTGTCTGCCCAGGTGCATGGGACTTCCATGAGAAGATGATAAATAGCCGGATGCAGGAGAGACACCTGCTAGTGCTTCTAATGAGGGCAAAGGAATAAAGAGACCAAACATTTGACATGGAGCCAGCAAGCAGAATGAGGGAGGGAAATGCACACAAGTGTCTTGCTTTCCTGGAACACTTCTACCATTTTCTGGGGGTCTTTTTGAGCACAAGAAAAATCCAACTGTAAAGTGGGTTATCCATAGGAAAGCAAGTTTCCTTCATCCTGCTACTTGTGGAACAATTGGTTTAAAAATATCTGTTACAGATAAAAATTGTATTTTGCAGAGATGAAGCTTTTAAAGTGTTTTTAAAGCATTTGGTAAAAATGTAGGATGACTTTTTGATGCATGTACAAGGTCTGTTCACAGAGGTCCAAGTTCTTCTCAAGCTCTGTGTCCCAGTCTGTCCAACACAGCAGTAATATTTCCAGGGTATTACCAGAGACTCATAAACACATCAGAAAACTGACTACGTTAAACACCTGCGCTCATGTGCTGTTGTATTATGTCCACACTAGCTGTCTTGGTGACACAATGAGCTGACCCTAGCTTAGTCCAACCTTTTCATTTGGGTGAAGTCCAAACCTTCAAGCATGTGAGCATCCAGCCTCTTGTGATCATTTCCTTTGCCAGTAAATCAGACACCCATGTTGTGCATCTTAAAATGGGCGTCAAAGTTCTATGTGGTGCAGCAAATGGATGCTCAGGCACAAACAGCTGCTCTCAAATTTTCTTTTTCCATTATCTCCTAAGCAAGCACATAGCTTTCCCCTTAGGGAGGTAGAAGGGAGAGGCTGTACATTTTGTCAGGCCTCTGGCATGTTTAGATCCCCCAGCTAGCACTGCAGGTATTAAGCTCTTACAACTAGAGGTGGTGCTGACAGAAGGTTTTTTTTGGTAGTAGAAGCTGAACTTGACTGCTTGAAAGCCTTTTAATTGTAACTTGCAGATTTGGAGCTACACAGTGCTATTCCCTACCCTTCTCACCAGTGCAATCCAATTCTATGACTATTAAAGATAGAATTAAAAAAGATATTTGGATAATTTAACTGAAGACTTTTCCTGCCAGGGAAAATCTATTTCCTTTGTTTCTTAGCACTTCAAAGGAGCAGGGCTAGAGCCCCAGGGCTTAGCCCCTCTTCCTTATCTTCAGCTGTGATGTCCTGACTGCCAGGTGAGAAAGTTTACTGAGAAGATCATAATGGGAATTACCCCATATCTTTATTTTTTGCTTCTCTTTATAATTAATTGGTAGAGAAAACAGAGGAGAAGAGATATCCCTGTCATGTGCAACCACAGAAATGGTGATAGACTCATGCTTAGAGTCGTTGTGTTCCAAATCAACATATTTCCATGGTTTAAACCTCAGCTAACAGCATATTATCAAACAAACTGAAATGCCAGGGGATTTTTACTTCAAAGACAGAACAGAAGGCTTTTGTGTTTGGTTTGCTCTGGGTGGAGGTGGTGGGGTAAAGAACTCTTTCCCCTTTTTAGCTGAAAACCGCCAATTATTTGCACTGACCTTGCTCTGAATGCAGCTTGCTTTGTGGCTGATTGCTGTTTGGGCAGGTCGGTAAATTCTGACCCACCTTGAAAGAAAAAATAGCTTTGGTTTGACACATCTGACCAGCAATAGCTGCTGAAAGGTTGGCCCAACAGACACAGACTTCATGCATGCTCTACAAAGCACAGTGTAGGAGTGTCAGCCTATGAGCTGCCCTGTGCCCAGAGGCTGGCTGGTGGGTTTGTGCCAGGTGTTCTCTGAGGGAGGCATGCATTGTAGCAGTTGGCACAAGCACACAACTCAGGCTTTTTTTTTTTTTTTTTTAAGTAACTGGCAATTGTTTTTTTACTGTGGTACGCTAAATGAAGTATGAAAAGAAATAAAATGGTAGGAATTTAAGTATGAAAAGTTGAATGGGTGGAGGAAGAGATAGAGGCTCCAAATAGAACTTTGTCATTTCTGGCAGTCATGTCACCCATTCTGTTCTGGACTTTCTACCTCCCAAAGACCATCTCAGGAAGATCCATTTCTTCCTAATGTTGCTTCCCGACCCCCCCTGCCCTTCCACAAGATGTTATTCCATATTTCCAAGAGATTTGAGAGTCTATAAGGTTTACAAGCATTTCCTAGGTATTCTTCATGACATCACTTTTTCTTTTATCCAAGGATGACAGAACAGTATCTGTGGCTTCAGAACTTTGCTACAAGCTTTACAAACGTTTTGCAAAGTCATGTATGCTGGTGGCACAGCACAGGAGGAGCACTGACCAGAAATCTTTCAGTAATCTTCAGTCTGGTGCTACTGTTGCTGCTTAGACTTGGAGTCTGTCAATGACTTTCATATTTAGAGTGATTATGTATTTATAGCTTACAATTTGTAGTCTCAATCATTTTCAGAGTGTGAATTTGTTGGGGTGTGGTTTTGGGGGGTTTGTATCTTTGTCTCATCTTGAAATCTTTCACTTTTTACCTTTATTTCTTTTGTCCTTCCTGTATATTGCAGCTCATTTTGTACCATAATACCAAGCAGGTCCTTTATCTCCTTAACTTTTAACTTTGTGTGGCCCTGTCTACACTTTGAGTGTGTGTATGTTTTCTTGCCATTGAAGTTGTGCCAGGAATTAATTCTGTTTGCAGTTTCGTACCACATCCCACTTGAGTGAAACCTCTAAGCGCAGCTAAGAGCTTTTCCTATATTCACCTAACGCCCAAAGTGTCATGGCCTTTATTAATCGTAATGAAATGATATCTGATTTTCTGTTTGTATTATATGTCTTCTACTGTCACTTATACATGCTTATCCTTTATTTATTTTGCTGGTGCAGATTGTACTGTGTTCCAGTGCCATGTATCTGTAACTCTGGCCAAGCCATAATCAATGCCCTATCTCATAGGGTGTGTTG
>NW_020799091.1:98118920-98186220 GCF_003259725.1 Athene cunicularia
TTTTTTTTTTTTTTTTTTTTTTTTTTTTTTTTTGGGGGGGGGGGGGAATGGATCAATTTTTTTATATGTTGCAGACTATTGAATTGATTTGTGCAAGTGTGGTGTAAAGGGCCTTTGCTGTCGTTTGGAGGTACTTAAGTGCTTAGTGTCCTGACTGGGGTTCCTCTTGTACCAAGACAGCAAAAGGATTGCCTCTGTCCAGAAAGTTTGGTTCATGCCATGTTCCCTTGGTTGACAGTTGCTTTTGCCTTGTGACTTTTATTTCAGTGTGAGTCAAGCCTACTGGCAGCAAGGTAGCTCTCACTGAGCCTGTGCTGAATGCAGCAACTCATAAATGAAATCCACATAATACATGCTCCAGAAATGTATTTTTTATAAACTGTAACATCTGATGATGGTCATGCAGCAGAAAGGAAACCGTTAAACAGGATGACTAAGTCATGTGAAAGCACTCGGGCAGAGTTGCAGCAGCTCTTTGGACCACATTGCCTCAGTACTAGGACCAGCATACCCTGGCTCAACCCAGCCTGGCGTGGGAGATGTTACGGGATGGGGTTCTCGCCATCGCCAGCCTTCTCAGCTGTGGAGTGCTTATTGCAAAGAGAGCATCTGCAGCCTCATCAGTGTGTGTATTTCGTCTTGGCGTTAATATCATTACCCTGAGCAGATGCCCTAAGACCTATATATTCCTTCCAGATATCCAGTGGTTCAGTTTTAAAAACAAAATATGCAGAAAGGCAACCTTAGAAGCTGGCTAAAATATGAATTTTGTACTAATGCAATGTCTAACTACTGACTTGTGTTCCTGTCTGACCAGGCATGTAGTTTCTTCTCTTTCTTTAGTTGTGAGGGTTTTTTCAACTGTTTTTTGGGGTGATGATTTTTTCCTGCATGTGTAAATGTTTGTGATTTGATACTGATCTTTGTTTAAAAAAAGCAAAAACCAAAACCAACAAAAAACATCTTCATGGAACCAAAGTGCAAAAATAACAAAAACTGCCTTTGACCAAATGTATCAGAAGTCATAGTCATCAGTTTTTCCTTCTGAGTATGGATGCTCCTCTTGTTAGTGGGGTTGCTACCGTGAGTTACTGTGGTGCTGCCTGGGAGCAGCAATGGCAGAATTGGCAGCACAGGGGTCTCTGGATCTGGCAGAAGTAGGGAGGCGCAAGGATCCCCTGAGCACCAGGGACAGGAACACCTGGCAGTGCCTCTCCACCCCTTCCCCTCTGAAGCCCTGCATACTCCAGAGAGGAGGTGGAGGGAGAACAGGTCTCCCAGGCCATGAATCTGCCTTTCAAGGACACTCAGGGCACTCTGTCTCACAGAGACAAAACCATCTCTGCTGGGATCTGCCTTTGCTGCTGCTGCTGCAGGAAGAGGGGAGGTCTGGGTGGCCCTAGTTCACCAAGGGCATATTTTGTGAAGGGGAGGGACTCGTGCATGAGCAGAGTGTCTTGTGGAGCATCAGGTGATGGGATGCAAAGGATGGGGAGCATCATTGATTCTTCCGGCTGGGTGTTGGGGAAGGAGTTGCATTCACAGGGCACCCGGTCAAAGGGGACCCCACTCTCACTTGAGGGCTTGGATGTTGCAGCTTTCAAAAGGAAAGGGTTGATATCTTGGTTATTTTTTTCATATGCCAGATAGATACTGGGTCAATTTGAGTTTTTCTTCTTGTCTCTTTCAAGCAATTTTGATGTCCTGCTTTATTCACTAGGGTGGTGCAGCAGCATTCAGATCACTAACGCCTATTGATATAATTGTGGGCATGACTTTTTGGCTGAGATTCAAAAGAAAACAAACCATGGAAACATTTTTCTCTTCTGTGGAAACATAAGTGGTTAACTTTGAACTTGAGATGTAGTGATGAGATGAAATCAGGTGTGATAGACTAAGCAAAAATATTGTTTTCATGCTACTGCTTTGTCCAGGAAAGCTTTACTTTTAGGTACACTTTTCTCTTTGAGTTTTTTTCAAGAGATTGTCTCATCTCCAACAATTAAATCGTGGCTGTCAGTGTGTTTGATTAATTTGCCATCAGAAGCATTAATACATTTTGTGAAGGATGAGAAACATTAAAGATCTTAAAGATCATCTTTGCTAGAGCAGTGCTGAGTGGAGGAAAGTTACAAATAAATGGCAGCATCTACGCAAAGGGCTCAAGTATTCATACGCTCCCAGCCATTGTCATGGCAAGCCCCATGTTATTCCTGACGCTGCAGCATGGATACGTGGTTAAGGACAGAAAGGTGAGGGGCAATGCACAGCAAATACCTGATTTCTGCCTAGCATCACTGGGTGAGACCTGCTGCTTCTAGTGCTGGGCCAGGAGGGTCAAGGGCAATCACAGGGCCACCTGCCTCTGGTCACATGATGATGATGACACTAAGCCTTCGAGAGGGACGGTGGTGGCTGAGCTGCCAACTGGAAGCAGGGTCACCACAGGCACCCTATGGCACATGGCCTCAGGGGCATCAGGGGTGTGCATTGTGCTTCCCAAGCACTCACTGGGGGGCATCTCAAATCACTTTGTTTTTTCCCATCAATGTATCATGGAGGAAAACCTCCCAGAGAAATCGAGCTGCTGTTGGGGTGGTGTAGGATGGAGACAGGCATCTGGGGGACTCAGCCTACAATGCTTTGCAGTACTTGACCCAAATGTTTTTGGTTCAGATAAAATATCCTAGACTAAGACACCAAAACATTTGAGAAGTTTCTAGTAGTCCTTGCTGTCTAGAGCATTCCTGTGGTGCTTGCAGGTAGCAAATTGCCGGCAGTTAAAGGTCCTGAACAGACAAGACTCCTACTTATTTTTTTAAAAGCATTTGGGTTAAGAGGTGATGCTAAGTGGAGGTTTTTGATGTGAGTGTAGCTGGTCATAACACCAGAAAAAACATCCTCTTGGTGAGATCTACTGGAAACTATTTGGATGGTAAATTTGTTGCATTAATACAGTTTGAGTAATGGATGGTGTTTGGAAATGAAACTTTCCAAACAAAAAAAAAAAAAGTACTATATCTGGCACAAGAGTTGAACAACAGGAATTCTCATTTTCCATTTCCTACTGTGGAACAAACAAAGTAGGCTTAAAATTAGTAAATCTGTTAGTCACTGCATTATGAATGGCATGGTCAAGTAATGCCACTGCTTGGGGAAAATGTTTATTATAACTATATACAGTTTTCTAAATAAAATAGACCTGCTGCTGGGCACATGGTAGCAAGATGGAGCATTTCGTATCTCGCACTTGAGCATCTTCATTTGTGTGTGACAGAGGGTTTGGGCTCAGATGACTGACAGGAGTCAGTAACAAAGAGTCCCTGGACTTTACTGGGTTGGGATGTATCTGCAAAAGGCATTGCGTGCGGAGCCCCAGTGTGGCTGGGATGGCTTGCTGAGAAGCTAACAGAACTCAAACGTATTGACAGTGATGGTACTTCTGCCATCACAACTTTTTCAAAACCCATGAGTTTTGTAGCAATTAGGGATTTCAATGAAAGACCTGCTCTCCCATAGTAAGTCTGCATCTTCCAAAGCATTTTTGCCTGGATCTGAAACTTTATTTTTAACTATCAGCTTTTCATTTATTAGCAACCTGTTTTCTGAGGACATTTGCTTTTCAATAATGAGAAAGCATAGGTTCAGTCACAAATTTTTAAAAGCAGGAAAATAGAGTAGTTTGTTAAAGCATCTCAGTAATGAAGTCCAACCCTTCTACAACCACTGTGATTAAGGTCACCTCACCATTTGTTTGTGGTGATGTTATCCCTGGACTACAACTGAATACGGCTTGTCACAGGCAACATGCAATGGGTGGGCAACAGAGACCGCCTTTTCAGCCCTGAGTGAGAACCAGCATGGGCTTCAGCCTTGCTTGTTGACTGAGAAAGAATGGAAATTATGAGTTTAGCAATAGTCCCTTATTTAAAGCAAGAGGAATGCATGACAGCCTGGTTTAAGGAGGGACAGTTTCACTCTGTGTCTAGCCTATTGTTTTGAGTGGGAGGGAATTAAAAAAACTGGGAAGGCTTGTTTGCCTAGGAGGAAAAGAAATGCCTAAAGTAATGAAAATATGCAGTGTGTGGAGAAAATGTCCACATGTGCATATTTAAAGTACGTGTGTATAAATATATAGCTAAAAAGCCCAGGCGGAGAGGAAGAGCGCAGAGCGAGGGAGCTGAGTGAGCGGCAGCCCTGGTGAGCGCAGTGGGAAGCAGGCCGAAGGCAGCCCCTTCCCTGCTGACCTACAGCATCCTTGCACGGCTGGTGGGTGATGTGAGGTGCAACATTTCTGTTCCCCGCGCACACGGTTTTGACTTGGGTTTACCAGAATTTCTTACAGGTGGAAATTTTATAGATGGTGAAAGCAAGACAGACCTTTAATTGTCCAACAATTCTCTTCTTCATAGATGGTAGCACAAGAAGATTCTTGCTTTTTTGCCAGTCTAGGAGCTAACAGTGTAGAATAAAAATGTTTCACAGATCTCAGAAAGCCATCAGATTATGTGGGTGTGCCTTTCACGATCACAACTGTCAGCCAGTCTTCTGAACTTCAGAGAGCTGGCTCCTTCCCCTGAGCTTTCTGCTGAACTTGCATGACTGATAAATCTCTGTCTCCCTTTCTTTCTTTCTTTCTTAAAAAAAAAAAAAAAAAAAAGGACAATATACTGAGGGGCTGGGCTTTAAGGCTGGTGGTATAGATATTGTGAATGATCAAGGCATTTATTTCAGTGGACTGATACAAAACTCTTGGCCAATGCTTCAATATTACTCTCCCTGTCACTGCCTTTGACTGTTAGCTGCCTGAGCCATTAGCTGATATATTCTCCAGCTCTTCCTTTTTCAGTAGCCTTGGGCTTATGTCTCCAGATGACTGACAATAAAAGTTTAACTGCAGCACTGACAGCCTATCTACCACCATCAGTCTCTTCCAGCATGTGTTTGAGGTTCTCTTTTAGCAATGTCATTAGGTGGAGCTACAGCCTCTGGCACTTCTGGGAGGGTCTGTCTCTGTCATTCATTAAAAGCACTGGAGATGGATGATAACTTCAAAATCAATTATTATCATCATTGCCTCTAATTACATCATGCCTAAATTCTGTGAGAGGTTTTCTAGGTACACAAGAGATGAGGTCTCTGCTGTGAGGAAATTACAGTTAACACATGATGCTGATATAGATAAGGAAGAGGACTTCCTTCAAGAACAGAGCAGCCCAACAGTAGATTCTGTGTTAAGCTTTGTTTTGCTGCTCTCCTCCTCACCTTGGTGGTGTTGCAGGCCCTGCTCTGAGGTAAGGATTTAAGTGCTGATTAATTGAATTTGCATAACCTCAGCCCAAGGCAAGTCTAGTTAAGCCTCGTGCTTGTAGATAGGCTGCTTCACCTCAGGCCAGCACAGTCAGCTCCTAACCCCCACGGATGGTTGGCATGCACTTGTGGAGTCTGCAGGCAGCTTGGGACACTAACCCAGGTAGGTATTAAACAAGAGCCGATTTTTTTTTTTTTGAAAGGGAGGGGAATTAGTTATTGATTTCAGGTAAAAACAGGAATTCTTGTCCCCAAGTTGAGCAGAGACTTTGCTGCTCAAGCCTCTGCAGCATGTGTTTCTCCTCCAGACTGCATAACGAACTGGGTAGCAGCAATTTTAACTAGAACAGGAGATGGTGCTCAGGTGCATCAGAGACAGGTACGGTGTGAGATGCTGTATGGGGTGGGTCTGAACTCAGCACCAGCTGCAATAGTGGTGCTGCCATACAATAATCTGTGGTTGTGGTTTCCTCATTTCAATACATTTATGGTCCAGAGGTTCTGCATGATTCTGAATGAGTGGCCTCAGTACAATAGCAAAGCAGAAACTCCCAACCAGCGTTATGCTTACCCAGTGCTACCTCTGTGTTTGTTTTCTATGTGTATTTTTGGTTAGGGAAATGCCTTAATCGTTCTAATGTGTTCTTAATTCACATATATCATTATTGTCTCTAACAGTTAGTGATCTGCTACACCACTTAGACACACACAAGTCTGTGAGGCCAGATGGGATCCACCCAAGGGTACTGAGGAAGCTGATGGAAGTGCTCACCAAGCTACTTTTGATCATTTATCATCAGTCCTGCCTAACCAGGGAGATCCAAGTTGAGTGGAGGTTAACAAATGTGATACCCATCTGCAAGAAGAGCCAGAAGGAGGATCCTGGGGAACTACAGGCCTGTCAGTCTCACCTCAGTGCGAGGGAAGATTATGGAGCAGACCATCCTGAGTGCCATCACATGGCACATACAGGACAACCAGGTCACCAGGCCCAGTCAGCATGGGTTTATGAAAGGCAGGTCCTGCTTGACAAACTTGATCTCCTCCTGTGACGAGGTGACCCGCTTAGTGCATGAGGGAAGGGCTGTGAATGTTGGCTACCTAGACTTTAGTAAAAGCTTTTAACACCATTTCCCACAGCATTTTCCTGTAGAAACTGGCTGAGCATGGCTTGGACGGGCATACTCTTTGCTGGCTAAAAGCCTGTCTGGATGGCCAGGCCCAAAGAGTTGGTGGCCAGTCACGAGTGGTGTTCCCCAGGACTCAGTATTGGGGCCAGTTCTGTTTAACATCTTTGTCAGTGATCCAGACAAGGGGATCGAGTGCACCCCCAGTAAGTTTGCAGACAACACCAAGTTGGGCAGGAGTGTTGATATGCTTGCAGGTAAGAAGGCTCTACAGAGGGATCTGAACAGTGTGGATAGATGGGCTGAGGCTAATTGTATGAGGTTCAAGAAGGCAAAGTGCCAGGTCCTGCACTTGGGTCACAATAACGCCATGCAATGCTACAGGCTTGGGGAAGAGTGGCTGGAAAGCTGCCTGGCAGAAAAGGACCTGGGGGTGTTGGTTGACAGACAGCTGAATAAAAGCCAGCAGTGTGCCCAGGTGGCCAAGAAGGCCAATAGCATCCTGACTTGTATCAGAAATACTGTGACCAGCAGGACTAGGAAAGTGATCATCCCCCTGTACTTGGCACTGGTGAGGCTGCACCTTGAATACTGTTTTCAGTTTTGGGCCCCTCACTATAATAAAGACATTGAGATGCTGGAGTATATCTGAAGAATGGCATCCAAGCTGATGAAGGGTTTAGAGAACAAGTTTTACGAGGAGCAGCTGGAGGAACTGAGATTATTTAGTCTGGAGAAAACGAGGCTGAGACCTTATCATGCTCTACAACTGCCTGAGAAGAGGTTGTACAGAGGTGGGTGTTCGGTCTCTTCTCCCAAGTAACAAGTGATAAGACAAGAGGAAACAGCCTCAAGTTGCACAAGGGGAGGTTTGGATTGGATATTAGGAAAAATTTCTTCACTGAGAGTTTGTCAAGCACTGGAACAGGCTGCCCAGGAAAGTGGTGGAGTCACCATCCGCGGAAGTGTTTAGAAGACACGTAGGTGTGGCGCTTAGGGACATGGTTTAGCGGTGGACTTGGCAGTGCTAGGTCAACAGTTGGACTCGATGATCTTAAAGGTCTTTTCCAACCTAGACAAGTCTATGATTGTAATTTCAGCAAGACATAGGGAATTGTCTGAAAACATATGGTGATGTGCAAGGAGTGCCTATTGCAGCTGTGGCTGCTGGTAGCTGAGAAGCTCTGTCAAAGGCTGCTTAGCTTGACACTAGTTTCTTGCTGGTGTTCCCTAAACGTGCTCTGGCCACTCAAAATATTGGGTTAAATGAAATCGACCAGTTATGGCTGTTTGCCTGTAGGAAGAGCTGGTCAAGGTTTCCTGGAAGAAAAGAGGCACAGCTTGTACCCTTGCTTCAAGGCATTTCAGATGCTGAGTGCCCTGTCTGATATTCACGTCCTCTGAGTCAGCTCACAACAACATGAAATGTGTGTGTCAAAGCAAAGAGGAATCTGGCAGAAAACGCTGGCTCTGGGTAGAGTAAAACCACTCTTATGCTGATTTTTCTGTACATTCTGTTCCTAAGCCTCAGGATTTAATTTCCTTCTGTTTGGCTGTGATCAGAGAAAAAAAGATAACTAGGTACTAACCAAGGTATGATCCTCATGTACTAACCAAAGAATTATCTTGCCCTTTGGTTTATAAAGCTACAAGCAAGTTGTTACATAACCTGAGCAGCTATCTAATGTACAGTGCCCTGTGTCATCACTTCTGTTGAAGAAAATATGGGTAATGCAGTTCACGCTTGCCTTTGATGTCTGGTTTAATATACAAATATGGAAAGCCTTTCCTTGACCTGTGGAAGGACTGAGCAGCAGGCAACTTTTTGCTCACCACTTCCAAATTGCAGAGATGAGGAAGGCAGAGCCACAGCGTGAGAGGTGCCAATGGGCTGTGAGATGCCAATATGGCCAAAGGCTCGGACTGTGCCCAGCATTCACCCAAGACAGAAGAGGACAGGACAGACATCAGAAAGCGGGTGCTATGTATTTCTGTTGTGCAGACTCTTGTTGGGATGATGGCAGCCAGGTTTTCTGCTGGCTCAACTGTTGGGGTACAGCAAAGAAGAGACCTGCTTCACTGACATTGTCAGGCTGATCTTGTTCCTCTGTTGCTGCTCAGGAAGGTATTTCGGGAGCAACTGCAAAAGCTCTGGCTGTGCCCTCAAGCTGATATGTGAGGTCTGACTTTTCTGACACCAAACTCTTGAGAAAATTTACTCACACTAACATGGTTAAATCCATGCAAAATTGGGGTAAGGAGAGATGAGATGCTCAGAACAGTACAAATCTGTTGCCAGTGCTTTGGTAAAGGCTGCAGGGGCATAGCTGCACATCCAGAGAAAGCGTGTCCCAGGGGCAGCCCTGGCCCTCTCGCTCTGCTGTGGGTCAGTGGACCAGAAACACAAAGGATCTCAGAGGTTTCTGAAGGGTGGCAATTTGCTCATACTGCTCGCATCTGGTGTTTGCTCAAGGGGAAAAATAGCACAGCAGGAAGATATGTGCAGCTGCTTCTGGAGAAAAGTTTATTCTGTGCCTCACTGTAAAACATGCAGCTTCCTTAGAAGAAGAAAAAAGGGGGGAAAAAATCAGAACTAGTGCTACCTGTGAAAGACTTCCTTGATAATGCAGCCAAGATTGGACCATATGTGATGTGCAAGCGCAGGAAGCTGTGGGTTGCATGTGTGAGAGAGTGAGCGTATAGCTTTCATTATTTTAGCTAAATTAATGGAAAGGTATTTTTCAATTTTGCTTCTCAAGATACAAGGTTTCTTTTCCCCTATGACCTGGCTCTTCTCCTGAATGGGTGCATTTTTGAGATTGTCCTTCCTAGCATATGGAGAGCCCTCCTCTCCCAACCTTACCTAGTAATTTAGTAATTTAGTGCAAAATCCTGGGAGATTAGAGGGGGCATTTAGACAGCTTGCTCTTTCTGTACCATTAGGGGATCTTTGCTTTTTCTTTCTTCTGGCAATACTGCCAGTGAAATTGGTTTCTGAGCATAAAACATCTCTGCTTCTTAGTGTGTTGGGAGATCTGCTGATAAAAATGTGCGTATAAAATGCTCTTTGAGTTGCTTGGATTCAGTGGAGGAAAAGCCAAAGGTTCAATATTATCTTTCCTTAAGCAACACACTGCTAAAGGAGAACAATGCAGATCTGTCAGGTTTTCAATACTTTAAACACTGAGAGAATGAATAAACCTCCAACAGCGTGATGATGCTGTGGTGGCTTCCAAAAGCCCTTCCTGTCTGATGCTATGGCTCTTCGTGGGTCATTGTATACAAACTCTCCACTGCCCATGCAGGTTTTGGGTGATTGGGTGGGGGTTTTTTTGGAGATCAGTACTGAGTGATCTAGTTTGATTAGATGTGCTTTGTGAATATAACCTTTAAGTTTTGTCACATGATTGAGTTGGGATTGTGGTTTGTCAGGCCCACATTTTCCCCCCCAAAGTGAGAGGAGGGGAGCTGGGCACTGTAGAAGGGTGGAGTAGGGAAGGGGAGCATCATTTTGGTACCCCGTGCTTGACCAGGGGTGCCGCTGTGCTGTAGGGGGAGGAGGCATAAACCACTGACTGCTGTCCTGTAGCATGGATATGCTGTGTCCTTTTGGGTGCTAAGCTTGGGTTGTGATCAGCATTGCACGATATCTGAAAACCTCCAGCTTCCTGCTTCAGCAGCAGCAGAGATTGCATGGTCAGTTGCAGATATAAATATAAGCAGGAAAAGGGATTTTTTTTCCTTTTTGTACTATCATGTCCTTATGTGGTTGGGTGGAACAAGTGACAATGAATCCTGCTAAGGCATATGGACTCATTTGGTACTTGGTATGTCCTGAAACCTGTATCTCTAAGGTGTGTGCTCTCTTTGGAAAAATGTCATTTTTATTTCTTAATGGAATCTGACATGGATTTTGTCTTCTGTGTACTGCAAAGAAGGATAAAATTTACGGTATTTTCCACTCACCAGCATCAAAGTATGGAGGGGTCTGTGGTGCTTTTGTTTTCATAGACTTTTTTCTCATAATGTTTTATTTTTATGAATTTAGCTTTTGTAATTCCACCTGGCTTAACTGAGATCCTCTGACAGCATCTTTAAATCCTCACTCAAAATATGTCTGAAGTGCTATTTTAGTTGTACTTTGTTCAAGATAATCCTTCCTTTTGAAAGATGGACCTAGTCTCACCTTTTTGTAAACTGACAGCAAACATGTACCTAATCCCCCTTAGACAACCTGGGGGAAAAGTGTGGCGAGACTCTTGAGTAGATGGCTCCTTCTGGCTGTGCACAGGTGGTACAGACCTTGCTTGTCCTCACTCTCCTCCATAGCAGTACAGAACAGGGCCTTCTAGTGTGCTGAACCAAAACAGGGATCCAAGTGAGCCCTGGAGGTGCCCAGCCGTGCTCAGCGGCTTCCCGAGGAGAGCTGCTGCAGGGTGCGCCGGAGTGGACCAGGAGACACACTCCTGGGGAAAATATCTCTGAGCTTGGGATACAGAGTCTTGTCCATTCTTCCTCTGCCTAAATCTTGTGTACAGCCCAAAGGGCATTTGCAGGATACACCTAACACAGGCCAGGAGGTAGGATTGAATTTATTCTAAAATATATTTTTGGCTGCTTGCATGGACAGGTTACAGCAATTACATAGGGAATGAAAGACAAGGATTTGGTTGCAACCTCAAAACATTGACAACCGTGTCACCTGCTTTCCAAGGCAGCACCTTGCAGACTGGTCTAGGTGTGCCTCAGCAGATCCACAGCATCTCAGACTTATGTCACTTTGGCTGAATGCAAAAAATTGAGACAAATGCCAGAATTCAAGTCTCTCCCCTCCCAGGACAGGGTCCTCATTCACAACTTGCAGCATAGGAGACCCTCTTTCCTCTCCTGTGGAGTCAAGGGGATGACGTGACCCAGCCTTGGGAGGAGAGAGCACCACGTGTGTGGTGAGAGCAGCAGCTTGCTCTGTGGGGCCGTGTCTGAGGAGGTGGGTGGCAAAGGCTTGAAATGCTTTGGGCCAAGGAGACACTTGCTCTGGGGCCTCCTGCACCTCTAAAGGCTTTGAGTGATGGGGGTTGGGGCAGTGGCATGGCCGACTCTCCCAGGCGTCCTCAAGTGTGGTGGGCTAGTGGGCACATGGAGGACATGGGCTGGGTTCTCAGAGGTATGTGTGGCTCCAAGGGGCACTGCTGGCCAGGTGACCCTTGCTGGGAACACAGGTGGGGGGCAGCTGGGGGCTGGCAGCAGCAAGGCATCAAGCTGCTGTGGACCATTCTGGGTGCACACATGTGCCCCTGCCAGGGCATGAACAAACCCAGCGTCAATGAGCAGATTAGGTTGGGTACCTCAGCAGTTAGGCAGCAACTAATCGTTTTGTTCTGATTTGTTTGGGGTTTTTTAAATGACAATTTTGGATGAGTTTGGGCAACACGCCAAGACCACCTAGGAAACCTTTGAAGGGTTAAGGGGCCCTCAGTCCCAACCCAGAGTTTTAAAGAGCAGAATATTCTGAAGAAGGCAGAACCAAAGATCTGTGCAGAGGAGTACTTTTTTTTTTTTTGGTCTCCCAAATGGGTTCAGAGTGAAACCAAGAAATACTTGCCTGCACATGTGTGGTGACATTTCAGAGGTGTATTTATTGTCTTGGTGGCAGGACACTGTCCCCCACCAATACTCTGTGGTCAGAGACATGTTGCCTTTGACAGGCTAAGAGCCTGAGCCTAAAATGGGTATTCTGCAGAGAGAAGACCCCGAGACCTCCTCTGACAGATAGGTGCTGAGGGGAGATGGGCAGGGAGGCAATGCTATCTCCCCTCAGCTGTTTCTGGCTTGTTGCCCTAACTCTCCCAATGGGTGAGGAGCTGATGGTACCAGCAAAAGCAGAGTGCAGGGCAGGCTGGCCTGATCTCCTAATCAGCTAAGGAGCTGCTTTGTGAGGCACCACTGGGAAACACCTGCCTCCCCCTCTGCGTTGTGTCTTCCCTCACCTTGGCACATATGGACACGCTTCTCCCGAGGAACAAGTGTGCCTCCGTCAGAAATGAAAGTCACGCCTTTGCAGACCTTTTAGGCATCATCTATGCCCTAAATGGACGGGGAAAACAGTCCCTGTCAGCAATCGCCTGACAGTGTAAGGTGCCCTGTGAGTAGCACATGGAAGACTTGTGATGGCGCAGGATCCATGCCAGGGGAGGGATGCGGTTAGCCGTGCAGATACCTCTGTTAGTGCACCCAGGGCAGCACATGTGTCTGAGCCAGCTTCGGAGCAGACTGATTTATCCCTGCAAATCTGGAGAAGAGTGGAAAAAACAGTCTAAGCATCCCTTAGAGCAAAAAAGCTGCCTGTATCACTGCTCTTTCTCAAGGAAACATATGATAGTTATTCCTCCCCCTTGTTAATGCATTTTTCTAATCTGTGGAGACAGAAGCAGCAGTGTACACAGGCAGGCTGTTTCCTCCTGGGAGCAGGAAAGAAGAAATGTGATGGTTCTGTCACTACCTGGGCTCCTGTACCACTGCTTGCTTGGGGCAAAACTTGGCCTCCTCTTGGGGATAGCTTCAGGGTGATGGAAGGGTTTAAAAAAATCTTTTCATGGGACTAAATGCTTGTTGGGGGAGTGTGTTGGGTAAATTAAAAGAAAAAAAAAAATCCAGTTTTTCACTTACCGGATTCATTTGAGGAAAAAAATTAACTATCATTTGTTAAAAAATGGAATTGAATATTTTTGTGAGCAATGTAGCCAGCTGCTAGGTTCCAAGGGCCAGTGCTACTAGTGGCTATTGAGCTGTGGCCACCTGTGTACCCAGCACTGAGCCGAGACCATTTAATGTGATTACTGTGCTCCTGTCCCGGGAAGCGCTCATTCCCCAGCAGTACCGGGGCAATTGTGAAACAACATTGCTAGCCAGTAGGAATGTGCCCAGGAATTTTATGGCCATCTTTATGTACCCATGGAGCATGACTGTGATTTTTTTTTTTTAAAGGAGTTTCTGCTTATTGTTAGGTAATTGTGCTGCTTTTCACGTGTGTTTGCAGCAGTGCCTGGGTGACTGAGTGGTGGGGACAGTCGAAGTGTGTTACATGGTGGTGAGAAAAGCACAGGCACCAGTCAGCACATCACCCAAAATGCTGTTATTGGGAAGGGGCAGAAGTCACAGCACAGGTACTGTGGGAGGTGATAATCATGGCTTGCTCTCAGGAGACATAAGTCTGGAGTGAATATGAATTTGTAACTACTGGTTTAGCCTTCCCACAACGCCCGGTGAACAGTCAGAAGAATAAAATGCAGCATCAGTCACTGCTAAACTGAATTTCCCCTGTCTGGTCATTAAAGCAGTGAGTGCTTGCTGATTGGAGATGACTCATCTAAATCATCATCATAAAAATATAACACTACAGCCTTTGTGCTTCTGCCAGCTTCTATGAATTACTTTTAAGTAAGGGAATTGCATTTAACCTTGTTATGAGGGTCAGAAGCATCTCCATACAGTGTCTCTTCAAACACTGCAGGTGTCAGCACATTTTTAATCTAACATTGTGGGGTTTTTTCAGTCTAAATTGTATTTCAATGGCAGGCTGTAAATTGCAAGCCAGTTTCCCCAGCTGGTGTAAATCCACACAGCTCTGCTTACTTTGCTGCAGCTCTGCCAACTTGTGCCAGCTGCATCTCTGACCTGTGGCATCGCTCCTGATGCTGCAGCCAAGCAAACCTTTATTTTGCAATTGCATAATAGGAGAGGTTGTGCAAATGTAGGGGAGCAGGTGGTCCATGTCCTTGCTTTTAGGAATTGGATGTGCTTTCATTAGTGTTGGGATACCAGCAGGTCAATTAATGTCACCCTCTTGGCCAGGTTTGCTAAATGTTATGTGCAGTTCTGACTACTTTTATTTTTGACTATCCAACTCAAGCTTCACCTGCAGAAAGCAAATGCTGTGGTTTTCCTGAAAGCCCATCCTTTGTAACATGATTTGTATAACCCCCAATCCAAAGTCACTTCTACAGCATTTGGCCTGAAGCAGTGGTCATGACTCAAAGCAGCCGGCCAAGACCTTCAGACATAGAGCCATTTTGTGGGAAGACATTCTTGGGATGGGGGCCAGAGATGGAGAAGGGCTCGAAGCCCCAGTCATCTTCCCATTCCCTTGGCTCAGCCATAAGGAAGCAGAGGCAAGTGGGCAGCTGCAACCTGGTGCCTGCCATAAGCAGAGCTCAGCTCAGTTCACTGTGGGACCAGAGGAGACCAAAGGCACCTTCTGAGTTATTTCTCCCTCCCCCTGGGCTGCCCTGTGCAGCACTTTTCATTTTTTGCTTGTGACAACAGCAAAGCTCTGCAAGGGTTTGCATAACTTTCTGGTGCTTTCCCCTGATTTTGAAGGATTAACATGATATGTATGGGAAAGTGCCAGAGATAATGATCTGGACAGAAACATGCTAGATTTCATCTATTTATATGCAAGAACCACAGCAGTAACCTTTCTAAGAAAGAGCAACGATTCATTGAAAGAGTAAACTATATTATCTACACCCCATACCTACTTCAGTATTTCTTTCCCCAAAACAAAGGTAAGATCAATTTAAAAACAAAAGACCTCCACACCTCCACCAGGACTATGGTTTCAAGAGATCTGCAAAATCCTTGTGCTTGTGAAATGTCCCTTATCACCTTCCAGAGAAAACCTGCATTTTCTTTCTGAGGGATCTCGTCACTCTACATGTCGTCATTGTTCTGAAGGAAATGAAACCTTCAGCTACTGACAGATCCATGAGGGCAAAGAAACTTCTTGCCTGGAGGGGTTTTGTAGAGTTGAACCTAGCCCTTGTATATTGCCATTGCTATGTAAAAACAATACTGTCCCTGTCTAATGCATTCTCAGGTCCCACCAAAGTCAAATAGAAGTTATACAGATGCTTCTAAAAAAAAAAAATTTGCTCTTGCCTGATGAAGATATAATCCTCCTCTCAGCTGCAATGGAGCCGTGCTGGTGTGACGGCAGCAGAAATGAGGTCCCACACAGACCCTGAGATCTCTTTAAAAACAATCCTTGCTTTGGTTTGCCCAACTACACAGCTTAGTACCCCCTGGAACTGCATCACCTGGAGTGGTTTCACCAGAGGTTACTCCAGTGCTTAGTGGTGTGCGGAGGCTATGGGGTGAGGGAAAGCAGCCGTTAGTCACTGTGTTCACATTTTTCTTCTCCATCACAGGGGATGAGTGGGATCCTGTGTTCACATTTTTCTTCTCCATCACAGTCAGTGGGATCCTGTTCACAGATCTCTTGCTGATTTTAGGAATATCACTGCAAATATCAACTTTCTGTGATATAACAAAAAATAAAGCAAATCCCAGAGGTACAATGGTGTTTATATGGGGTTGAAGGGAGATTTGCCCCTTATTCCCCTCCAGAAGGTGTTCACTCCCTGCCCATCACACCCCTTATCGGGTTGGTAACCTCCCTGCTGCATTTGGCGTGGTAGGTTGACACCACACCCTTCACCTGCCCAGATAGTGGTCAGGGACTAACTCATCACCCACCGGCTGCTGCTCCCCATGACGCGCTCCCACCTTCCCCAGGAAAAGGCCTCTTTGCTTGTTTCAGCGTGGGTTTTGTGATGCTGCCCCAGCATGGGTTTAGGTGATGCTGCTCCAGCACAGCTCAGATCTTCTCCATGGCCTATCATCCTTTGTGCCAGTGGGGAGCCCTACCTTGAGGGGAGGTGACAAGAAATGGGGTTGTTGCCACTAAGCCTTGGCTCAAAGTGCCTTCCTTGGTTGCCGGTGCCCAGCCTGCCTCATGTCCCAGCAGCAACCTTCCTATGCCTGTCCCCCTTCCAAAGGAAGGGAGTGGCTGCCAAGTCCACACCAAAGCATCCTCCTCTTCCCCAACACCTTCACAGCTATTCAGCCATGGGAAGAGGAAGGCTGGGCCAGGAAGTGATATGATCTAATTTTGTCCCAAATTTCCCCTACAAGGAGGAAGCAGGGCCTGACTACTTGCTTTCTTCTGTCACTGACAATGCACGTTCTCCTCTCCTCCTCCTCTTCTTCTTCCTCCTCCTCCCTCATCCCCCTTTGGAACCTCTCCAGGTTTGAGGCAGCACCTTTCAGCATACTCAAGCTGCCCCAAAGTGGAGTGAACCTTTGCTGCCCTAACCCTATTTTTGATCCTTCTGCATTGCTGGAGGATCTAATCAATTTATTTATCAAGCAGTGCAGTTTTCCTAGTTAACCACAGCCCATCCTTACAGACGTGTCTTTTCCCAGTAATGGGAGTTATCCCATTTTGTTAACAGCCTGCTGCCTCATTTGAATGCAGCAGTGTCATGGGCAATAAAAATATGGGCTCTGTTCCTCACCCCATCAAAAACACAGAATAAAGCTGAAAGCAGGCATGCAAGAAAATATCAAGATACTGTTTTCATCTATTCATTTAAATACCTCAATCACTCCCTAAATTCTCCTCCTTGGCAGCCATCCTAGCAACAGCACCTGGTAAAGCTGAGGAGGGGCCAGCTCTGTCCCTGCTTGCTGCGGGCTTAGAACTGTCAGGGGCCACATGACACACCAGTGCCGGTCTGTCACAGCCCCAGGGATGCCGAGAGTATGTTATCCCACATCACCTGCATCATCTGAATGAGTTTAAATGCAGCTGCCTTGCAAATTCATTGTAATAGGCTCCAGGTGGAACACTCCCTTTGGCTAAGTGGTGTCTACAGACGCTTCTTTCTCAAATGGAAAATAGTTTTTTTAGGGTTTGGTTTTTTTTTTTCCTTTTAGGTGATGGTTAGGAGTTAACCAGGGCTCCCTGTTGTGAGTTGTTTGTGTTGGGTTTGAGGGGCAGCCCTGGAAATGGCTCCTCCCTTCCTCCTCACACCCCAAAGGTTGCAATGTCACTGTAAGACTGACCTCACCTTACATCATCACAGCTCCTAATCCCAGTGGATTTTGCTGACACTATTGCTCTTTCTAAAAAATGCCTCCATATGTGCCTACCTGCACAGCTGTGGTCCCTCGTCTAGACCCAAGGACACGTGGGGCACAGTGCGTTTGTGGGTGTGAGCGTGCAGGGCAGCGGGGAGGCGAGTGTCGGGGTGCACGGGCAGCTCGCGTGGGGCCAGGGCGGCAGGACTGGTGATGCCCTGACACCCCGGCATCCCCCTCCCGCTCCCCTTGTGCTGGCCCTGCCCGCACCCCGCGGTGCCGGGGCCTGTGTCACCCCGAGGTGGCGGCGCGGGAGCCGCCCCTGTGCCCCCTCAGCGCCTCCCACCTCTGTGCCCAGGGCTGGAGCCGGCACCTGCAGCGGGAGGCCGGCTGACAGCACCCACGCCACGGGCTCCTGCCCTCCCCCAGCCTGCTGAGGCTGGGTGTTTTCCTGTTTGCCTCTTACCTTTTGCACTGATCCCGGGGACAGGGGACAGTGACAGCCAGGCTGCTGTCCTTGCAGGAGCCAAGGAGCCAGCCTCTGCCTGCTCACACCCCAGGGGTATTACCCGGGGGGATTCCAGGGCTCACATCTTCCTAATTCTTTTTCCCCAGGAGGGGCTGGAGCCCTGCACCCAGCTGTCCTTAGCTGCCAGGTCTGTACCGACACTCAGCGCAGAGGGGCTGGGGACGAGAGCGGAGGGTGGCGGAGAACGGGGAGGCTGCAAGAGCCACGGAGCTGGTGAGCCACCGAGCTGAACTGATGGAGGGAGCAGGGGCTCTGCCTGCCAGGTGTTGTTTGCTGTTACAGCCGTGCCAGTGTTTGACTGCTCTTTTGGGCTGGGTGCAAGCCCAAGGCAGCTGCATCTGGGAGGATAACCTTGCTTGCATATTGCTGGGTTTTATGATTCAAAATAGTATGATACGGCATGTATAAGAGGACTAAATTTCTGTCTTATGACCAGACAAAACTAGTGCTTTTAGGAATAAATAAGTGTACTCCCCCTGCATGAGTATTGCTTTTTAAAGCAGCACAGGGACCTGAAATGTTGTGCAGGTAGGTGGGGATGGATGGCCCTAGAACTCTTTGGGAGAGGCTATAGATTTGCTGGAGAAAGGCAGTGACTGTGGAAGGTGTGTGCATCTTGTGTATAACTGCAAATCTAATCGTACAACCCTGCTTGCTTCTGGGCTGCACTGTTGTCCCATCTCTGCTAGGATCACGGCGTCCTGGATGCTGCACTGTTGCAAAATTTCCAGGAGCTGGAGGGAGAAAATGGGTGTGTCTTGTGCAATGCTCTGGTCTCCAGAAGATTGTCTGACCTACTCATCCCTGTAATGAACAGCCAGGGAAATGAGCCAGGGAGGTCAGTAGATTCATTGCTTTATGGTGGTGGAGAAGCATGTCACTGGCAAAAAATATGGGGAAGTGGGCAATGTGCTGTGCTGACTTCTGCTATGAGGCTTTTTTTTTTTTTTTTTGTCATTGGTTCATGAGAAGTTGCTAGAGTACTGTATTTTCTACAGGTATGTATTCCTCTAGACTCCCTGGGTTTCTGGTGCTTGGTTACTGATGCTTTTGGCAGCAATATGAGGGAGAGAATGTTGAAGATGTTTGATTAGTATAAATTTGAATATAGGTCCTTTGATTTGTGAGAGCTCAGAAAATTATATTAGGAGATGAGCATCTGTAATTTAATGTCCACCTCTGTTCACATGATAAATACCACATTTTAACCTCAGCAGGGAAGGAAAGTACAGCTATCTAAAGCAAATCACTTTGCTCACCTAATGCTCGAGGACAAAATTCCCATTAAGGTCCAAAGCTGAGTATCACATCCTCTAGGTACAACACATGACAGAACATTGCCTCTTTTCTTTCTAAACCCCAGCAGTCAGCTGGGACTTAACAACATCTCACAGCCGAATCTCAGCTGTTGGCAATAAGCCCAACTCAGACAGGGGCAGAAAGGACCGTACTGCAGCTGGCAGCTCTGGCTGGGTTGGGTCCACTGCCCTGGCAGCAGCATCCAGGCTCACGGAGCAGCTCAAAAGAGCAGATAGACCAATCTGGCTTTGCCTTTGTTGGGAACCAATGAGGTGTAAGTCAGTTCTGACATTTATAATGTAGACAGAAGTTATTAAATGCCAGATGCTCTGCAGCTGCTAATCACTCTACTTGAACTCTAATGTCAATTTACAGCTCTGTAGTGATATGCCTGTCACGGTCCTACCTCCCCAGCAGCAGTGAGTGTGACTGCCTCACCAACCAGACAGGCACAGCATGCTCTCCTGTGGCTTAGTTTGGCCTCTCTTCAGACTCAACCAGGGAGGGTCAAACTCCACATTACACAGGTGGTCTCATGGACTTGCATTTTGTAGGTCCAGCACTCCATAGGTGTAAGCATTTGGTTGTTCAAGAGATTAGGAGTAAATCTCTTATAGCATGGTCATACTGGAGAGGCATGGCCTCAGACACACTCACGGGTGATTTCTGAGATGGCAGATAGACACGATGCACGTGAAGCCTATTCACACTTGCGCATGCATCTCCATCCTCCAGCCCTACAGCATGTCCTGTTTTATAGCTCCAGAAGTAACTGGGTCTTCCCTGAGCTTGGCCATCACAGCCCTCCCATCACATCCCGATATTTTTAAACAAGAGCCTTAGTGTTTTAAAGCTTTCTTCCCTAATTCCCCCTGTTAACTGTGAAAATGCAGTCTTGACAGTTGTCCTCTGCCAGAGAGCCCTCAACCTTTACCTTCAGGAGGTGGCTCTCAGGGTTGATGCTGAGCCAGTTTTCCTTCCACCCCAGAGAGAAGATACCACCATGAACAAAGTGGCTGACAGAGGTTTATTTTTTCACTTTTCCTTTCTAGAGACCTACTTTCCATCTCTAGGAGGTCTCCCTTCCCTCGCTGCACCCCACGGCTCTTGCCCAAGCCGTGGAGATTCAGGGGAGCAGCAAATACTCCTACAGGGATTGTGGGAGGTGTTGAAGGGTTGAGCAGTGTGAACAGACTCTGGTATGCTTAGAACTAAGAAGAGTAGGACTCGTTCTTCTCTACACAGGGGACTTTGGGGTGTATGAGGGAAGGGGGTAGTGGGTTTGATTGCTTCTTCCCCACCAGTGGAGTGTCCCCACTGCAAGGAACAGATCACCAGTGTAAGTACACTCCTGGGAAAACTTTCGCGTAGAGCAATGTCGAGGTTAAAGGCATCCCCAGCAATAACAGCCAACAGACAGAAAAAGCAAACACTGTCTAGGATCCTCAAATATTCACTGATGTTAGATTGAATGCATGGTTTTACACCTCCTGAGAACCTGTTCATTTATAAGCAATATTTTAAAATACTTTTGAAAGCGTGGTTAAGTTGACTTCAGATGCTTTTCCTCCCTCCACTGATGGTAGAATCTGTAGGCCATATCCAGCTGACCACACAGAGACATTTATGGTACAGATCTGTCTCCTATAGTCCTGCTTTTGTCTGTTCCTCAACTCCAGAAACCTGCCTGTGGCATCTTGTTTGCTATCCTAAACTCACAGTCTTCATGAAGATAGCACCCAGAGGAGGTCCCTCCCCACCTCCCACAAGAAATCTCTGGCATAAGAAAGAGGGAAAATAGCCAATGACAGTGAGAAAAGGGACAAGGCTTGGCAAGCAAGGGCCAGCTCCAGTGGTGCTGCTTGGCACCATGGACCATGGCCAATGGGGCAGTGCTTCAGGTCATTGTTGACACCTGATGGAAGATGAATTTGGGCAGTGCTAGTAGTATACCGGCACTGCTGGGAAACCCGTGTGTTGGAAAACAACCTTCACTGAGCCCATTGCTTTTGCTTTGAAGATCTGTCACCTGTATTTAGTGTAATGGATGGAGAAGCAGCAATGCATCTTAGAGCAGGATGTGGCCCAGGCTGCTGCCAACTTTGAGGAATTCGCTCTGAATCACTGGCCAGTGAAAAAGTTGCTGAACTGTTCAGTTTTGCCCCAGGTCATTTTTAACACAGGCAGTTCACTGCTCAGTGCTTGCCCCTCCCAAGAGAGGTAGGAGGGGGTGATTCCCCAGCATGCACTGAAACCTCCTGTGAGATGGTGTGGGGTGGGAACCACCAACCCAAGTGAGGTCCTGGCTTACCAGGATGCAACCTGGGTAAACCAGGATGCTGATTTTGGGCTGAGCATGATTTTACTCAGAGCTCCTTGGGGAAGCCCCACAAGGAGACTGATCATGGTTTGGAGCCCATCAGCAGTCATCTGGGGAGAGTAGTGAGGAGAGAAAGCCATAACTGGGGTTATGGCCAAAAGAGAGAGCTTTTGGGACCATGAGATGTGACCATCTGTCATGGAGTAGGCCAATGACACAAGTGGTTCTTCCCCTCCTGTGTACTGCAGCTCTAAACGAGTTCCAGTATGGATTTCACTGGAGTTGCACAGGGCTTGTTGAGATTTCAGGAGATTTAATGGGGAATGGAAGCGTGCCCCTTCCCTCCCTTAGCCTCTCCTGTTACTGCCATCTGATGTGGTTACAAAGATGAGGCTGCTCAGTTCCCTGCAGTTTCCAGCCCAACTGGAGTGCAAGCAACCCAGAAGTGGGCAATACCTTTCAACCCTCAGAAACTTCCCCAAAAAATATAGAGAGGTAGCTGAGAATATCCAGCCCTAAAATGTCAGTTCATCAGCACCTGAAGTGTCTTCAGTGCTACTGCTAATTATTATGAGAAATGATTGCCTGTCTTTCTGGAAAAAGTCGAGAGCACCAGTGTAATTCTTCTTTCATTGTCTTAAAGTTATCACAATGATTTGTTAGCAGCTTTACATTTTACAGTGTCAACACGTTCTACATGCTTAGGAGGAGTAATCTCAGATAAAGGTTTAAACTTCTTTTTCTCTTCCTTTCCTTTTTAAAGGATCTGAAAACAGCTGTGAAATGTGAATAGATTTTAACTATTAAGCCCAAGCTGCCAAGACGCTATTTCCTGTAGCTTTGACTCATGCAACTGATGAAGAAATAAATTGGATCAGAATATTGTTTTATACTGGCAATTTTTGTCTCCCTCTGCCACCCCCTGGGTCAGCTCTATTTAAAGTCAAAATACCAAGGCATACTTTCATGTGTGTTCATTTTTCCTGCTGGCGAGGCACCCCATCACAGGACCTGCTTGTTTGGAGCAGGGTGAGTCTGAGCCCACAGAAGCCTGACCTGGGTTTCCAATTGTCACACACTCATCAGGGGCAGCAGGCTGATGTCATCTGGCATGGGCTGGTGCCACTCACATCCCCCAGGGTTGTCTGGTGGGAACAGGGCTTTCTCCACAGTATTTATCATCCTGGGCTGAGCATCTGACTTTCAGTGAGACCTGGCCCCAAATCCATGACTGCACAGCTGGGAGGTCTAGCAGAAGGGTTCAGACTAAAAATCAGCACATGCAGTTACATTAGCAATTAATTTATGTGAGTGTGTTGCATCATATTCATGTCTGCATTAACTAAGTATTTCATTCAGCTGCCAACAGCACCTGCTTACACAGAACATACTGGGTAAATCACTGCTCTTTGTCTGAGGGGTGGCAGGTCACAAGATCAGTGTCCTCTTCTTGCTTCCTCTGTCTTAGCATCTCCTTTTGCAGCATTTATGCCATAGCAAGGTTCAGACAATTCAAAGAAGCCTCCAGATACATCTCATTACTGCAGTGTCATTGCTGGCATCTGGAGGCTGTGTGCACAGCTAAACTCCCTCTCATGCAAAGGTCCTGCACAACATCTATGCATCATTAACGTCACCCTCACGGAGGGGTGTAATTGCTGCCTAGACTTTTTGGTGGCTTTCTGCCCAAGGGTTCATTTCATTCTTGATGTATTATAAAGGATTATGATATAATACCTTTTTTTAAAAAAAAAAAAACAACAAAAAACAAACAACAAAAGGTAAGTAAGCTGGAGGAGCTTTTGCTAACATGCTGTCCTGCTCTCACAGATTTAAAACTGTAGAAAGCACTGACAGCCATCTTATGTGATTACAAGATTGCTGTCACAGAAGTCACCTTGAATAACAGTACCTCATTCAGATGTGCTAAGGGCAAAACCAGAGGGAGACTGTTGTCTTAATTTTTCAGGAGACATTAAAATTAGGCATTGTAGCGAGATTGTCAGTCATGTTACCTGGCTGCTGAAGGTTTTGGGACTGCAGTGCTGATAGGATCATTCTTACTAACTGATTTACAGCTGACATTGGAAATGGGAAAAGGACCCTTCAGCATCTTGTGTAAGACTTGTCAGTGTAGAGTACTGTGGTTAAGAGGCTTTGGACATCCAGGTGCTTCTTGGTGTAACTATCTCCTGCCCTGTTCCTGACCTGTGGTGCTGCTGGTGGAAGTCCTTCTCACCAGACAACAAAACACTGGTTGCATAGCAATTTAATTTGGAGGGGAAAGCAATAAACTACCTGGGGAAGATGCTTTTCCTTTCTACTGCGATATAGGCAGTTACTATAGACTCCATCTGTGTCCACTCCCCGGTCAAATTCCTGCTGTGAAGTTGCATTAAATTAGTGTGGGATACATTTCTGACAAGGTTTGGTTGCTCAGTTTTGCATGGTGTATATCATTATGAGAGCTGCAGAAGAAAGGTAAGACTGATCAACACGGGTGTACAGAAGGATCTTGCTGCAGGTACTGATTTCCACTCATTGAAGATCAGGTGCAGAAGTTTTGTTTCCAAATTCAATCCTTAAGCTGAAAGTAGAGGAGAGAGGACCGAGGGCAGCCATGATCACAATCTTCAAAGCCAGAATCAGTTGCTGCAGAGTGGGAGAAAGACACTTCTCATGCCCGTGGGGGCTCCGGGGAGAAGTCACGGGCTTTAAATAGCAGCATGGGAGGCCTGAGTGAGGTATCTGGGTGAGTGGCCAACAGCTGGGGCAGATGTATACCATGACAGACCATCTGTGATGACTGAGAAGGTTTTGTAGGGCATGCATTTATGGGGGATGGACTCAGCCTAGCTAGCCTGGCTTGGAAACAGGGGGTTGAGGTCCTTTCAGGCCTGTCCAACTACCCTACATCTGTGCTGGCCCTGAGGTAGCTTTTTCCCTGAGGAGGTCAACCAGTAAAGGGAAACAGAGAGAATTGCATCTTTATCTGATGGCATGTCCCTTATTTTTATTATTTTCTAGCTAAACGATAATTAGGGAAGAAAGAAGTGCGAAGAACAAAGAACAAGATGTTGGTGCTGTCTAACAACACAGCCCTGAATTCGCTCCTCTCCAAGCTTCTTCAAGACTACCTGGAGCAGACAAACAGCTCTGCATCTTCCCAGGTCAAAAGTGCCAGCAGCAACCTTGAAATCATCTACGTGCTGCTGATGGTCGGCCTCTTTGGCTTCTTCACAGTGGGAGTCATGCTGACCAACATCCGCGCCAGGAGGCTGGAGGACTCCCGCGACCCCTACAACACCTACATCGCCACAGACATTTGGCACAAGAAGGACAGGGAGTATTTTCAAGCCAAGCTCATAGAAAATTACAAGCTGTGTTGTGTCTTTGAAAACCAGTTGGCTGTGGAGCAGCCAAGCATGCAGATTCCTGAGGCAAAGTCTTCCTAGCAAAATGGGAAAGGATTGCATTTTGCACGGGGACAACCTGACTGATATCTGGTATGAACCAGGCTAGCTGCTTGCCCATCTGCAGAGCTGCAGGTGCTGGCCTTGGTCAGGCTAAATAACTGTGGACTGATGGTGAAGCTGATGGGTCTGTGATGGCCCTGGTGCTGCAAAAGTGCCTAGCCATCAGTAGTTGCATTCACTGTTGCATTGTTGCAGTCACTGTAAGGTCGAGGAGGGGGGACACGCAGAGGGCGTATCATGGACTCATCAGCTTCACCTAGCAAAGAAAGCAAATGTTGGCGTTGCCAGTGTGAACACTTGCAGCAGTCCATGTAATTAAAACCAAATTGGATTAAACACAAGCTAGAAGTGTTAACTGCCAAGTATGGTTTAGGCAATCAGTTGCAAGTAAAACCTGTTTCTTTCAAGAAAAAGTAGCTGAGAAATTCCATTTGCATTTTTGTCCAGCATAGAATAATAATTTTATAAATTGTACAATGCTGTGGATTATCTATTTCTTTCAGAATTATGCACTTTTTGGAGATAAAATTTTAGAAAAATATTTCAATTTTTTCCTGAAAACCATTTATGTAGAAAAATGCAGACTTCAGGGAAAATTTTTAGTGACTGTCCCTAATTTCTAGCAGGTACCCCAGTCAGCCTTGCTGACTACTTGTGGTTTTCGTTCTCATGGATGGGGGTTGATCCTGGCAGCAATATCCACCCTTGTACAGCACATGGGGTCTATGCCATGCAAGTGTGTCGTGTTTTGAGAGTTTCAATCACATTTAATCATTGAACAAGACCTGCTAGCCCTTGGTTGGAAGATGAATTTCCACTCTGTGAAGAGCAGTTCCGCAAAGTGTCTGATATTTAATCACTGACTCAGCTTATGTCTGTGCATAACTTAAAGCCTGTGAGCAGTTTCTCCAGCTCTCTAGAGCAGCCTGCCTCAGTATCACTGTTTATCTATTGCAATATCCCGTGTGAGGTCCATGCCAGTAGAGTTTTCCTGCCCTTGGCCTCCTTACTCCCTCCTTCAGCAGGCCCTGTCTGCCGAGCTGTGGGGGTATGATGGCAGCCAAAATCAGCTTCTGGGGCAGCAGCTATCATCTGTCTCTGTTAAAAGGAAGAAATAGGGCTCCCCAGGACACTGCATTACTCAAAATAGCAACTTTGCCAGCTTGAAGCCTGTTTTCGTGTTTGGGATCAAAGAAGTGATGGTCTGGTCAGGAGGGGGGTTTTTATTTCTGTTCTGCAGATACACATCCCATTTTTAGCTACTGGAGAGGAAAGAGAAGCGGGAAAGGCTTGAAAGAAAGTCATGCAGAGCAACCGCTTGAAAGGCAAGGTGAGGGCAGATAGCTAGCCAAGTATTTGGACAGGCAAGCAATACCAGGCACAGCATATCCCTTTTCCATGCATATGTAGCTCTTTAGCACTGCAATTTCATTAAATATTATAGCCATATTACATTGTGTTCCCAGAATACTTAGGATAATTAAAAATGCAGAGTTTGGGAATTTTTTAAAATATATTTATAGGGTGCCTAACATTAAGCTGAGGACAAGATACATGTTTTCAGTGTCTTGAACAGCTTGGAAAATCTCCATCAGCTTAATTATCCAAGTCGCTTTTTCCTCTAGAGGAATGTAAACCAAAGCCAAGCTTTGGAAAAATGTTGACTTCTCAGCTTGGGCACTGCTCTTTTGGGATCTCACTGTGCAGTCTGTTTATTATTTTCATTTCCCTCCCCCTGTGAGAGTGCAAATGCTCTTGCTTGCTGGTTCTCCAGAGGCAGGCCCATGCAGCATTGCTGACAATATTTAAACTTGCATCAAAAATGGCCTTTAATTACATTAAAACCTTGGAACATTAAGCTTGTCAAAAGGGCTCCCTCCTGCAGCTCACTCTCCACGCCAGGTGTTTTCAGGTATTTTGGGTCTAGGTACTTGCTGGTCACCTTATTTTAATAACCCTGGTGTAGTTATTTATGACAAAGGTGATTGTCAGCATTAGTTGGCTTCCACCTTTTTTTTTTTTCTTCATCTCTGTCATTTTATTTATTTAAAAAAGGGGAACCACTGTGCCTTAGTCATAACACTTTCCCGTGTCACCAGGCTGCAAATCAACCTTCAGTGGCAGTTGTGGACTCCCACTGTGGGCTTTCACATTACCTTTAAATCTTGTAGTTCTCATTTTTCCCCTAGTTCTTCACTTGTACAAAGCAATAAAATATGAATTACAAACTGTGCTTGTGGCCTCAGATGTTTTTTTCTCCTAACCTGTTTCACAAGCTCACAGAAAGAGTGCTGATACTACCTGACGGGCACCCACTCACCCGTCCCCTTTCTACACCCTATTAACCAGGGCCAGGCCTGGGTGCTGGGATATCTCTTGGTACACCTAGATCTGGAGAAATATCAAAATGTTAGGAACAATTCCTCACCTTGAGTAAACTCCCAGGGTTTACAATACCCCAGGCAAGCTTGTCTCGTGTGTTTGGTGCAGTGATCCTGGCTACAGGCTTTGGGCACACATTGCACACAGCTGTCCACTGTGGCACCTGCCCCTGGGGAGCCTGGGTTTTGTTGTGGCACCCTCCAGAAGAGACACTGGGCCCAGTAAAAAGGGAGAAATAACTGTAGGGTAGTAGTCCCCCCAACAAGGGAGGAAGGTTTTGTGCTCAGCTGGAGCCCAATGGCTCTGCACAAGGCATTGGGTAGCTAGCCCTCAGGGATGCTCTGTTGATGCAGATTTTTTTTAAGGCTGGAAAGGATTATTCTCATCACAGGAGAGTTACAAGTACATAACAAGTGATCTTAAGGGTTCAGGTCAGCCAGGTCCCTCTGCATCCTCTCCTTGAAAAAGGATCTGAAATCCCTTTCTATATAGCTCTGGATTATGTAATAAGAGTTTTGGAGATGTAAAGTGTAAGCCAAGCTGCAAGCCTGCATTGCCGAGCATCCTCCAGGGCTTGTAAACACAGCTCCCACTTCCTCTGTCATTACCACTGACTCATGTAGGATGGCTGACACAGGACACATCTCTGATTGCATGCAATAGGAGAAAGAGCATTCACCGGCCACTGAGTGCCTAGAAATGTGTGATTAGTTCACTCGCTCATCATCTTTGCCATAGACCAAAGGCCAGCAACAAACCTGTCATATAATTACCATCACACAGAGCTCACATTTTCTAATTTCCTGCTTGTTGGGGAGGTAGAAAAATCTTAAACTCATTAGGCAAGTGTTGCACTTTCTTTGGCCCAAACTAAGTTTTTTGCCTGAGAGACACAAAATAGTCAGGGAGACTGTCAGATTTATTTTTCTCCAGTCCCCAGTAGCTAAAGTCCCTGGCTTCATCAGCTGTGGCTTATGCTGGTTGGTAGCCTTGCTGCTGGTTGGCCTAATGAGCATACATACCTCCAGGCACAGGTATTGCTCTCTGGCTACTTATGTTTTTTATAATAGAAATCACACAACATAGAAATGCCAGCATTATATAGAAACAGCATTTTGAATTTAAGCCCTACATTGTTAATAACAATGTGATGGTAAAGCACCAGGGTCTCAAGCAAAAATCAAAGCCCAATATAGCAAGGTCTCTCCTGTATATATTTTGAGAGATTCTGTTTTGTACAGTTGCAGACTAATAAACTAGTCGTGTGGTACAAAGCCAACAACAACAACAACAAAATGTTTATGAATAACTGTGGTACAGCACAAATGCAGACAAGATTCTGTGTTGCACCTCTTGGAGGGGAAAGTTAGTCCTCAGGCCTTGGAAGAAGAAGCTCCAGGGCAGTGTTTCACTGGATGGCCACTGATTCATAGGAAGATGAGGTCGTCCTCTTCTCCCCTTTCCTGCCTGCCCTGGAAACCTGTCTGGGTTGCCCAGACTCTGGGCAACTCTGTGACTACTGCAGTCCCCCCAGCCTCAGGCCATGTCTGCAAAGCTGTTGCAGGAGCATCATCTGCAATGCTTCTACTGAGAAGACTTCCCCAGCCATGCATGGAGCAGGGTGCAGCTACCCTCTGGCAGCATGTAGTCATTTCCTGGAGTGAGAGCATGTTTACTTGAGGGTATATCTGCATGGGTTCACACAGAAGTGTATGGGTGTCCAGATGCCAGCTCTGGCTGTAGGAAAGTATGGGTGCAGTGCTGAGGTTGATCCCAATGTGCCCTAAGCAGTGACTAGAAGTGGTTTACATCCAGGCAGCACAGAGCTCAGGGGAGCTGGGCTGATCTGTAGCTGCTCTGTAGCCTGATGTACGCAACCTTTTCGTAGGAAGCCCAAACTGAGAGCTCACCCTCTGCCTTCACTGCAAAACCTTCACTTCTCTCTTGCCAGCCTGGAGAGCTTCAGGCCCTGGTTCTTATTTTCCATCTCACAGAGAACTTGTGTCTGCAGCAGCTGGCTTTTCATTATACCTAGCAGAAACCCTTAGAGCTGCAGGTATGAGAGATCAAACCCTAGTATTAAGTAGTCCATTTGGAAAACACTTAACAGTCAAAGGCAGCCCAAGTGTGCAAGTTCCCCCACCTCCTCACTTTATAGTTATCAGTGTTATCTTTATTTGCAGTTGGTTGGGTCAGACCTGCTATAACGGGAAACGTCACAAAGACAAGCAGAAGGAAACCGATAAAAATAGAAGATATGAGCAATCAGAAGCAAGTAGAACATTCTTTACAACCGATAACTGGAATTATCTTATATAATATTTCTATGGCATCCTGTTTCATTTTTACACGTTGTTATCACTATGCCAAACTCACTCCCTAATCTCCTTATCCAGCTGGAGCCATCAGCTATGCATGTGAAACCTCCACGAAGCCTTTCTCAAGAAATTGCTCAAGGGACCAGCAGAAATGCAATTGCTTTTCAGAGGAGGCTGTGAAAGGTCATGCTGCCTTTCACCAGTGAGGTGGGCAGGAGGCTGCTCCCTGAGACCAGACCAGTCCATGCAGCTGTCTCCATGGACATGTTCAAGCAGAGAAATGGTCCCAGTTAACTGCCTTCAAATGACAAGAAGCAAAGCCACATAACATACTGAAAAAGCCAAGCAAAGTACTTAATTCTTGGTAGTTCTAGGGCAGGGCTTGAAAGGAGAGTTGTTTCTAAAGCAAGCTTTCAACTGTACCCACAAATGTCCTTGAGATCAAAGGAAAGATGTATATAAATATTGGTGGAAAATGCACAGATGCTAAATCCAGAAGTGAACATTATGACCATCTGATCTGATTTAGCAGAAAGACAATGACTCTAAAGCCATACTTTCTTTAGGCGGGCCTAGAGCTTCTGTTTGGGCTACAGAGTGTTATTTTTCAGAGGCACACTCAAGCTGGCCAAAATATTTGCTCTGCTCAGTCCACAAAATCCATACACTGAACCAGGGGCCACTGATCTTCCAAGACCAAGAGCCAAGCAAAATAAAACATGACACTATAATGAAGGAGCACTTGCTTTAAAAAATGCTTAATTCAGCATTGGTCTGATGAGTGTGATAGTTTTACAACAGGTACACCACACAGCCCAAAACAGTTGACCTTCGCAGAAATACACTGATTTTGACTGATGTCCAGTAAATGGATTCTCAGTATATGATAATTCTGATTTTGTTTCTAGATGCAGTAGCTTTCATACCTTTCTACAAGAAAAGCATAGCTTGTTTCCCAGCTGTGAGTATTCATTCTAATTTAATTTTGAGGATCAGGGATTGATCGTCGGCTGCAGTTCAGCACAGCACACTGACCTGCTGGGGAGGTAATGCTCATTTGGCACAGCCTCTCAGCAGTCCCTCTTCTGCCTCCACCCACTGCAATATTTATTCTTCTCCAGGTTTCCCTCCAAACCACAACCTCTAGCCTTCAGACCTTCCTCCCTAGCCTCCCCCATGAGTCTGCAGGTAGAAAGGAGCATAACCCCTCTGCCTCAGCAGAAGGGATCCCTATCAGTGGAGGATCTAACCCATTGTTCCCAAAGCCTGAGCTCCGATTTCCTTTTTCCTTGTGACCTCCAGCTTCAAGTGGCAGGGTAATTTGTCAGGGGAACAGTTGATTCAGCAGCTGTTCTGGTTCACTGTTGTGCACATAAGCCTCAAGCCTGTGGTCTTTATTCAGGCTTAGGGACCTCCAATCTGATGGGGCTTTTTACCCTGGCAATATTTTCTCAAGCCTTTATTATTAGCTTCCCACCTAACAATGCAAAACAAATCTGGGAAAAGAGTGCAAACAATAATCTCATACCAACTCTGCACCTGCAGGTGAGATCCCTTCTCTGGGCTGCTCAAACCAAGCTCACCCCACAGGTGACTGCAGTTTCACTCTCAGCAGCCCAGCTTCTGGTGTCTCAGGGATGGATCTGACCCTGAGCCGCATGCAGAGAGCAGAGGACTAAAATATCAAAACCTCCCCATACTTGTATTTATTTTTCACCTTAATATGCAAGTGTTATGGTACAGGAATAGACAAACCAGCACACTTACCAGTTAGGCACCCTCTGCCAGACAAGGAGCCACAGATATTTACCCTCAGGCAGCCTGTGGCAGGTCTGACACCTAAAATTAACCCTCTGCTGTGCTTCTATTTATTTCCTCCCCTTTTTTAAAAGTGAGTTATCTCTCTGTAACAGCAACAGCCCAATAGTCTTTTCATCCAAATCCTGACCTTGAGAAAGGGATTGCAACAGAATAAAATGCAATTTGAATTAAAGCAAGCAGATAAGGGTCATACTGGTTCATGCTAATCCAAATTCCTGGTGGTGTTAGCTAGCTCACTGCAGAATACAGGCAATAGACAAGGTCTTCTTTATTTACAAGAAGTTATTTAATCCTATACATGCACTTTAAACAGTCTCTTCTGGATTTCTTTATGTGTGTGCTGCTCCTTATTTCTGTTCATAGAAGTCACTGAAATGCAGAAATTGCCAGGCCCTTGGAAGCTACCACCAGGCATCTCAAGGGCAGACTACCCCGGCTCAGATTTCTGACCTATTTTTCTCTCATTTTCCACATCCCTCCAGGGTAACATGACTTTGTCCACCCAGTCTATGTGAGGCAGCTCTCCTCCCTGGAGACCCCTCTGGCTAGGCTTGGGCAGGAGTAGAGGTAATGGTAATGTCTCTACTGATGGCAGTGCTGATATTGACAGCAGTGGGAACAGGATCTTGCCCTGATTTGGACTCACCAGGGTCAAAGAAAAAGGCATCACCCTATAGTATAGGGCATCACCACATTCCAGCATGTGGCTTGTGAGGGAAATTATCTGGTCTGGTCTGAAGAACAGTGTTACATGATGTAAACTGTTACCCTGTGGTCTGGTAGTGTGAAAAAATGAGCTAAACTATGGTGTGTGGTTGGCATTTTGTGGCACAGCATAACTGCAATAACAGCAGAGGCAATTGTTGGTCAAGTTAACTGGCAATGAATCTATCCAGTAGCGGTTCACAGGGGTCAGCAGTCATGCCAAAACCCTAGTCCTGCTTCCCAGCTCTCCCACTAAGACACCCAGGACCTGGGGTACCAGGGTCATCACAGCCACACAGATGGCACCATCCCTCCCTCCCTCCCTCCAGTGGAAAATGACTCAGGAGGTGCATTACCCTGTATCCAGATTCTCCTCTTTATTTATCCACTGAAGCAGCTGGCACTTTTGGGAATCTGCAGAGAATTAAGTAGTCTGTAAAATTTTAGAAGAGGAGAAAAGGAATGTTGCAACCTGATGTGTTTATCAGAAGTGTTTGTCGTTTTATTTCACATTAGAGTTTCCATTCAGTGAGGAGGGAAAGCCTGCACCTACTGCAGGGACCAGACTGGTGTGTACCAGTTGATGGCCAGCTGTGTGGGTGCATGCTCCTGGCCTGCTCTGAGAAAACATGTTAAACCCCAGTGCAGGTGGTTCAGGCTAACACATTTTATCTAGAAATCTTTAGGGGAGGGGGAAGAGGAAACAGGCAATTACAGTGGCAGGGACAACATGGGACAACCTGTCAAACTGCCTGGCCAGCTGCCATCATCTGTGGCCGTAACCAGGTGCCTCCTTAGATCATGGCCCTACACAAATACTTCTCCTCTGCTGGCACCTCCTTCTTCCATTTTTGGGACATTATGGGCAGATCCCACACAGCTGTTCCCAGCTGCCCAGCCTATGGTTTTAGAAATGTCCATCTCAAGGTCAATGTCTGAGAAGCTCATCACAGGGATGGTTCAGAAGTAGCACTCTGAAGATAACCACCCTGCCACAGCTGCATCTTTGCCAGTGGCTGAAGTCACAGGGCAGCAAACACAACTTCTCTTCCAATGTTGTTAGCCCTCTCCCTGCCCTCCTCTTCCACCTACTCTGATAGCTGACTGCAATCAGGAGTGAAACATGGGAGAAAATAAGGTCTTTGTGAAGTTTCATAGATATTTTCAGCACTCATCATAGATTATGTCAGCCTTCAGTGTCCCGCTGCACTTGGTTTTTCTGCTCCAGCTTGCCTCCTCCTGTGTGGAGGGCACCACTTATGCTCTGGTGTCACCAGCAACCAGCAGCCACTGCCGCGGGCTGGCTCAGGTTGTCCCAGGGTGATGTTGTCTCCAGCAAGAGCTCCTTAATGTGTAGCCTGTGGTGGAAACAGGATGTGAAGCACAGGATGGGAGTGGCAATTGTTTTTATTGCTGTCCTGAAGGTGATAATACTACTCAAATCGTCTTACCATGTGCTTGGACCGGAGTCAAAAACGTGAACCTCGGACCACAATAAATGTGAATCTTTTTTGCTTCACAGTTACAATTAAAGGGTAATGTCCAGAATTTTACTATCAGTAGGTGAGTCACAAGTGGCAAAACCTGGTGTGGCTCTGAGACAATCAACTCCTGAAGCAGTTACATCTGGGGACAGCCTGCACGTGAAATGAATCAAGTGATGAAGCACGGATGAGTCTGCAGTGCTTGGCAATATCTGTCTGAAGTGCATTCTGCTGGGAGAAGACAGGTCCCGGTGATGCTGGCTGCTACAACTGCCTCCTGGTGATGTGGGGTAGCAGCCGCACTCAGTGTTAGAAAATTAGATTTCCTGGCAAAAGGAGAGTCAGATAATGGTGGGAGAGCAGCAGAAGCTGTGGAGGTCTGCTGCACTAGAATACTGAGATAGCTAAATGCATTTTGAAGGATCAGCCAATAAATGTTGGAAAAGCTAGAAAAAAGGAAGAAAGAAACAAAGAGCCTAAACTTAACTGCCTGAGACTTTTGTCACTCATAATACAATGTCTAATAGCATCATTTTTGCCATCTGGCTCACACTGCATATCTCTCAGAAGGCAGAAGATCTTTTCTTTCATCTGATGTATTTAATGTGCAAGTAGCTATTCCGGGTTTGCCCCTATTGCTGAGGAGTATTGGGAAGATCTAAAGATCCTGTAGGAAAAAACAGTTAAGAAGGAGAAAGCCATGTGACTGCAGTGCAGCGCATGGGCATGGAGCAGAGACTTCTGAGCAGATGTGCCAGCACCATGCTGTTTCCACTTAGTCCCAGTATAGAATCAGGGCTGCAAAAGTGTTTTGCAAAACTAGTCAAGGATTCAGGTGAGCTTTTTCTCACACCTACACTTGAGCATGGGAAGAGAGAAACAGGTCAGCAGATAACCAGGACTAGCCCAAGGCCTGTTATTGCAACAGCAAAATGAAAGCTCTGGCTCATTTGCAGCCCCAGAAACTTGGGCAATGCAATTCATTACATGGTCTGACCTGTGCGAGAGGCGACGTGCGTTGCCTTGCGCTGGGGCCATTACCTGCAGCCCTCACCCTCAGCCTCTGCAAGTGAGTGCCCCTTCTCAGTCTCTTCTAGGAAACCAAGATAACTCAGCCAGCACCAAGAGGAAGCTGGAAGAAGGATGTGGCAGATTATCACTCTGCCCAACCAGGGTCCTAGGAAGGGATTTTCTGCATGAAATAGCTCAGTGTTCTAACAAATCTTTCCCAGCTCTTGCCTAACTCTGCAAACTCAACACATTTCTCCTCCAGCCATGGCTCCCCCAGTTCCCCTCAGAGCAGGTCTCCTGTCAGTGCTGCAGCAGCGTGCCAGCCTCCTGGGCATTGTGCCCCTGCCTCATGGGCAAGCTAGGCCCACTTCAGAGACACTCTGGGGGTCTCCAGCTAACAGCAACCCCCAGCAGGATTGCTGGGGAAGGGGTGCCTCTCAGCATCCCTGTCTTGGGGATGGCTCATTGCTGGAGAAAATGCCTGTCAGAGCATGACCTAGATTTTTTCTGAGGAAGTCACAAGGCTTAGCATGCAAGGAACCACACGGGGTTTGGGTGCTTAGTACCCAGCTGTCCCCGATGACCAGTGTGGTCTGTTTGCATGGCTCAGTCACGTGAACAACACTCTGTCACTCATCTTAGATCCAGACATTCCTTCATCCCACTTCCTCCAAGGTAGGCAGGTTGCCCTGGCTCAACAGGAAATATCACTTGAATACATGATCCACCTTATATCCCATGGGGGTGAGGGCATGGAAAACAAGCCAGCACGCTGCAGAGGAAAGTGTGCATGGGAAATGCTTCAAGTCTGAAGCTCATCTGGGCTTGTCCAGGCACTTCAGTAGCACAATAAATCTTCTGTTCCTGGCTCATTCCAACCCACAGGATTTTAAAGACATATCTGCCTGTCGTGGTCATGTCCTGCATGTGCTTCCAGGTGTCCTTGGTCCTGGAAGAGGGGAAGCATGGAGATTAGTTTAATTTCCAACAGCTCCTAAAACCCATGCAGGGCTTTGATTTTCACTATAGAGTTGGCAGCACTCTAAAATCCAACATTTGTGGAAAAAAAAAATTACTAAAATAGCCTTGCTGATGTGTATTGTTTCCTTATGTTATCTTTTTATAAAAAATGAGACTTCAGTAATAAGAGAATCTGATCCTCAGCTGATGTGCCTTGGCCAATGTCCTATAAAGCTGATAGAAACTTCTCAGCTTATTCTGGGGTCCATAAGCCTTCACTGAAAGACTGTCAGATTTACTTCTTCTGGCCCTGCTGTTATGTTCATGCTCCAAACCTGTTCCCTCATCCTTCATTCCTTTTTTAAAAAAAAGGTGCCACCTGGCACCTGCACAGACTTCCAGGGCTGTGGGTGGAGGAAGGAGGCTGTTACACTTAGGCAGGTGCTGGGTGCTTGTTCCTGGTCAAGGGACATGGTTGAGGTTGCATGCCTCTATCCACACTGCAATGGGATCCAGTCCTGTGACACACTCCCATAATTTCTGCCCTTCCCCTCTCCTGGACATGTACGTTACCCCAGCTCCTTCATTCTCATTATTGGGAATCATATCTGGATGCTTCCTCTGGGTGAGTGGGATCCTTGTCCTGCCTTGGGAAGCAGGAATCCTACATCTTTTGCCTTGGTATGACTGAGGCGGGAGTCCATCTTGTAGCACTTTTACTGTCATCAGGTTAGAGGCTGACACTAATCACAGTCATTAGAAAGCAAGCTCCTCTTGAGGGCTGCCTCTCCCCCTTCGAGTAGGAAGCTCCCCATAGAGTCCCAGGCAGTGAAGCAAATCCTGCCTTTGGTGTATGCTTGAGCCTGTGTTGTGCAGGTGATCAGATGGCCAACATCACCAAGGGGTTTGTTATAGGTGTTGATCCTTTCACATTTCCATTTGATTTTGTTTCCAAGAAAAAAAGACCATCAAATCTAGGGAAGAGGTGTGAAAAAAGGTGAGTTTTCCATCTTCACACTCCAAATCGGTGGGGATAGGAGCCACAAAGGAGCTATACTTGAAGGGGCAAAAGGACAAGGTATGAGGGTCACCCTTCCCTAGCCCTGACCACACTTCCTCTGAAACTGAAAACAAGACAGCAACTTCTAGTCTAGTGCTGGGTCTAACCTGACAAGCCCTGCAGAGAAGCTGGCTAATTAACCATGCTGTAGGGCCACGCTGACCCAGCCACACAGCTCCCTGGCCCTCTCTGGCATCTCTATCTGGCTCAGCGCTGTGTCCTGCTGCTCATTCACAGCCAGCCTGGGTCTCTGGCTCTGCCTGGTGCAAGGCCAGACAGAAAGGCCTGCTGGCATTTTGTGCCTACTTCTGGATTTTGGCTCTTAGAGGGATGGGGACTTTAAACGAGTAATACTCTTAGTGCCACATTTTGCTCCAAGAGCTGGAGGCTAGATGTAAAACAGCTCTGGCAGTCTGACAGCGGTGGGGGTTATACATGAATGGGGGAAGGTACATGAGGGAGTTTACCTAACCTCTCTTTACCCATCATTCGTGCTGCCTGGGAGTCCTCAGGTTTCCTTTCCTCTGATCAGTAGCTGCCTGCTGATTTTCTTCCTTTTTCTGTGTTTGTTAGCCAAAGGTGCAGCTTGCCTAACAAGCTGCTGATACTTTCAAAGCACTGCGTGTTATCCAGTAAAGATTAGACCTGTGAAAAAATTAGTAGTTTGAACTGAGTCCCACAGCAAGATTTATGAATCTGTCTGGCCATGATTTAATAGCAATAACTGCTGTCGCTTCCTGAAGGCAGACATACCCTGCTGTTGTGGGGCCCTGCTTTCACTCACCTTTAACTGTCCCCCTCCCTCTGTCCCCCTCCACTGAAGGAAAACCAGCTGACTTTAGCCTGAGTTCTCCTCCTCCCTCAGCTGCCTTCAGTTGTTCTGGTTTCACAAACTTATCCCATGCCAGCAGTCATCTGTGGCCCCCATGGCAAAGTATGAGTTAAATTAGAGATGTTGCAAGTCACAGCTGGTGTTATGTGTTGGTCTTGAAAGGGGACTTGGCTGTCAAGAGGTACAACTCGTGCTGTTTTGCCATGGAGAGGGTGTATGAATGGAATAAAACACCCATGCCCAGCTGGCAGAACAGAATATAAGAGGTTGGGGCAGGAGGATGCAAGATGAAAGATAACAAGGTTGCTTCATCCAGCATCCTCTTTCCTATTCCTGGCTACTTTCTTTCCCCATCCTTTCACCAGAAGGGTAAAGCAGGACAAGCAGGGATGTAGGTGTGCACTGAACAAGGAGAGACAACTGCATAGCCTCTTTCCTCTGGCGTGATGGGTGGCATCAGCCAAAAAGATCTGGGAGGCACTAGGACACTGATATTTTCTTTCCCACTTCTGAGAATCACTTTAAAAAGTGGTTTTAAAAATGACAGAGCTATGATATCAGAAATCACCCCAGGCCCACAACCTACTCTTACACAGGCTCTGTCCAGTGGCAAGCACCCTCCCAAAGCAGCCTTTATGGTTTATTTTGCTCAGTATTGAGGCAACTGAGTCCTCGTCCATGTTATTCTCATCCCCTACATGATAAGGGAACACATATGGCCACTTGCCTGGAGCCCCCATGTAGTAGGAGCCTCATAGACCCATAGTATCCTGTTACCACATTGCTTTGCTGACACTCCCTTATGCATAATGCGCCTGTGATTACTTGCTAGAGGCAAGAAGCAGAGGCCACTCCTCTCCTATGCTCCTTAAATAGTTAAATGCATTGGTCAGCTGGGAGCAAGCCTGACAGCTGAAAGAGGTGCTGCTCCCAGGACAGAGCCAGGTCTGCATGTAAGTAAGCTGTTTGATAGGTACAATATTTCATAGCTGTTATACTGCCTGGGGTGTCTGCAACTTCCTCTAAATAGTGATAAGTAGGCACTGGTTTAAATGTTCATTTCAATTTTTCCATTATTTTGAATGTATTTACTGGATCCCTTTTTTTTTTTTTTTTTTTTTTTTTTTTCCCCTAAAGTGTTGTTCTCTGAAAATTAGCTCTGTTTAACATTCAAGCTACCAGTAATTTAAAAAAAAAAAAATAGCTAGGTATGGCATTATACATGTAGCTCTGTGGGTGTTTTTATAATTCAGCATGTGAGCGTAGGGAGAGGACAAGTTTATACACATATATCTGTGTGCATGGATTTATGCCTACTTATGAGACAGACACTAGTGATGTGTATCTCTAGTTGATGTGTGTGGGACACACCTTTGCACACACAGAGAAAATGGTCAAAATAGAAAAACAATCCTTAGGTTGTGGAAAAGCAGTGGAGAGGGGAGTTGGTGGAAAGGGGAACAGTTCCATCATGGAAAAAAAGGCTGATTTCTAACCTGTGTATCTAAAATGATGATGAGGAAAAAGTAGCAATATAGATGTTGGAATCCTGGAGGAGTGCTGATGTGGCATCCCAGTATCTTTCCAGCATTGTCTGGGGGGGTGTGGGGGGTGAATGTGCCTGTATACACAGGCCTTACTTGTACAAAGCCATCTGAAGACTGTTCTCTCCTAGAGGCCTGGTGTGGCACAACGGCAGCCACCAATTCTTCTCCTAGCTGCCACTAAAGGCAGATCCTACCCTAGACTTCTTTCTCATTTTGGAGTGAACACTCAGGTTCTGCCTTTCAGTGGCGTTGCACTTGTGCTTGGACCCCACAGCCTGCTGGTTAAAATTCCTCAGTGTGCTGTGTGCCTGGCCTGAGGAAAATTAGGCAGCTGTTAAAGTTAACAGGCAATACTCTGCCCTTCCGGCTTGTTACGTCATTTGCATCAAGCCTCTTAGTACTGTTTTCTGGGGATTGGTACCTGTTGTGTTGTTTTTCTGTTTTATTTTGTATGAGAGGGACAATTGTTAGACAAGCATAAATGCATACTCTTCCCTCGCCATCCCCCCTCTCCCCCCATGTTTTCTGTACAGGCAAGATGTTAATGGAGCGAAGGAGCACATGGCACCGTGATACCCACACTTGCAGATATTGTAAGTGCCAGTCCAACATTTAACTAGTTTCGCTGTTCCAGAACAGAAAATACTATATTCCTTAGAAAGCAGTGTCTGAGGAACTGCGTATCAAAACACTGAGCTTTTGTTTTCAGTTTTAAAACCCCAACAATTTGTACACATTGCTAAAGGACCAGCTCCGCTCCAGTGGTGGCAGGAATTGGAGAGGTCATGCCAAGAAATTCCAAAAGGCAGCACGGAGCTGTGGCTCCCAACTGGAGATCATCTTCCTGAACGTGAGAAGGATGGTCCGTCTAGCTGCTGTCCTATCTCCAAGGGTCTGGAGAAGAGCTTGAGGTGACCCATAAAGCAATACAATGAGTGAAGAAGGTGGCCCTCAACAAAATGCAGGCAATGTAGGCACTGGAAGTAATAAACATGGGTAAAAGCATTCAAAGCTTAGCCTCACTTTTATATGATAGCAAATGAGCATAGTTGTGGCAACTGGGTACAGGATAGTCTAGGGGTGGGCAGAGGGTGGGTTGTCTGGGTTTTTTTGCAGTGAGATTGCAGAAAGTTAGGAACTCCATCTATCAAGAAGACTAAGGACCACTGGTGTATCTCTGAACTTTGGTCCTCTGCAATGTGTTGTAGCTTGTCATAGTCAATGACAATGACTAATGAGCCACAAAACCCAGATCAGCCAGTATAGCAGAATAGGCTGGAGAGGCAGAGAAGGGAAATGTAGGTTTGGGGAACAACAGAGAAAATCTTGTTCTAAGGAAGTCAATTTACTTTCCATTAATCTTTTTCAGAATAAAACTTTCACCTAGTATTCAGCCAAGCTATAGATCACTTTTTTTCAAGTTGTGCCCTCTGAAAGGGGAACACCAAGACAGATTTCGCTTCTGCGGAGTACTGTGATCACTGATTTTTATTGCAGCCAAGTAGATGTAGCCAGACTTGGCTGGGGCACAGAGAAGAGGAGTTTTGTAATCTACAGGCGGTTTACTTGTATCTGGCTTGGAATCTGGAAAGAATCTTGCCTTTCTATTTTTCTCTATAGACCAAAAAAACCTGGTTAGCTAAAACCTATACTCTACCTGAACCATGTGGTCCCATACACCTACTGTTGATGCAATTAATTATATTCCCTGGTGTTATCTCCATCTCCTGTGCTGTGGTTGTAAATCTCCTCACACCTCTGTGAATATATCCCATGTAAACTCTACACTTGACTCACGCAGCTGCCTGTTGTGGTTATTTGGCTATTAATAGATTCCAGGCAGACCAGTCACGACCCAGCCATCAGGGTAAACACATTCATTAAAAGGTAATAGTTGCAAGAAGGAGGAAACCTAACCAGGAATAGCTAACCTTAATCATCCAGGATGTTCAGGCAATTTCAGACACCCAATCGGCACTTCAGTGGTCCAGTGATGGGCTTATCCTAGCTGGACCAGAGAGGAAATGCCTGACTTCCCTGAGTCAGGTGTAGTGAACATCCCAGTGTGAGGCACAAGGAGGGAAGATAGAACATCTCCTGCCACCAGTGCCTGTAAGCAGGATGAGAAGGGGAAGGAGGCTGCCAGCTGGGGATGCCAGCTGCCCTGACCTGGGGTTCAGGCCACTATTTTTTCCAAGAGTAACCCTTGTTTTAATACTACCAAATGTCTCCAGGGTGACTAGAAGGCAGAGCTGCTCTGAGGGACCTTTCTCTAGGCTGCATCAGAAATTTTTCAGTGTTTTCTATTCTCTTATTCATACCTAGCTCTTTAAATGGTTTCTTGTATGAGATTTAAAGGGAGTGATCAAATCCTCAGGTATTTTAAATCACCAGAGCTCTTGTTGCAATATGTGGGACTACTGCCTCAGTTTGTATAGACCCTTTGCAATGGGAGAGCTACACAGATTAATCAGTGCTGCCTAAAAAGCAAGGAAAACTGCAACAGGGAAAGTGAATGACTTTAAATTAGCAAAAGTTGCATGTTTGGGATGAAACTTGGCTTCGATTTACAGCTCAGCAAGACGTTATAGGCAGATTTGCACAAGGCTTTTCTAAGATTATCACATGCTTGCCAAAGAAGGGGATTTCGGAGAACCAAAAATTATACATAGATTTGTATCAAAATTGGAAAATCACTGCTGCCAAAAGGAAAAGCTTATCTTTTTGGATGTGGGATTGGGAGATGGAGTCAAAATTTTTTATCTTGAGATTTTTCAGAATGGAAGGATTTCATGGTTTGCTTAGTGGCAATGATTTAAGTTCCTCTTGTGCTAAAAATTACTTTGGAAAAAGCTCATAGAGAAGACAACCTCAAAAAACATAATTTGGCAGAAGATAATGTCTCTCTCAAGTTTCTTTCTCAGCAAGATAACAAACTTACATCAGTTTGGGTTCATTTAGTTCCTTCCCACAGCCCTTTTTCAATTCAGCAGGTTTTTACTGTGGATGATTTAGTGTGAATGGCCCTTCCACTCAGGAGCCAGGGCTTTAATACCATTACTGTTCTCCTCTCCCCTTAACAGTGTTATTGTTTGAATTATACTGGTACCTAAGAATGAGTAACTGTTTCCATTGAGATAGTCGCTGGAATTGGCAGCTTTATTCCTGTGTCTTGATTTTGACGCTAGGTCACCAGCAAAACAAAGTCAGCCTAAGGGAGTAGTATGTGCCCGTGCATGTACATGCACGTCGTTCATGCAGAGAGCAACAGCTTTTGATTCTCTGAATTCTTGTGCTAACTTGCCACCAACTTTCACCATGGCTCCCTGCATGCAAGACATGCAGCTAGAAAGCTGAGTGCAGTTAGCTACACAGCAGAGGAGAGGAAACAGCGTGAAGGACCTGAACCAGAAGACACGAAAGGGCAGGTGTGCATTAACTAGCTAAGTTGGTTCTTTTGTTTTGCTTAGCTTTTGCAGACAGAGTGGAAGCGTAAGATGGCTTTCAGCAACCACACAAACAGCAGTTCAGTCTTGCCGAATTTACTCCACATGTTTGTGGAACAAAAGAAGAACCTTCGGTTCAATAATTTCAGCAACCCAGCCTTGGAGATGCAAGAGGAGATAATGGCCTCATTTTATATCCTCATCATCGTTGGGTTTTTTGGCTTTCTTCTCTTTGTCATGATGCTCAGCAATATTGTTTCCAGCAAGCCTGAAAACTACATTGACTATCTCTATTCTGGGAAGCTTAACCATCAGAGAAGCAAGGTGGAGCTTCCAGGAAAGGAGAGCAAAGACACTTTTTTTATCATCAACAGCACCGCCTTACTGGAGCTGCAAAGGCAGGATGGCAAAAACAACCATGGATCTGAGGTGCCAAGCACAGACACAGTCCTGAGGAATGTATGAAAATGGATTCTTTCTATTGTCATTCTGTTGTGCGTACAGAGCCTAAACAGGGATATTTTTCATTCGTGAAAGCAAGAAATGAGGAGCTGTGCCTGGACAAATGCAGACTGGTCTTGTGCAAGCTTCCCACATGCAGCTGTGAAGGTACCAGAGTGTAACCTGTGTTATTTCAGCCCCAGGCTGTTGGAGAAGAGGCTGGAAATCATGTCCTTGCTGGTCTAGCAATTTTATGACTGTTTCTACCATGTGTTTTTGTGGCTTGCCTCTTGGGAGAATGGAAGGCCTGCCTTTGCATGCTGTTGCTTCAAGCAGGGCCAGTACATTTCCAGCTGGAGCACTGTTGGTGTGCCTGCTTGCTGTTATTATTTATTCATTTATTTATTTGGGGGGTTGGAGCTGCCAGTGAGCCCACTGGGTGCACACCCTGCAAGCAGAAACCGCCACTACAGCCTCTGTGTTCGCCCTCACTGCCATGCTGGTCATACAGAGGTGGAGGCAAGCTGACCCATGCCCAGCCCTTCTGGAAGGAAGGTTATTTCAAGCGTCTGGAGGCACATCTCAGACTTGAACTTGTTAGCTCGCTTGGCAAGCTTGGTCTGCAGTGGGTTTTTGACAGTGGTCATGCATTTCTCAGCAGCTCTTTTCCTACATGTCAGCCTGTTACCAAAGTCCAGGACAATGAAGAGGGCCAAGACATCCTGACATCTCCTCAGGTTCCCTCCCAGGGCTCACCTGGACAACATTGGAGCTGACAAGCCACAGCTGTAGCCCCCAAGGTTGTGCCACCATTGAGTCGATAATCTCCAACAAATTCTTTCAGTGTTTACTGCTAACCCCCTCGTCATGAAAATCCACTGAGCCCTCAGCTGCTGCTGCTTCCTCAAGTGGTAGACAGCAAGCAGAGGGGTGCTGTGGTAGTTTTAGGGTGTCTTCTGCAGGCCACCTAGCCTCAGCAGACACAAGAAAGAGGGGTTTTCCCACCACATGGCTAAGGGGTGTTCAATCCATGTCATGTAGAGCCTTGGCATACAAGAGTCCAGGATGGGCAGCTGTGGAGAGGCAAACGTTGGCAGTGGGCTTCAGCTTGCTATACTTGGTCCATGCATTCACTGGAAAAAGCTCTGGAGCCTGCAAATCAAAATGGATGGAAACTGGTGGTGCAGATACTCCAAGATCTTTAAGACATTTTCTTACTGAAGCAAAATCCTATGAAAACCTATCAAATTGCATGCCTGTGGGATGGGTCTTGCTGGTGCCACTGAGCCTCCTTTATGTTGTTTTGTATGTTTGCTTTTTGTTACTGTTAGGAAAAAAAGTTCTCCACAATTTTGTACCCTAGGAAGCATTATTTCTTAACTTTTCTTAAACAGTGTTTTACTCTATCTGTAGCATCATGTTTTGATACTATGATCTCTTTCTTTTGTTTTTATGTATCCTTTTCTGCCATGATACAGTAGTATTATTGTGGGATTTTGCCAGTTTGGTCCAAGCCAACTGCCTGGAAATGATTTACTTCACGTGGGTTGTATCCTGGGAGTTTCCAGAGCCTGATCTTGTAAGACATATTCCAAGGCTGATATTCCAGCTGATAGCCAAGATGAAATCCACACCACTCTCTTGGCTTTCCACGCTGCTTCTTTGAATTCCAGAGATTCAGCTTTCCAACACAGACATCTCCTTTTTTGGACAGGTACATATTCCCCAGACACTGTCTCCAGCAGAGGCCAATTAGGCAGTTGAGTTAGTTTTGGACTCCATTGCCTTTGGCTTCATTACCGTGTCTGGTTTAATAACTATGCGGTTTGAGCCAGGATCCACTGTTTATGCTCACTGCTCCTGACTGCATTCAGTAGCCATGCTTCCATTGCTTCAGCTCAGCTATTCAGATCTGAAAAATGAGAGGTGTTTTAGATAAAACATTTGCAGTTTCAAGTTTGTTCCTTCTGCCCAGCATGGGTGTTTTCCAGAAGGTGGTGGGTATGACTGTCCATTTTGGAAAAGGATCAATTTCTGCCCAGTGCCAGCATTGAGAAGAGACTTTAGTCTGACTTCTAGCAGTAGTGACAATTGCTCCTGCTTTGTAGACCCAGTTTATCATTTTTTCCAGTCATGCAAATGTGTCAGGAAGCAGAGTCAAATTGCTCTTTCTATCATGAGTGTTAGATACAGGTTTCAGACAACCATCACCCATGCCAGGTTCTGTGCAGTGAAATTTCACCTCCTGCTGCAGTGGCTGCTGCTTTTCTGATACAAGGGAAGCACCAGGCTGGAGGGTGTACTCCACAGCCATGGGAAGTGCTCTTTGCCTCTCTGCAAACCAAGCTTCTGAAAACTAATTCACTGATGATGTATGACAGAAGTCTACTGATATCCTCTTTGGTGTCCCCTTGGGGACAAGCCCATTACTGCTCACACCCTTACAGGTAAGCAGCTCTTGCTGGCAGTCGGGTGGGGATGAGGTGAGCCCTCCCTCTCCCTGTGTTCACACTGCAGCTGGGGCTCTACATCCTGTATTGAGAGCTAAAGTCAGACCTCTACGACTCAGGTAATGGAGCTAATGGCTCTGTCCCCTTCCCAGACTCAGGCACACCCCTCAGCAATATGCCAACCCCTTGGCCTTGAAGCTTTCCCTTATGTTTTTCCTTCCCCACCTCAGGGACACCCATACGTGTCTACATATGCTTTCAACAACATCTGATGAAAAGCTTGAACTCCTAAAGATGTCCCATTCATACAGAGTCTAGGCAATAGATAGCCAAGTATTTCTACCTGAAATAGTGGCTGTGGTTAGGCAGAAGCTGTGACTGTGATGCTACCAAGGGAATGGCTGATAAGCTCAATGTTGGCAGAGAGCCCCTAATATTGGCAACCAAATTTCATCAGTTTTCACAAGGTGGTCTTTGGGGGGAAATGCCAGCAGTTGTACTAGCTCCATTCTGAGAAGTTTATGGTTCTTACTTACATATTGGCTTAATTTATTTTCTGAAGTTTACACCTTTTTCTGTTTCCATCCTGAGGCCATCTGATTTTGGTGAGTGCTTCTCTTATTGGTTCCATTGTGGATCACGAGCTAAAATTACACACTTTTGGAAAGTCTCATTTGACACCAGAAATACTATTTAGCATGGGACTTCAGCTAGTGTTCAGGACTTCATCAGACAGCTAGGAGGGAAAGTAGAGTATTTAAATTGGGTATGGTATTTGTTAGAAAAAGGATTCTAATTTTTCTTACTCCATATAAGACTGGAAGAGAACCAAATTCCCTGTAGAATAATGTTTTCAAGTGTTGGTTTTGGAAAAAAAAAATAATTCAAACTTACAAAAATTTTAGATAAAAATAAAATGTTAAATTTCAAAATTAGCAACTTAATTTTATCTGCTACGTGTAATATAATACAGCAGTAAAAGCATTCACTGGTTGCCCAACATCATGCATACTCTTTATGTGTATTTCATTATGTTCTGTATTTCATTATGGTTTTATCTGGCATTTTAAAATAAAGGGTTTGTGATGATTTTTAGCTTGCGTATAGAATGTGGTGACTGGTAACCTAATAACATAATTACTACTGAAATGAGTAATTGGTATGTAACTGATAATTGGTATCCTAATTGCTTCATTAATAGGGACTTTGTTCATGGTAATTGGTAAATTTGTTATTTAGCTAAAAGTGGTACAATAGAATTTGGTGAAGCACCATAAAAGTGCATGGGGTGTGTGTGTGTGTCACTGCTCAGCCCCGACTTGTGTACACAGGCAGTGATGGAGGAGCTGGTAGCAGGCCTGGGCTAGACCTCCCACCTCCTTCCCAGGGGGAACATGAGGCCACTAAGCCTGGGCATCCCTGTGAAACGCTCTCTGTGCTACTGAGCCCACCGTCCCACACCCACAGACAGCCTGGGGGGCAGGAACCACCCACAGCCAGTGCCCTGCATGTGGGCTGCGGGGTTGCAATGGCTGAGTGCGCTGGGGGCGGTGGAAAAAGACAAGTGGTCCCAGCGCTGATGCCCAAACCCCATCCTTCAGGGCACTGCCTTACTGCCAGGGGCAGGTCTTGCTGGTAGGTCAGCAGGGCGAGAGCAGACTCTGGTGCAGTGACTGAAGGGTAAGAGAGCAATCGAAAGTGCCTTCTCCCAGATCCCAAGCGCACTTGTGGGGCAGGGCCTACGCCCAGAAATTTTGCACTGTGTGGCCTTGATAGGGAATCTCAGAAGTCTAAAATGACAAAGTTTGGAAAGGTCCCTGCCCCAATGTGCTCACTGGCTGTGTAGACATGTGGTGGGAGGGAAAAGAAGCAAAAAGTAACACAGCAGCCTAATGGTAGCACAGGAAATAAAATACGTATTTTTGCATCTCAGTCCACTGCCTTATGTCTGCTGCTCAAGTTTTTTAAACGATGTTGAGATGCTGGGACCATGAATAATAGTTTTTAAAGCAGGTTAACAGGTGGGTTTATGCCCTATGTGTATGGGACAGAAGAGAATACACTTCTCAAGTAGGTATTCTGAAAAGGCTATGAAAGCAGTCCATCCCTCCCATCTGTCTACATATCAGCTGCATCACCATTGGTAATTTCGTAACCAGTTAGTCTCAGACCAGTTCATGGGGGTTTAAGGAGACAGGGCCATCCAGAGACGCAGGCACAGTGATGCTACCTGACAGCATAATAGCATCACCATGTCCTTCTGGGATAGCGCCACAATACAGTAACACAGACCTTGTCTGTGCCTAAGGCCTCAGAATCAGAAAGGCTGGTTTGCACCTCCTTCATCCACCTTGCAAAGTCCCTTCATCGGCACATGAAAGCACAGACAAGTGCTCAGCCTAAGGAACCAGGCTGTCTTTGTCACTCTGCATTTGCCTTGATGTTGCAAAACGACAAAAGCCTGGAGTGATAGAGCAACGGTTTCAGGTCTGTTCACTATAGGGGGTCCAAAGTGATGAACATCAAGCCTGATTTTCCTGAGCAGCCCCAGTGGTACCTACATGGGTGGGCCAGTTCAGAAGAGGACTGTGCTTTTGAAGCGCATCTCCTGACTGCTGCTGCTGTGCTTTGTGTTGCCTCATGGAGCCGTCTGAGAGCACACAAATGAACTGGGCACCACAGCTTGCAGCCTGTGAGCAGCTTGTGGGGGATGGCAGCACAGAGCTGCTGCTCACCACTAGTGACAGGGGCAGGTCTGAGAAGGAGAAGACAGGCAGTGTTAGAGCCATCCTTAGCCTGGCACAGCCAGGAGGCCTCAGGGACAAGCCTGGAGAGGCAGGAGAGAATGGGGAAGGAGAGGGGAAGCCCTACCTCACTTCTGTACCCAGGGACACTGCCTGGATGTTGTTCCCCTGCCTTGTTTCCTACTGGCGTCCATTCACAATCAGAAGGTAACTTGAAAATAAGAGTACCAAAAGCAGCATGCTCTTTTTGTGTCTATCATTTCCATCTCATGCACAATTAAGTAAATCCTTTCTGGAGAGCAGACAAGGAAAAACCACCTTCAATTTAGCTAACAGGAAATATGATTTGCAGTTCCAGTGGGTGTCTTGGGTGGGATGCTTGTCACAGGCACCTCTTGATAGTTGTTTCGACACTTTACATCCAGTTCTTGAACAGTGAGGTCTCTAAATCAGCATTTTGGGGGACCTCGGGAACTAATCAGGCCTCTAAATCTGAACTTTTCAAAACTAATAAGCACCCAATAACTCCAGTAGGACTACTCATGTCAGTATACCATTATGCTCCTGTTATACATTTATTAAGGACAAAAGATAACAAAAAGAGAAAGGTATACCACAGTGTGAAATAGTAATAGAGATGAGTCAATATTATTTCATGTTGTATTCTCATATGAATAGGTATTGCATATTCAAGAATTTTTTTTCATGTGTGTACAGTCTGAATCTGCCATAATTTTGCATCTGGCTAACAAACCATATAGGCTTCATTCTGGGGCTATACCCTTCTTATATCAAATTTTCAGACTTCTGTTCTCCACTTGATGATGCTAACATGGTGTGCCCCATCACTCATCTGCCTCAGCAAGGAGAACATCCAAACAGCTGAGTTAGACCCAGCTGGCCATGTTAATTTTCAGACATTTTTTGACTTCACAGTTTTCCACTGTGTTAGGGGGAAGGAAAACTAATCCAGAGGGGATAACGCAGACCGTGGGGTGTCTCAGTTTCAGAGGTGGGCAAGGATGCATGCCATCATCAGAGACTGACACATTTGTGCGTTCAGCTCCATCTGGCAGGCTGATGATGCTGCCAGCATTCACTCCCAGCCTTGTAGGTACAGCTAAGTGTGAGCAGTTTAACAGTCTTGTACTAACAAGCTTGTTCCTGCAGTAAAATTCTGCATGTGCATCTGCAGGAAGGAGACACAGCTAAAAAAACCAAATGGGTCAAAATAATCTTCATTTTCTGCTGCTCCACAGCTTTCCCCAGCTAAACACTTGCCGCTGTTGGTTTGCCTGTGCACACATGCACATGTGCACACATATGCGCACACACACATGCACATGTGCACACACACACATCTTCCCCTGGCTGTTTCAATCTCCCTGGGCCAGCTGCAGCCCCACTTTGCCACATGCTCCTGTGCCCCTGTTTTACTTGCCATGACAGCAGGGTCGTACCAGTCCAGCCTTCTGCTCTGACCTTCATTTCAGCCTGTGTGTTCATATAAGACCACACGAGAAATTTTCTTTTTCCCCCATAATCCCTTCTGTTTCTCTTAAGGTGTTGCTCAGCCTTGGAGGGGGTGATGGCATTGGTGCTGGGCTCAATGCAGATCCCTCAGGGGTTTGTCAGTAGGGCCAGCACAAAATGGAGGACTGGTTGAACAAAGTAGGAACCTAAGAGGACTCTAGAAACCAAATTACTCCTAAAAATGCCTCACCTCAAAGTGATGTCTGAGGCATCACTTATTTCTTTCCCCTCCAAGGCCTGGAACTGGGCAGGTTTAGCATGATGGACCTTGCACAGGCTGCTGTGCTGTGCTCTGTGGGGGTCCAGAGGTCCTCCTTCCCCCCATAACAAGACAACCAGGGTTCAAGCCCCCTCCTCCACCTGGGAGGATTTCAAGGCCACATCTTCCATGAGGCAACATGCTTGGCAGGGAGAGAGGGAATGGTTTCTACCACTGGTCTCAAAGCTCAGGCACTGGCTCACTCTCCATGCTGACTTTGGGCAGCTCTTTCCTCCACATGTCCATCCCCCTGGACCCCTTTTGGCGGTGCCTGGCTGGCCCACAGATGTACACAGAGCCCAAGCACTCACCCAGTGCTGTGAGAGAAGGAACTACGATGTTCAAGATGAGCAACGCCCCAATGCCAGAAGCCGCTAGCTGCACAGCTGCAGCCTTCCCATCCTGATGGGACCATTGTTTTCTAAGATGCCTTTGGATCAGCCACCTGAAGCCCCTGCTGATGCTGTTTTGGTTGAGTGACACCAGGACAACAGGTGCATTGTGAACTCTGCAAGCATCCTTCATGAGCCCTGAGACATCAACACGCAGCGCTTCGCAAATCTGCTCCTCAGGCACGTAATTTGATGCTGCTTCAAAGAGGCAGTGCCTGCAGTATTTAAGAGCTCTGAGGATACTGCAGCTTAATGGTTTCAAAGCCATTTTTGTAGGGGAAACAGATATTCCAGAAAGTCTTAAAACAGGAGAAAAACTATCCAAGGAGGCCAGACCGTGCTGGCTGGTATGGATGCTTGTTCATGCTGGCAACAACCAAGGGCAATAGCAAACTGCTATTAAGAAGTGATCTGCCCATCCAGTAGCAAAATGGTATCTTTCAGGAGTTGTGTGAATCTCTGACCATGTCCTGTGGGAAGTGCGTAATTGTGATGAGGGATAAAAATGAGCTGATGTGTGTTGGGGAAAAAGGTGGTAAGGAGCCAGAGACGGGAACTCTGCCGTTCCACCAGAAATCTACATGTCCAGCATTGAGTGTTGCCCTAGAGTTGCTAGAGCCAATAGCCATGAGCTCCTTGTGCCTTTTTCTTAGGCATCTCTACCCTATGGACATTGCCTGGTTTTCTTTGAAATAGTTTATTATAAACAGGAAGGACTTTGCCCTGAGGTCTATTGAGAGGACCCACTCCTCTAGGATATCCTCTTCAGTGACTCATTTGTTAAAGGAATAGAGAAGATGACCCCAAACAAATGGAAGGTAGCGATTAACAGAGTGAAGAGATCGGAGAACTACTACCTTGACACACCTTCTTAAATAGTTCTTCCTGCAAGTCAGGCTTCAAATGTGATTTGATTGGTGTTGAATGAGTTACCCTGCTCCAGCCCTGCCAAGCTCTTTCCTTCAAATAGTGTAAACCAAAAAACCCACAGGTTAATAGCATTAATAAAAGAGATAATTTTAAATCCAAACGTTTCACTTTAGGTGTATTCCATGACAAGGTTCATATGCACAATACTTGCACTGAGAAGGGACAGTTAATTTGCCTTATCACAAAAATGGGCCAAAGTGTGCCTAAGATCCAGTTTAGCCAGCCTTCTGCACAAATTCCTCCGTTATAGGAGTCATGAGACCATGCCTCAGATGTAAATGCCCTCAATTTCCAGAAAGACTGGGCTGCAAAATGAATTCTGTAGGTCAAGCCTGTCTTTGACCCCAGTAGGAGATCTGCTCTTGAGCAACGAATATGCTAGACCGTGACTCACACCAGAGTCCACAGCTTAAAGAAGTCTGAAGAATTTAATGAGACTTTCCCATCATATTCACATTAAAATCTGATATCAGCTCAGTAGTTCATTATACTGAGTACCTTGCTTCCAACAGTGGTCTACAATAAACATTTCAGTGACAGGTAAAAGGAATCTTTCTAAAAGGGAAGCCCCTTTCTGAGTCCTAACAATTAGTAGTTGGTTCAGGCTTTAAAGCATGAAGAGTTTAGTCTCTCAGGATAAAATACGGCACTCATAAGTGGAGATTTTCTTTAACCATGACATTGATTACTGAGATATAATGATTTTTCATGGAATTGAGTTCAAAAGATTATTTATGGGTGATGCAAAGTACTATATCTCAACAGCAGTTTTTTCAGTTTCACTGAACACTTTCCTGGGTTTTTGAGAGTGGCTCCCAATTTACATTCTCTGTGTTGCTCATTACTGGGTATATGTTTATTGTGTACTTCCTAGAGAACTAAGACCATAAAAATATAAATAAGTTATGAGACAATTTGCAGGTTCACTAAAACATCTCAATACGCTGAGGCAGATCTGTGCAGTTTTTCTCCTGAGTGTGGAAACCATCTAAATGAGCATTGTAATTTGGTGTGGCAGAGACAGCTAAAAAGGGAGTCTCACCTACCTACCTTCAGAAGAATCCATGCATGTAATTTTCTAGAGCTGTGAATATACAAATAACTATCTTTTCTCAGCTTCATAATCATCAGCAAAAATCTGCTCATTTTCTACAAATATGGATGTAGCAGAGACTGGAAAATTAGGTGCTTCAAATGCAAGAAAGAAACAGTGGGGGAAAAAGGGGAGACTGAAGAGGGGCAGGAATGTTTTTATTGTCCTGGTATCAGGGCCCTGAACATAATTTCACATTGGCTTGAAGCAGCAATTGCTCCACTAAATATCGATGAATATGAAGTGGTGTGAAATCAAGCATGAGGAAAGAAATAGGTCTGCTGTCTCTTTACCACAAGGGTAGGCAGTAATTGCATAGTAGCTTAGTTTTCTTAAGAAACAAATGATGCACATCCCATTTTCCCAATGACTGTTTACCTTCACCCGATGACACTGCACTATACTACCGGGGAGAAGTAACAGTGCACTATAATCAAATCAGCACAAACCGCATGACTTCATTGCTGTGTTCTGGATTCACGTGAAGAAGAACGAGACCAAACCTGAATGGAGCAGAGTCCTGGACTGCTGCCTCACTGCAGCTCAGCCTTACCAGTCTCTGCTGCCATGGCTTACGCAGATGCAGGTTTAGGGCTGGACTGCAACACTTCTTCATTGGTAGGGTGTGTCTTCTGCCATCTGTAATTCGCAGTGGAATCCATGGAACCAGGCACAGAATCACCTGCTTTCCATCCATTTTAGCAACAAGGAAGTATTTGTGTCACAGGAATTTATCAATCTTTCCTGTTCTGTATTCTTTGCTAAAACGAGGGTGACGCCTCCATGAAGGGTTTCATGGAAACAAGCATGAGGAAAGAGGAATGGTTTGGTGCCACGTCTCCCAGAGAGCGAGGGAGAAATCCCTTTCTTGTAAAGGGCTGGGAAAGCCATGATAAACACCTTCACTCTTCCCAGCCTCCAACTGGGAGGCTGAGGGCTGTCAAAACTTTTCTACCCAGTCCTATTTAATGTGTGTGGAAACCCATTGGGCAGGAAAAAGAGCTTGAGTCTGAAATCAAATGAACTTTGGTATTTTATATAAAATCCTCTGAGATGAGTCCTCTTCTTTCTTCCTCCCTCCCCTTTGCTGCTGCATAAGGGTAATTACAACTCATGTTTTCTACAAAACGTTGTAACCCTTTGTACCGAAGAAAAATATTATGGCTCATACAGTTCTGACTCAACTGGTAATTTAGGATGACAAGCAATTCCTTTAACATATGACTAAACAAGCTAGGAGGATGTTACCAAATAGCAGACACCTTATTCAAGAGCACTTGAAATAGCACACATGAGTCTAATATCTTCTTGGTAGGCTTTTAAATACCTATTATTTTATTAGGTTTGCTAGCAATAGCTCTTGTAGTGAGGCTCAGTACACTTGACCATTGAAGGATGTAAAAACAAATCTCTTTGCTCCCACTCACGACTCTGTGACTGAAATGTGCCACTAGAATAAAATGATTAAAGTATCTTTGCATAAAAAGGAGAGGCAGATGCAAATGCATATGTTGATGAAGAAGCTTGTCAGATGTCCCTCTGCTCGAAGCTAGCTGGAATGCAAATCACCTGAATTTTCATGATGTCTCATTGACTAATTAAATCTAAATGCTTTCCCAAGCCTCATCTTCATGGAAAAAACCCACCTCTTTTCCTCCAGCACATGAAGCAGGCCTGTAATGACTGGCTCAACATCTTTTTCCCCTATTTTCAAGTCCTCCATCTAATAGCATGCTGCAATCCCAGGGTACAAGCCAGGGATGTAATGACGGGACACAAGGTGTGAGCTCTTTGGCTGAGCAGGTAGAGTGGGGACCATTCTGTGTCATGCCTGAGAACTGGGAGAAGGCTGGCCAGGTAGTGGAAAGGCAACCACCATCGCCCAAAGCCCAGCTTCTGTCTCTGTGAACTTGTTCCTTGACATTTCCTTCTGCAGTGACCATGTGGAGGAGATATGGAGAGAAATGCACAGAGGAAAGAAGGAGGGACACAGGAACAATGTTCTATGCAACAAATGCAAAATAAGAAAACTGTTTTAGAAAATAAATATATGTAAGGCCCCATTTATATGACTCAAACTGCACTTAACTGTCAGCATCTGGCATTTCTTGTTGGCTAGCTCTAAACCTCCTCAAATCGATGAGAAACACTAAGCCAGGAAATTAGCCTGAGCTTAGGCCAGAGGAATATGAGTCACAGCAAATCAAAAGGGCCATAGGACTGGGAAAGTGCCACACCATCAGAATCTGAGGCACTGGAGAGCAAAACCAACCAATATGAGGAAGTCCAAGGGAAAAAAGAGACTAATAAGAAAGGATAGTCACCCATGCTGTGTTTCTAGTGATCAGCAGGAAGCAGCTATATACATTCTCTCCTCTGTGACAGCCATCTCAAGAGCCTTCGGATAGACTGGAAACAGTCTCGTGGTGAAGTAGCCTTTGATGCTGGTACACACAGACATATTCAATAGCTCTCTCATCAAATTCAACGTGGGATAAATCGATGCCATATGGAGATACACATGAATACATGCCTAATCACTTCTTTTTGCCCAAACAAACTTTTTCTCTACAGGAAAATATGAGGAGTCCATTGCTATGGGGATAAGTGTTCTGGCAACTACCAGCTATTTCTGTTATCAGCTGGAGAGGGGCCAGCTGGTACTGTGATTATCCCTGAGATTGGTACACACATATGCTGATCAAGGTCCAGCTAAGCCTAGATGATATGCTAGGATTGCTCCAGTAGCCAAGACAAACCAGCTTCAAAAACCAAAGCCACACTGTGGAGTGATGTGGGTTGTGTGTAAACATCCAGCCACCTCCAAGTCCCCAGACCAGGTAGTCACTTACTGTCCGCCTATCTGAAAATTGCTTTTGGCACATGTCCGGGGCGGAAACATCAACTCAGGTTTTAGAAATTTTACCTGATCTCTCTTCACATACTCACGTGGGTTGTACATTTGTTTGTTTTCCACATGATCAGGAGCATGTCAGACACAAGACTGTCACAGGGTAGTCAACTCCTTCATTTAAGGTCTATCAGCCTCTTACTAAACTTGACTCGAAGGCTGAGGTTAATACATAGTTAATAAATAGGGAGAGGATACAACAGGCTAACGAAACTTTGGAAGAAATGTTTCAGACTGTGAAGAACTGGTGAAGGCTGAAACAAGTGGGGTTTGTTTCAGCTTATTCTACTGGTTTCTCCAATGACACAGCTGGAAAGGGGGCTTTGAGAATGTTCCGCAGTGTTCCTCTTTGGCCAGTGCTGAGGCCAGGGGTTGACAGTCTCCAGGTAGGCAGAGATGCTGACTGAGTGTCACAGGTTAGAGCTGGGATCAAGGAGAACTGTGAAGGACTCTACCCCCAGACAGAACATTTGCAGGACCTTTACTGAGAAGAGCAGGAAAAACAGCTGGAATTGCTGAGCCCCAAGAGGAAAACTGAGGAAGGAAATGTTGGAAATAGTTGTTTGCATGTGAGGCTCTTAGAAGAGGTGAAAAATACTTAGCTCCTTGACTTGCAGCAAAATGGCTAGAGAGCACTCTCTCCTGTTCAGGGGCGCTGCTCAGGGAGCTCTGCCTTCCTCCAGCACCAGTGCTGTTGAGTTTCTGGTAAAAGCCTCATGGCCTTCAGACTGAAAGCGTTCAGTGATACTAAAACCAAGCTGAGTTCATTTCAGCCAAAGTCAAAAATGAATAACGAGAAAACAGTCCCGTTTAATGCTCCTTCACTTATTTTTCACTTTAAGGACCATAGATATCCCACAGCCACTGAGCTCCTTCGAGCTGGAAGAGTCCTATTCCAACAGCCACTTAAATCGTCTCAGAACCTGTGAGAGATTTTTTTCCCTTAAAATCCCAATGGCTCCTTCCTTTATTAATACACAAAGATTTTGGCTTTCTTTTGAAAACAAATGGCCTTTATATAAGTAAAAGAAAGCTTAAAGGTACAAACACTAGAAGTTTCAAAACCAGTAATCATTTCCTCAGTCTTCAACACTTGGCACTGGTGACAGTGACAACATCCAACAGTGTAAGACCTGTGCAAGTGAGACACTGAGTAAGATTAAGCTGCCCATCTATATAACATGAATCTTCTTTTTGAAAAGAGTGATTTTATGCAACAGGGGAGAAGGAAAGGCTCTGTAGCTCTGTAGGCACCAGAAGAGTGTGACCTGGCTTGCTTTCTGGGATGGAAACATCTACAAGAGGATTCTGCGTAGATCCCCTGTCATCTAACAAGCTGCACACTCATACGCACTGAGCATGTCAAGGCTCTATCCTTGCTGCCTACTCTCACTGGCAGAAACTCGATCAAATTGAATTCTCTATTCCTTTTTTAAACTTGCCAGGACTAATTGTATAAGCAACTTTTCTTTCAGTAAAAAAACAGACTCCGAGGTCCCCAGCTGGTTTCTAACAAGAAACTGAAAATCTGAGCTGCTGTCTCCCCCCAGTGTCAGCATATTTTCTAGTACAAGGCTGCAACTGTGGCACATAGGATGCCCAGGGATAAAAAAAAACCTGCTGTAACCCATGCGGTAATAGCATAGATCAAAACTCTACCCTGGTATGTCAGAGAACAGAGATTGGTTCAGCTTTGGGGATGGATAAGATCTCTTCTTATTTTGGAAATCACAAACTTAAGGGGTTATCTATGCTGTAGTACTACTCCAAAGTTAAGGAAGAAAGCAGCCAGTTTGGACCAGACTTGCAGTCTTACACATACAAAGGTTTTCTGGTTTCGCTGTAGAGGCAAAAAAGGTGGTGAAGTGGAGGACTTCTGAGGAGACTTCTCACAGTTGCTTTCTCTCCCATTCAAGCCAGGAACAAAAAAGAGGCTCCTTGTGTTAATTCCCTTCTTGCACATGTTTGGCAGTGTGATTGCCAGTCTTGATTGCTTTGGGTGCTAAATGGTGCCCAGCTGGTGCCCAATTGCTTTGATGCTAAATGACTTGCTTTAAAGTCAGATTGTGTACCTCTAATTTTGTTTACAGACCAACTGTATTAAGGTAGAGAGTACCTCTGCTTTCAGTCTAAAAAAAAAACAAACAAAAAAAAGGTCGTTATTACTATTGGTCTAAAAAAAAAATCTACTCTTGGTTGAGAGTCTAAAAAAATCTAGAGTGGGGCCAATATTCAAAGGCAACTGGCGACTGCACAGAGCAAAGACACTGCTTACTTTGAAACTGGTGGACACTACACAGGCCTGACACTTTCCTGTTAAGGCTTGGGCGTGTGGCTTAGCTAAAGTACCTTGGTGCGTTTCCCTCTATAGCTGTTTAATGGAGGTGGTTAGCAGAGCCTGTTCTTGCTGAACACCACAGAGCCACTTCATTAAATAACCATTCCGTTCCACCTTTGCAGATGACTGCTGAGACTGTAGAGAGAAACTGCTGTTTTACAATGGCACTGAGAATTCCCTAGACTGGCAGTCCTGAGGCTGCCGTAGCAAGGATATGGCTCTATCCCGGGAATGGGTTTCTGCAGTACTTGTATTCCTCAGTCACCAAGGTGACCGCATGAACAGCAAGATTTTAAAAATCACTGCAGGTCTCGGTGAGTAACTCCACCAGAGCGAGAGCTCTCTGAGCATCAGCCGTATCAGCTGCACACAAGCTTACGTCAGGTAGAGCCTGCGAGATGGGCTCTGCAGCAGCTGTGCTGGTGGGACCACAGCAGGCACCTCAGCCCGCAGCTGCAGGGAGAGGGCAGGAGCGAGCCATCCCAGAGGCCTCCCACATCCTGTTGGACTCCCAAGGCTTCTCCAAAAGCCCTCCACCTCTCTCCTAATCCCCCCCAACACCCCCACCCCACTGTCCAATCTCAGTTTCACCTTAACGGCCAGAAGTAACAAGGATCTAGGAAGTGCTTTATAAGGGAAACGTGAAGGGAAACGTGAAGGCAAACGTACCTTTTGGCACTGCTACACATGCCTAAGCATTTATTTCTGTGAAAAAAATCTATTCTGTTGATTGACCTACCATGACCAAGTTAGCTTATCCTCCCGGATTTGATGTTATTGCACATGCAGGAACAGCAAGAAAGGGTAATGAAAACCTACTCTGCTTCGTAGGTTGAGTAGTAAACAGAGCCATATACAGTTCTCAGATACTGTGCGTAGCAATATAATAAACCTCCTAGCATGAAACATCCAGTGATATGCATTAATCAAAGGAAATCCTAGGTGCATAAAGTGGTTTGAGAAAGACCTGCCCAGAAAAGCTCCTTTCTTTCTTCATCTGGATTCAACAAAGGGCTCACAAGTCTCAGATGTACGCCCTTGCAGGAAGCAGTTGCTCTGAAGAAGCTGCACAGAGCCCTCCCCATTTTCTTCTGTCTGTCCATGAACCTTGTACACACCCATGATGGATTCAGAATGTTTTTCCCTTTAAAACCAGCCACCTTCTTGCAGCTAATCTTTAAAAACTGCCTCCCCTGCAGCTCTGACTGTAACATCTGAGTAAGCAGCAACCAAGGCCATTACATTTTTTTTTACAAAGGATTTTTTATTGCATAGAGGCTTAGATATTTTGCTGTACGTATAAAAATTTGAGATACAGTTTAAGTGAATGTTACTCTTGAGGGTTTTATTCCTTTGACACATCCTTCATCTACAGGAAGGCTTCGTTCTCCCAGGAAAGGAATCCAATGCAAGCTGCCAAGTGTCAGAAAATCTGCAGGGTGGGGAAACAGCAGTGAGAACAGCAGGCATGATATGCTGGCAGCACATGGGCTAAATCTGCCTGCCCATGTGGCACGCTGCAATGCAGTGCTGACACAGGAGAACATTTTTAGGGTAGGAGAATTCACCCCTTCTCACAATTCCATTACAGAAAGACATGGCTGTCAGCCTGAGAGATGGCAGAATTTAGGAAGGAACTGGGCCTCTGGTGAGCAACACTAGGTGACTGGGCAAGTAGGGTATTTTCCACAAAACCAGAGATGCTTTAATGCCAAGTGTTCAACAAGGTCAGCGTCACATACTGGACACAAGGGCCTTGTGAGATGAGCTCGTTGCCCTGGTGCAGCAATGCCCTGGGCTGTGGACTCTGCCAAGCAGAATTCCCCGGGGCTCAGCACTGCACACACAACACAGTATGGTCTCCTCATTACAAGTAGCAGGCTTGTCCACTCACAGGGCAGCCCATCTCTCATTTGTTTAGCAATAAAACGCCATATAACTTACTCTTACTTATTCTGCAAAACCAGGAAGAAGTGTTCTCACAGCATTTTCCAGTGACTAGCAAAACCAGTTTAAAATAAAAGTTTAAAATGTCACAAGTCTTCCCAGAGAGAATTCCTCAATCTGATGTAAACAGGAGACTGAAAAACACCTTTGTTTTGTTGGTTTTACTATGTGAATGAACCACTTTGTTCCCATGGTTATTTCCAGGGCCCCATTCCTAGTCAGAATTTCCAATCCTTGTTGCACAAAATAAAAGTGACAGGTCTGAAATCAAAGCTTAGTAAACATTTCTAAAAACCAAAACTCTCTTCATATGTGAGGTGATGACCTCAAAGGGGAAAGTAAGTTTTTTAGTTTATTAAAGAGTAACATTACATCAAACTCCCACTGAGCTTACAAAGGGCAGGCAGGAATAGAATTCCTATTTTGCTGCAGAACAGAGAGATGTGAAACGAACTGATACAAAAATCACATACCAAACAAGTCGGGGAATATAATCCTAGAACTAGGCAGTACTCACTTTGCTAATGGACTTGATCCAATAAAGCAATGATTGCTTAAACTCTGAAAACAGGGAAGGAATTCAACACAAGGGGAGTGAAAACCCAAAACTTTAATGAATTTTGTAAAGTTCATTTTGTTCTTTTATGCAGAAAGATGTCCATTTTTCTCAGTGGAATATGGTGGATGTTACATAGCATAACCTGTAGCATATCTGTTACCTTGGGAAGTTCCAAGGCATAAGATTTGGTGCTTCGAGCTAAACCATCTATAACTTGTCATGTATTTAACTAACATGGAATGGCTGATTCTTTTCTATCTTTCTATCATGTGACCTAAGGCCAAGAGGTATTATTGTGTCATCCTGTCTGGCATGCCTCTCATGCATTTTTTTCCCAATTTAACCATCTCTTTACACATCAGGACTTCCTGTGCAATTGGTTGGGTGTAAAAATTCAGGTAGATTAAGAGCAGAGAAGGAATACTGTGATAAGACCTCCTAAACCATGAACGATGGCTGCCAAGTTTCCTGGTGGTAACTGCAATTCCTGCAAAGAATAGGGATGATACGGGTGTGCAAATACACTGAAACATCACAGGAGACAAATATTACAAGAACTCAGATAATGGTGATAGTTCAAACTGCACCCAAATCAAAACATAATTGGATTAATATGTCAATGCCATTATTGAACACCAGGATGTCGAATAAATTCTATACCTGAGAGATTCTTCAATCATCCTTCTTCACTTGTGTTTTCAATTTCTCTTCACGTTCCTTCTTCAGTTTTTCTTCAATTTTTTTGCTCTGGTACATTTTTACTCCAGCAAATGCTAAGCAAAGAATCAATGTTTTAGCTGCCAAAATGTACATCAGCAATGGGAAATTCTCCAAAGCCTGAAATGCAAAATAATATATTTAAGCGGTTACTGGAACACTTGGACAATTAAAAATGAATCTACAGGGATGCTATACAGCCTCCTTACAACAACAGCATTATTCAGAGCAATGGTAATGCTCCTCTGTTCATGCTTTTTTTTGCTCATAGGAAACTTTAAGCCAGGCAGATCACTATATAGGGGAAAGGACAAAACGAAGTTCATTCAAGTTTGTATATGAAGCCCCTTTGAACAGGTATTTGTGGCTTTTGCTCGTTTAACAGCAAATGGAATACACCCATGATCTGGAGCTGAAAAGGGGGAAGAATTGAGTATCTTAGGATAATTGTAAAAGAGGAAACTTTGAACAATTCTCACATGAGCCAAGGATCCATGCATATCAGATATCAGATGTGATCCCCCAAAACACTTTTGTGTTCCTAGAAATTCTAATCCATGGTATTTTTGCAATTAACTTCCCCAGATCTGCAAGGTGTAGATAAATGCCTTTAAACTGGAAGAAAAGTAAAAGACCAATGATTCAGTTCCAGGAGTTTTTAATGCCTGGAACCACTGATATTGCACAACATATTTTAATGTTTTAAAAGTATGCTACTGTAAGTGCACATGGAGTGGAAAATAAAATGCAGATGGCCAACACTGTGAACTCAAACTACAAATACAATGAGAACGGCACTGGCACTCAATGAAAGATGTCAATTCCAGAAGGATGTTGAAGGCACATGCACTTCCCAGGCCACTGTTTCAAAAGGCCACCTTGCCAGTAGGATTGGTCTGGTCTTTAAGGGGTGCACAGCAGGTTCACAATGCCAGCTTCCCCTCAGCAAGCTTCCCAGTGGCCCCCCTGATCCCTTGGCAGGCCTTCCAGTATTTCATAAAGCTGTTTGCCCATTGTCAAACTACTGAACTTAGAAAAAGCCTGATATCCACCTTCCCCTCTAATGGGTATGTCCCCTTAAAGTCCATGAATCAGAGGCTCAAGTGGGGTCTTTTATGACACTGATCTCTACAAGATGCATATTACCTTTGACATCAGGCCACTCCCCTCTAATTCTGCAAAAAATCACCATCCTCTGTAATCTCCCCACATATTAAAAGTTGCAATCTCTTTAAATCACAGCTTTGCAACACCAGAAAGGTAAAGCCAAGGCTCGGGGTTAGCACTGCTTTCTTGATAAATGGTTTGATTTAACATGCTAAAATTGTTAATGCAGGAAGTACTTGCTCAAACACTTCTGTGCCTTATACACAAACCCTGCTGAGCGTTTATGGCCCCAATACCCTAAAAGACATAGTGGAGAAAGCACCCTCCAGTAACAAAGAGCTGAACAACCAGCCTGAGAAAAGCCCAGAAAGAGGAAAGTCAGGAGGAGCAGAGGCAAGCAGAGCAGAGCCTGCCTACCAGTGGCTGTGCTCAGGTCTGAAGTGTGAGGCCCCAACAGCAAGTACTGGGGCCAGTGCACAAGGTGCAAGTACATATGGCAAGAAAAAACAACGAGTCCTCTGTCCCTGAGGTGCAGAGAGTGTGGTGGTTAAACAACCTTCACCTAGGCAAGGAAACCATCTTTAAACACAGGACCCACCCAACCACATCTTACATGCATCTGCTTGAAAAAGCAGAAATCCCCTCCTTTATGAATGTGAAACATCCTCACCTTCCAGTTAAATGCCACCATCTTGGCTGCGTGATGATACTGCCTGTCTTGCAGTAGGACGTGCCCAGCACCGATGAGTGTCACGCTTCTAAAGGCACAGACTGGGGCAGGAGCATCTTGAATAAATGGAAATTTAAAAAGAATTAGCCAATCTGTTTCTACTCAGTGTGTCCACCCTGCACCTCTCTGACAAGCTCATCTGTTGCACAGCGCCTGGCAGCCTACCAGTGCCACACAGTTTAGGAATGACCTACACGGGCCTTTTTGGAGTTGAGTGACAGGAGCAACGTCCGTGCTGCTGAAGATCAGGAGTTTGACAGGCCCCGGGCAGGTGCCACACTTGCGCAGAGCAGAGGCTGGGCTTCCACCACACGCAGCACGTCCCAGCAGCTGCCCAACCAAAAACACAGTGCTGGCTGCTTTCGAAGGCTTGACACGTGTGTGCATCACACCCCCTCACTGATGTTTGAGATCAAGCAGACAGAAGTGCACCCAGAAGAGCTGTCTTGTGGTTTTTAAGCCCAACTGCCCTGTTTGGAGCCTGAATGCCTAATGAATTCTAGTGTGTAGTATAATTTACCAGTTCTCTCTGATTTACCAATAAACTAAGTTCTCCACACAGCCCACAATAACACAGAAGCAAACCAACCAGTTGTATGTTTGGTGATCGACCTACGTTTCCAAGCTGAACTTCAGGGCCAAGAAATGCCCGAGGGGATGCTGAAGGCTGCAGTGTGCAGCCACAACACTGCCATCCAGTCTCTGCTTGGTGCTCCACCAGCACTGACACTGTTTCAGCTGCTGGATTTCAACTTAGGCATGTTTCCCTGCCTGACCCCCTCGAGGTGTCTCCCGTATGTTTAACAACAGAGTCGCTATCAAAAGGCAGGAGGAAGCCCTACAGCTTAGTCCAAACCTCCACCAGCAGCTGGGCTGAATAAATCACCACCACACCACAAAAGCTGCTGCTGACCTTTCTTCAGAAACAAGAAGTCAAGTTAAATGTTCTCGCAGCTCCTGTGCTGCTCAACCAGCTTCTTCAGAGATGCCCTTATTTCTTCTGCTAGGGCATCCTCTTCTCTCCTCCCAGCTGCAAAATCCTCACCCTGCAGACCACTCTGGAAACATCCCCACGGAGAGACACCACTGGAGATCTCTGTTACCAAGATCGAAGTATATGGAAGCAGTGGCATGGCCAACTTGTTTGTTATTCAATATTTACTGTGTTGATCCGGAGTTGTGCAGCTCCCTTCTGCTGTTGATAAAATGTCAGGGCAGCTGTGAATGAATGAGTCAGTAGTGTTACACCTCCAAAAAGAAAGTCATTTTAACTTCTGATGTTTCCTCCAGAATTTCAGTGACCATTATGATTTGAAGGCCCCTGCCAGATGGCTGCAACAAAAACCCCAAATCAGAGCAGAATCTGGCTCTCAGTGCACGGTTCGGACAGCTACATGCTTCTCAATGAAACCCCAGTTACACAAGCCTGGCCTGATCTGAATGGACTGCACTGCCCAACTGGGGTGTCCTCAGAATGCTGACTTGGGTGGGAGCTGTATGAGACACAGTCTTCACTCTTCTCCTAAATTGCTATAAATCCTGCGCTTCAGTCAGAATCAATTTTGCAACATGTTGTAAAAAGGCAAGAATTCAGCCATTCAGACAGGCTAGCATCTGGTGTATGATGCTGAAAATTGTGTTTTAGTCATTTTTTACATACAGAAAAAGTTTTAGACTCAGCAAATGTTATGTGAGCCCATCTGTGGGGTGTGATTGCAGGGTACTGTCCCACCAGCAAGAAGTGGCATATAATGTGTATCACAGTGTGCACTCCTGCAAATGCTCTTGGTTGCAAGTTGATTATTTAAGCATTCAGCGCAACACTTCTGTAACATTTCCGCTCTGCTGAGACACGAGCCTGAATTGTATCCACTAGGAGTAGCTGCACTGAAGTCACAAAGGACGGGAAGTAAAGAAATTCTCCCTTTGTTCTGAAGAGTGGTGTTTTGATGCAAAACGTTTCCTGTGAGAGCTGACACTTTTGATGGTCTGTCCTCACGGTGTCTTTTGTGGTTGGAACTGAGCTCTCCATGTTGCATTCCCACATCCTGTGCCACCAGCCTCCAGTAGTCAAGCAGTTCTATCCATTTGAGCTCTTGACTCTTCTGGTCTCCATCTCTATCCAGACCTTATTAAATACAGCTGAAACCCCAGAGTGGGAAAAAATGGGTGGAGCTGGGGCAGAGGGCAAAGAGAAGTAAGTGGGCGGAGGATAGAAAAAGGCAGGATTCGCTTCACATTTGAAAAGCACCATTTGTTAGCACTGAGGTTGTCAGTTCAAAAGCAAAAAGCTCAGACACTGTACTTTCAAGGTTGTGATATCTTAAAAGCATGCAGGCAAATAAATATCTGAATGTTCATGTTTGCCTTTTCAGAGGCAGATAAGGCACAGATAGGAGTACAGAACACACCTACAGTCAGGCATTGTTTGTTCCCCAAGAAAATGCAAGCTCCCTTAACAAACACAGCACAGGGAACACAGGCAACAGAGACTGGGCCCCAGGGAAGGTCGCTATTACCTTCACTCACAAGCAAGGAGGTTTCGTGTTGAGCCACATGAGAAAGAAACAGGAGCACTAGGCTCTGCCTGAAGCTCTGATGGAGACTCTGTGACAGACGCTCCATAAGCTGTCCATCACCTACTTGTAGACTCCTATGCAGAGTAGGGATAAAACAGCATCACTCTCACACGTATCAGTGGCTTTCACTGTGATTGCACCTCAATCACGAGCCTATTTACACTCAAACCTCCCCTGTGAAGCAAATCTAACTACTACAGATGGAAAAGGAAGAGGGGGTCTGCCCGTATCGCACATCTTAGAACTGTACTAGCAATCCGCTGTTAGCTCCAAATGCTTTGAGGTCTTCTGGGTCCAGAGCAAGGAGACAGGGTCACCAATGTAGCCCTAGAGGCTTGTGTCCTCAGCAGGGCTAAAGAGCTTCCAGGGAGAGCTGCACCCAGTCCCAGAGCTTTAGCTGATAACAGCCCCAGGATCTCTGTACAACACTGTGTTGTGCAACACCGACCACCCCAGACAGACTAAGGAGTTGGGCCCCAGTCAGATGGGAAGTCTGTGGTGGAGCACAGAATTGAATCCAGGTCTCTCAGCCACTGAATTACAGCTTCAGTCCACCACAGCAACCACATCACAGCCCAGCCACTCACGCCATTGTTTGCTTATGCAGCGGCAGAGCATCGACTCGCCTGCATGCACCAGAAAACATCTACACAGGCATCTGGGTACTCACAAACCCACTTGAGTTGTCTTGGCTGAACATTTCACTCAGCCTGCCAGTAACTCCATCTACTCAACAAAATGGGACTTGAGTTATTGTCTACTGGGGATTTCTGAGCAACTCCATTTTATCCACTTTCTGAAAAGCTGTAAAAAGTCACCAGCCACAAGGCCTCAGAAAGCTGTGAGCTACTAAGATTATTTGACTGCATTTAAAATGGAATTGATGGCTGAATACATCCTGAGCTTAGAAATAGGGTTTCACTCCACGTGTTTCTTGGTGCTGCTTTAGCACACATATTTCAGGAAGCAAAATGCATGCCTGCCGTACGGACAGTCACTGGAGGACCCACCATTACATGGGACCAGCTGTGTGACGCATCAGGCTGAGCATCTGCAAGACAGGATCCAGCCTCCTCAAAAAAAAAAAAAAAAAAAGGCTACGGGGTCATGGGAAACATGGGAAAACATAGTAATATGTCAAAACGCAAAGGCTGCAGAGAAATGCAGTGGAAACAACTATGAGCCAGAGCTGCTGCACTAACAATACATCACAAACCACTGCCACAAAACTCAGTGCTTATTAAGTCAGAAGCACTCGGACCTGTGCACATTTACAGCCTCTATGTGCAGGTGGGTCAAGACATCACTCCACAAAAAGACCTGGGTAATCACTTGTTTTATTCTAGTGTCATCGATACAGAATCCTAAACTAACACCAACTCAAGGAACATCAAAAATATAAAGCTAAGATCTTCATACCTGAAAAAGCAGAAAATTAAAAAATTAGTGATTCCTCTGTCAGCTCCTCACATGTTTCAAACTCTGTAAAATAACAACAGAGCAGATGGGATGTATCAGTCGTGGTATCTGGATTAAAATCAAATCACAACTAAAAATGTCAGTGGCACATCAGACTGTTCCACCGCGGCTCCCGGTGCATCATTCCAGCCATGTCCTAGGGCTCCTGCAATCTGCAGGGACTCACCTGCTGCCACAACCTTGCCCCAGGAGGGTCTGATGGGCTGGCAGCCTCCCCTGACTCCATCCCTTCGCTTCCCTTACCCAGCCCTGCTCTGCCCTGGGCACCTTTCCTGGTCCCTGCAGCACCGGGAGACCAGCACAGCCAGCAACCCACACACACTTGAGGTAACCAAACTGTCAATAAATGATAACTTCAGGTCGCTCCTTACTTATTTGCCTCATTTTTTCTTAAGAAGACATAAAGACTCGGCAGATTCCTAGGCGGTAAGGCGCCCTTCCCGGCGGCCGTTGTGAATCGCGCCCTGCGGCCACACGCCGGGAGGCGGCCGCAGCGGGCCTGCCCGCGGCTTCGGGCCAGACAGCGCCTCCCCAGCGACTCTTA